>NC_092770.1:27692132-28016823 GCF_047496795.1 Chiloscyllium punctatum | reverse complement strand
ATGGTAGCAATCTTACTGGCAATGGTTTATTTTCTCTGGATAACTAATCTGAATATATAATACTCCTTCATTTTGACAAAAGTATACGTTAGGGCCCTTAAGCAAATACAATATTTTCTTTATTAAATTATGATGACAAGGGTGATCTGACAATTTGTTTGTACTATTTGGTGGCTGGCCAGAGACAATAATCCTAATTTTACCCTGGGGTGAGAGGTCAACAAGCTGCCTTCACAACAAGTGCCATTTTGGCTCCGACTTCAGAGTGAGGATCAGGTCATTTTATCTTGACAAAACTCAGGAGACAAAATGCCATTTATCAAAATTACCAGAGGCCAGCATGTAGGAGTTGGTCAGTGTAGAAGGAGAGACCTGCAGAACCAGCGGTCAGGTAAGGAGATAGGGGAAGAGTGAGATTGGGAAAGCATGGAGGGGTCATAGCTTCTGCCTGAAGAAGATGCAACATCTTTCCGTTGACTAACAATGTTGTAAAGACTACAACACATTTATTTATGGGAAGGTGACAGGCTAGTGGTATTATTGCTAGCATATTAATCCAGAGATTCAGGTGATATTCTGGGGATCTGGATTCGAATCCTGTCATGGGCAGGTGGTGGAAATTGAATTCAATAAAAATCTGGAATTAAGAGTCTACTGATGATCATGACACCATTGTTGGTTGTCAAAAAACTCATTTGGTTCACTAATGTCCTTCAGGGAAGGAAATCTGCCATTCTCTCCTGGTCTGGCCTACAAAAAAGCATTCTGGGTAATCCAAGATGGAGGATGGGAAAAATCTCTGGCTGTAACAGCTGCTTCTTTTTTTGGGGTATTTTAGGTGTTGGAGGTGATTTCTTCAAATTCCAGGAGCAGCAATTACTGTTTTATATGCTGTTGCATTGTTTTGGAATTTTAGAGAAAAGAAAAATCAAAACAATAGCACTTTTTATAGATCGAGCTGCCAGAGGAAGCGGTGGAGGCTAGTACAATTACAACATTTAAAAGATATCTGGATGGGTATATAAATAGGGAGGGCTTGGAGGTGCTGGAAGGTGGGACTAGATTAGTTTGCATGGATGAGTTGGACCGAAGGATCTGTTGCCGTGCTGTATATCTCTACGACTCTATGACTCTATGTGATTCCAGACCCACAACAATATGGTTTTCATTTGCCTTCTGAAATGGCCTAGCAAATCATTTAGTTGTACCAATCACTACAAAGTCATAAAGAAATGAAACCGGGTGATCACCTGGCAATGAACTAGGCATCAGGAAAGGCAACTGCAGAAACAGACCTGCATCATGCTGACTTTGAAATATCACTGTTCCTTCGCTAAACACTGGGTCAAAATCCTGAAATTCCGTCCCTAAGGACATTGTGGGTCAACCCACAGTAGGTGGACTGCAGCGGTTCAAGAAAGCAGCTCACCCTTACCTTCTCAAGGGCAACTAGGCACACACAATAAATGCTGGCCATTCAGCAATGCCCATATCCCACAAATGAATAAATTTAAACAAAAACTAACCATCATTTCTTTTTCCATTGGTGGGACCTGCCGTGCATAATTGCCCCTCTAAGAGAGCGAAGAGAGAATTAACTTGCATTTCTGTAGCACCTCAGAAGTTGCCCTACAAACTTTACAACCAATGAAGGAATTTTGAAGCACAGCTTTGAAACATGGATTCCTGATTTGTTGCAGGAAACACCCACAAACAGCAGTGAGATAATGACTAGAATCATATTGGAAAAGTACTTAATTTTTTATAAATCTTGAGAGTGTGATGAGTCCCATTCTTACAGTGTTGGTATCGTTTCATACAACAGATTGACTATCCCATCAAAACCAAACAGATTCTGAAAGATCTTGACAGAGAAAATGCTCAGATTATTTTCCCTTGTTGGTGAATTTGCAACACTGGGGAACAATCTCTAGATAAGGGGCAAGTGAGTTTAAGATAAGGAAAAACATCTTCTCACAGAGCAATATTTCTTTGTATAATAAATGCCACTGCAGTCCAAATATTGATTCATGATATTCTATATAACCAAATAAATGCACATTAGTAAATATCTTTCCAGTAATTTCCAACGTTTACTTTCCAATTAATTAATAATTGCCTTTTCTACAGATTAGAGTTATCAGTTATTCAAAAATTCTGCCAAGTAAATGAGTGAATTTATGTAAATAAATACTAACAAAGCCTGTATAAAGTTCATGCTTCAGCAAACTTCAAAATTATTTCTATTGTTCATATGAAAAGTTTCACTGAGAATTCTTTGCTTTATGAACTACATGAGACTATATGACGATGGTGTTGATTTTGTTTTAAAGGTTGTGATTGGAAGGAGGCAGTATGGAGACCTCAGCTCTACTTGAATGTTCTGGAATTTTCCACTGAACTTAAACAGCCTTGCTGTCACGTCCATGTACTCTCAAACAAAACCTGACTGCTTTTCATGTTAATTCTAATGATTCGTGCGAGGCAGCAGGATGTCTTGAGATACTCGATACAGAATATGTTGACCTTTGCTGACAGTTAGAATTTGTGTTTCTTATCCCCAGGAGCTCAGACGTGCAAATCCAGAAAAATTAGATTTGGGCTGCACAGTGTTTTTATTTGCAAAGGAGAGGAGTCTATCATGTAAATCTTGATTTGCAACTGAACAGTGTGCTAACTTAGATATCACATTCAAACCATCAAAGGGGAATGTTATGCACCATTCAAAGTTCACTTTGCTAACAGTATAAAGTTAACTCTCGCTTTTGAATAGAATCTTAACATATGAACACTGAAATAGCTCCACAAATGCTGATATCCCATCACCAAGTCACGCTTTATTTACTTGTGAATAGTCCATGGCTCTGTTAGCTCAGGGACAGCTCCTAGAGTGAGCAGACCCCCTGACAGCGCCTGTTTATGTCTTTCAACCAGGGCTCCCTGATTGGATCAAATTAACAGCCCCAATCAGGAAACTCATACTCCAGCTAGCTGACCTTGTTCCAATCATTACAAACACACAATGATAATAACTAGGACCAGATGTAGGCCTCTCTCCCCTTCAAATCTGTTCCACCATCCAGTAAGGTCATGGCTGATGAGTTTGAGTTTTGAATTCTACAATACCACCCTCCCCTACCCCTACCCTAATAAATCTGACAGCCTCCCTAACAACAATCTCCCCACTTCTGACTTTTGAATATTCAATGACTAAACCTCCACTAGCTTCTGACACAGAGTTCTAAAGTCACAAAACCCTGTGAGACAGAAAAAAAACTTCCTCACATCTCCGTCTAAAAGAGTGACTCCAATTTAAAACTATGTCTCGTAGTTCTGAACTCACCCACAACATTTCTACGAGGAGAAAGTGAGGACTGCAGATGCTGGAGATCAGAGCTGAAAATGTGTTGCTGGAAAAGCACAGCAGGTCAGGCAGCATCCAAGGAACAGGAGAATCGATGTTTTGGGCATAAGCCCTTCTTCAGCCCTTTCCTGAAGAGGGGCTTATGCCCGAAACGTCGATTCTCCTGTTCCTTGGATGCTGCCTGACCTGCTGCGCTTTTCAAGCAACACATTTTCAGCACAACATTTCTACATCCACCTTTTCAAGACCACTCAAGATCTTACGAACTTATAAAGGGGGAGGCAACTGCACTGTTAATACAGAAATGCAGATATTGTTCTGGGAACCTGGGTTCAAATCCTGCCACTGCAAATGGTGAAATTTGAATTAAAAAGAAATCGGAAATTAAGGATCTAATGATGACCACAAAACCATTTTAAGGAAAAGCCCATCTGGTTCACTAATGTTCTTTAGAGAAGGAAACGGCCATCTTTACATGGTCTGGACTACATGTGCCTCCAGACCCATGGCAATGTGGTTGACTCTTAACTTCTCTCTGGGTAATTAGGGATGGGCAATAAATGCTGGTCTGACAAGTGATACCCTTAGGGAGAAAGTGAGGACTGCAGATGCTGGAGATCAGAGCTGAAAATGTGTTGCTGGAAAAATGCAGCAGGTCAGGCAGCATCCAAGGAGCAGGAGAATCGACGTTTCAGGCATGAGCCCTTCTTAGGAATGGGGAAAGTGTGTCAAGCGGGCTAAGATAAAAGGTAGGGAGGAGGGACTTGGGGGAGGGGAGTTGGAAATGCGACAGGTGGAAGGAGGTTAAGGTGAGGGTGATAGGCCGGAGTGGGGGTGGGGACGGAGAGGTCAGGTAGAAGATTGCAGGTTAGGAAGGTGGTGCTGAGTTTGAGGGTTAGGACTGAGACAAGGTGGGGGAGAGGGAAATGAGAAAACTGGAGAAATCTGAGTTTATCCCTTGTGGTTGGAGGGTTCCTAGGTGGAAGATGAGGCGTTCTTCCTCCAGCCGTCGTGTTGCTATGGTCTGGCAATGGAGGAGACCAAGGACCTGTGTGTCCTTGGTGGAGTGGGACGGGGAGTTGAAGTGTTGAGCCACGGGGTGGTTGGGTTGATGGGTCCGGGTGTCCCAGAGGTGTTCTCTGAAATGTTTCGCAAGTAGGCGGCCTGTCTCCCCAATATAGAGGAGGCCACATTGGGTGCAACGGATGCAGTAAATGATGTGTGTGGAGTTGCAGGTGAAGTTGTGTTGGATATAGAAGGATCCCTTGGGGCCTTGGAGGGAAGTAAGGGGGGAGGTGTGGGCGCAAGTTTTCCATTTCTTGCGGTTGCAGGGGAAGGAGCCGGGAGTGGAGGTTGGGTTGGTGGGGGGTGTGGACCTGTCTAGGGAGTCACGGAGGGAGTGGTCTTTTCAGAACACTGAAAGGGGAGGGGAGGGAAATATATCCCTGGTGGTGGGGTCCGTTTGGAGGTGGCGGAAATGACGAAGGATGATACGATGTATCTGGAGGTTGGTGGGGTGGTAGGTGAGGACTAGTGGGGTTCTGTCCTGGTGGTGATTGGAGGGGCGGGGCTCAAGGGCGGAGGAGTGGGAAGTGGAGGAGATGCAGTGGAGAGCATCGCCGATCACGTCTGGGGGGAAATTGCGGTCTTTGAAAAAGGAGGTCATCTGGGTTGTATGGCGTTGGAACTGGTCTTCCTGGCTGCAGATGTGGCGGAGATGAAGAAATTGGGAATATGGGATGGCGTTTTTACAGGGGGCAGGGTGGGAGGAGGTGTGGTCTAGGTAGCTGTGGGAGTTGGTCGGTTTATAGTAAATGTCGGTGTTGATTCGGTCACCTGAGATAGAAATGGAGAGGTCTAGGAAGGGGAGGGAGGAGTCTGAGACGGTCCAGGTGAATTTGAGGGCAGGTTGGAAGGTGTTGGTAAAGTGGATGAACTGTTCAACCTCCTCGTGGGAGCACGAGGCAGCGCCGATACAGTCATCGATGTAACGGAGGAAAAGGTGGAGGTTGGTACCAGTGTAGATGCGGAAGATGGACTGTTCCACATATCCTACAAAGAGGCAGGCATAGCTAGGGCCCATGCATGTGCCCATGGTTACTCCTTTGGTTTGGAGGAAGTGGGAGGATTGAAAAGAGAAGTTGTTCAGGGTGAGGATCAGTTCAGTCAGTCGAAGGAGGGTGTCAGTGGAAGGGTACTGTTAGGTACGGCGGGAAAGGAAGAAGTGGAGGGCTTTGAGTCCTTCATGATGGGGGATGGAGGTGTACAGGGACTGGATGTCTATGGTGATACCCTCATCCCATGAATTAAAAAAACACCCTTCATTGTTTTGAACGCTGATGAAAACAAGTCAAGAGTGTGGTGCTGGAAAAACACAGCAGGTCAGGCAGCATCTGAGGAGCAGGAAAATCGACATTTTGGGCAAAAGCCCATCAGCAGGAATGAGGCAGGGAGCCTTGAGGATGAAGAGATAAATGGAGAGGGGTGGTGCTGGGGGGGGAGAAGGTAGCTGAGAGTGCAATAGGTGGATAGAGGTGGGGGTAAAGGTGATAGGTCAGAGAGGATAGGTGGAAAGGAAGATTGACAGATGGGACAGGTCATGAGGACAGTGCTGAGCTGGAAGACTGGAACTGGGATAAGTTGGGGGGAGGAGAAATGAGGAAACTGGTGAAGTCCACATTGATGTCCTGGGGTTAAAGGGTCCCAAGGCAGAAGATGAGGTGTTCTTTCTTCAGGTGTCGGGTGGTGAAGGAGCGGCAATGGAGGAGGCCCAGGACCTGCATGTCCTATGCAGAGTGGGAGGGGGAGTTGAAATGTTCAGCCACGGGATGGAGGAGTTGATTGGTATAGGTGTCACAGAGATGTCCTCTGAAGCGCTCTGCGAGTAGGCGTCCTGTCTCCCCGATGTAGAGGAGACCACGTTGGGAGCAGTGGATACAGTAAATGACATACGGAAGTGCAGATGAAACTTTGATGGATATGGGATACTCCTGTGGGGCCTTGGATGGAGGTGAAGGGGGAGGTGTGGGCACGGTTTTTGCAATTCCTGTGGTGGCAGGGGAAGGTGCCGGGAGGCGAGGGTGGGTTGTTGGGCGACGTGGACCTGACGAAGGAGTCATGGAGGGAAAGGTCTTTACGGAAAGCGGATAGGGGTGGGGAGGGCAATGTGTCTCTGGTGTGTCTCTGGTCCGTTTGTAGGTGGCAGAAGTGGTGGAGGATGATGCGATGTATAATATATTGCAGCACCCCACTCTTGACTGTCATCTCCAGCATCTGCAGTACTCACTTTCGCCTTTTGATGAAAACAAATGTCCAATCTTTCCTCATAAGACAACCCATTCATTCCAGCTGGGTATATTAAATTGTAAGAACACATTTGGAATAACAGCCTGTGACATGACAGGAGATGTAGCCTTGGGTGTCCCAATTGTTCAGCTGCTACAAAGGCAACTTTATACCCATTAATGACTCACATTTCTTTCCTTCAAAGTAAACACAGCAATTATTTCAACAGGAAACAAGAACAAAGCATCAGCATGCTGTAAACTTACTCTACCTTTGAGTGGTCACAGTGGCTGTTATTGTCTTTATAGCTGACATAGACATCTTTCAGCTGAAACAAAAGGACTGGTTTGAGATGCAATTTGCGAGTGGCACTGAATATATATTGCAATATTTTCAAAAGGAGAAATATACTCAAATCTTCTGTCATCTGCATCTTGTCCTGAGTGTTTAAATAAAAACAATTGTTCAAACCCCGATGAAGGTGAATGGCAGAACAATAATCAGTGAATTTAACACTTGCTTCCCCAAAACCAATAAATTGAGACTTTGGCAGTATGGACTTTAAATAATACCTTTTATTACCATAATGCATGTAAACAGAATCAAACTGAGAAGTCATAGTCACTAAATATAAGCTGTTTGAAGGTTTTAAATTGCATTTATGCACGTTGATCTGCTGTGACTCAATTGGCAGCAATCTCATCTCTGAATCACAGCACTCTGGGTTCAAGACCCACTCCAGGTCCTGAGCACAAATATTCAGGCTGATGTTCCAGTGGTGTGCTGAGGCGGAAGTGCATTTAGGGTGAGCTGCCTTTTCAGGTCTTCACCTACCACCCCACCAACCTCCATATACATCGTATCATCTGTCGTCATTTCCGCCACCTCCAAACGGACCTCACCATCAGGGATATATTTCCCTTCCCTCCCCTATCAGTGTTCCAAAAAGACCACTCCCTCCGTGACTCCCTCCTCAGGTTCACATGCCCCACCAACCCAACCTCCACTCCCGGCACCTTCCCCTGCAACCGCAAGAAATGGAAAACCTGCGCCCACACCTCCCCACTTACTTCCCTCCAAGGCCCCAAGGGATCCTTCCATATCCACCACAAATTCACCTGCACCTCCACACACATCATTTACTGCATCCGCTGCACCCGATGTGGCCTCCTCCATATTGGGGAGAGAGGCCGCCTACTTGCGGAACGTTTCAGAGAACACCTCTGGGACCCCGGACCAACCAACCCAACCACCCCGTGGATCAACACTTCAACTTCCCCATCCACTCCACCAAGGACATGCAGGTCCTTGGACTCCTCCATTGCCAGACCATAGCAACACGACGGCTGGAGGAAGAGCGCCTCATCTTCCGCCTAGGAACCCTCCAACTACAAGAGATGAACTCAGATTTTTCCAGTTTCCTCATTTCCCCTCCCCCCACCTTGTCTCAGTCAAATCCCTCGAACTCAGCACCGCCTTCCTAACCTGCAATCTTCTTCCTGACCTCTCCGCCCCCACCCCCACTCCGGCCTATCACCCTCACCTTAACCTCCTTCCGCCTATCGCATTTCCAACTCCCCTCCCCCAAGTCCCTCCTCCCTACCTTTTATCTTAGCCTGCTGGACACACTTTCCTCATTCCTGAAGAAGGGCTCATGCCCAAAACATCGATTCTCCTGCTCCTTGGATGCTGCCTGACCTGTTGTGCTCCACTGCACTTTGTAAAGTACTTCATTGGCCAGGATGAGCATCAAGATGTCCAGTGGTTGTGAGATGTCCGATATAAATGCAAGTGTTCCCTTTCTGTATGTCTATTATTTTATTAATTGTGATTGATAAAAGGTAAACCTTGTTACAGGTTATTTCTAAATGCAGCATAGAATTGTGACTCTGCAACCAAGGTTTGAGATAAACTAATTACAATTGATAGTGAACAAACGTAATTGAATTCTAAGATTTGACGTACAGGCAAGTGGCTTGCCAATCTGGATTTGAAGTAGTTGAAGACAACACAGTTTCACAAGATCAAGCAGGAAGCCCACTCATTCCTTCAACCTGCTCCATCTCTCAATAAGCTCATGCTGATTTGATTATCGCCTTAAATCCACTTTCCTGCTTGGCATTTTTAACCCTTGATTCCACTAAAGATCAACATTTGTCAAGCTCCTCTTGAATATATTCAACGGTGCAACCTCCACTGTTCTTTGTTGAAGAGTATTTCAAAGACGACTGATCCTCAGAGAATAAATTCCTCCTCATCTCCATTGAAGGGAATGATCCCTTATTTTTTACACTGTTCCCCCAATGTTCTTGACTTCCTTCCTCACAAAGGGAACCATTCTCTCAGCATCCACCACAGCAACACCCTTAGAATCTTACACATTTCAATAATATCACGTGTTAAGCTTCAATGAGTCAGGACTCAACCTTTCATCATCTGTCCAACCCTTTAGCCCCAGGAATCAGCCGAGGGAACATTGGCTGACGTGTTCCCAATGCATCCGTATTCTTCCTGACTGAAGGAAGCCATAATTGTAGATAATACCCGGGTGTGGTCTTGCCAATGCCTTAGAAAGTTGTAGCAAATTCTCCTATTTGTTGTTGCAAAGCCTTTGCAGGAAAGGTCATATTCCATATGCCTTTGTAATTATTTACTGTGTGTTGCCTTGTGGTGATTGATGTGTCAGGGCATCTAGATTCCTCTGTGCTGCAATGTTTTCCAGTGCCTGTCCATTTAATTGATATTCTGCTTTTCCATTTTTCCTACCAACAGCCTTGCATTTTTCCTCAATAAAATCCATCGGCCAACATTTTGCCCATTTGCTGAACCTATCTGTATTTTTTTTACAAATGTTTTGTTTCCTTGTCATGTCGATTATAAAGGGTTAATGCCTGACCCCTCAGGCACATCACTTGTTGCAGCTTGGAGATGATCCATTTATAGCTCAGCATTTTTTGTGTTTTCAAAAAAAGCAAAATACTGCAGACACTGGAAATCTGACACAAACACAGAGTATGCTAGAGAAACTCAGCAGAGCTCGTAGCATCCGTGCAGAGAGAAAGAGGGTTCATATTTTGAGTCTGGTATGAATTCTGTTCTGAGAAGAGTCATAACAGACTCAATATGTTAACTCAGTTTCTCTCTCCATAGATACTGCCATACCTGCTGAGTTTCTCCAGCACACTCTATGTTTGTTTGTTTTATATATGAGCTAATTTCCCACCAGTACTAAAAAAATCACACCAAACACGTTGATTTCTTATCTTGTGGAGTATGTTTTTATGCAGTGCCTCATTGAAAGTCTTGGAAATCCAAATACATCACCTTTGGTGGCTCCCCTTTATCCATCTTCCATGTTATATTCTCAAAGAATTTCAGTTATTAATACTGAGCAGTATTACTATAAACATATAACTAATAGAGATGCATGTTCCAAATTTTGTTTGTCTGAAGTTAATACATAAATAATTTAATTTATGCTCTGTACATCTCAAAATATTCACACAATAAAAGGAATGGTGAATAACTCTTTTTTATCAATAAAAGAATAAAGTTTATGTGATTTACACTTGTGAGCAATAGAAATGCCTTGATAAGTCAGAATGCAATGAATCTATTAACATTTTCTCAAGTTGTAGGAAGGAAAATTGGCAAACCCTTACTATTTTAGATTATTTGAATAAACTATAAATAAGAATTATTAGTTGAATGTATTGTCATAAGTATTATATTTTTATAAACATTTAAAGGAGCATTTGATACTAGACTCAAATCTTTCACCATTTTCTGTAGAGTTATAGAATCATACTGTACAGAAGAGGCCTTTTGGCCTATCTCTATACATTCAAAACATATTCCTATCTACACCTGTCCCATTTCCTCCATTCAGCACATAGCCTTGAACCTTATGACACTTCGAGTGTTCATTCAAGTACTTTGTTTAAAGTTGGGAGGGTTTCCACCTCATCTACTCTCCCAGGCAATGTATTCCAGACCCCCACCACCCTCTGGGTGAAAAAGCTTTTCCAGAAATCCCCTCAAAATCTCTTCCCTTTCATTTTAAAATAATGCACTTTGTTATTGCCCATTCAGCTAATGGGGAACATTGCTTTCTATCCCATAATCTTGTAAGATCAATAATCGTATATAGCTCTATCAGGATGCTCTCAACCTTCTCTGCTCTAGGCAATATGTATTCTGCTGAACGTCTTTCACATGGAGTGCTTTTAGTAGGCTTTTCTTGCTTAATGGAAGAACAACCAAATAAATTAGCTGAAGTATCTTTAAATGTTGTTATATTCTATCTGGTTTATCTGTGCTTTGTCCTAATTGAGTCTGAACTGTTACGATTAGCTGCTGCTGTATTTGTATTTGTTCTGCACTTCCCATTTCTTTGCAGTGATCCTAGTATTTTTGAAATGTGTTTAGATTGATCGATTTTGTGTCTTTCTTCCTTCCCCTCAACAGGTGATGGAGGACAATATACTGCAGAGATTAAAGAACTACATACGCTGGAGATCTGAAACAGAGATTGCTGGTGAAACTCAGCGGGTCTGGCTGCATCTTTGGAGAGGACAACAGAGTTAACATTTCATGACCAGTGACTCTTCTTTAGAATGGAGGGTAGTTAGAAAAGGGTTATATTTATGCTGATGACAGTGAGTGGAGGGGGCAAAGGACTGAGTTGATAGATAGAGACAGAGCCCAGAGAAAAGCAAAGAAAGTTAGGAAGACAAAGGGATGGTTGAGAGTAGGTTATTATCCCAGAAATTGCTTGTCCATAAGATTATAAGACCATAAGATATTGTCGTAGAATTAGGCAGTTCAGCCAACTGAGACAGCTCCACTATTTGATAATGGCTGATATATTTCTCAATTCTATTCTCCTGCCTGCTCCCTGTAACCCATGATCCCTTAACTAACCAAAAGCATATCCATCTCCATCTTAAATGCACTCAATGACTCGGCCTCCAAAGCCTTCTGCAGCAATGAGTTCCACAGATTCTCCACCTTTTGCTTGGAAGCATTCCTCCTCATCTCAGTTCTAAAGGATTGTCCCTTCTCCCAGACATTGTGCTTTCAGGTCCTACTCTCTCCTAATGGAAAAATCTTCGCCATGTCCAGGCCCCTCAATATTCTATAAGTTTTAATCAGATCCCCTCATATCTTTTTAAACTCCATCGTGTACAGACCCAAAGCCGTCAACTGCTTCTCGTATGACTAGATCTTCATCCCAGGGATTACTATTACAAATCTCTCTGGATCCCTTCCAATGCCAGCACATCCTTCTTTAGATATGGGGTACAAAATTGCTCAAAATATTCCAAATGCGAGCTGACCAGAGTCTTAAACACCCTCAGCAGTACATCTCTGCTCTTATATTCTTGCCCTCTTGAAATAAATGCCAACATTGCATTTGCCTTCCTTACTGCCAACTGAACCTGCATGTTAGCCTAAGAGAATCCCGAACAAGACTCTATTTGTGCTTCAGATTTCTAAATGAGGAAAGACTTCAGAAACTATTCTTTGCTTCAATTCTTCTTTCCAAAGTGCATAACCTCACACTTTTCCATATTATATGCCATCTGCCACTTCTTTGCCCACTCTCCTAGCCTGTTCAAGTCCTTCTGCAGTCTCCCCTCTTCCTCAACATGACCTGTCCTTCCACCTATCTTTGTGTTATCTACAAATGAAACAACAATGCTACAGTTCCTTAGTCCAGATCATTAATAGATGTGGCCCTGATGGAACACCACTAGTCACCAGCTGCCATCCTGGAAAAGAACATTTTATCCCGAATGTCCTGGACCACTGAAGTGTTCCCCAACTGGGAGGGAACCCTCCTGTCTGTTGATTGTTGTGCAGTGCCCATTCATCCGTTGTCGTAGCCTTTGCTCAGTTTCCCCAATGTACCATGCCTCCGGGCATCCTTGCCTGCAGTGTATAAGATAGACAACGTTGGCTGAGTCACATGAGTACCTGCCATGTACAAGGTGGGAGGTGTCCCTATGCGTAATGGTGGTATCTATGTCCACACTCTGACATGTCTTGCAGCGCCTACCGTGACAGAGTTGTATGGAGTTGTCCTGAGAGCTGGGCAGCTTGCTAAGAACAATGATCTGTTTGATGTTTGGTGATTGTTTAAAGGCAAGTAGTGGAGGTGTGGGGAAGATCTTGGTGAGGTGCTCATCCTCTTTGACAATGTGTTGCAGGTCATGAAGAACATGGCATAATTTTTCAGCTCCTGGGAAGTACTGAACAACAAAGGGTCCCCTGTTGGTTGCAGCACGTGTCTATCTTCTGAGGAGGTCATTACGGTTCCTTCCTGTGGCACGTCGGAACTGGCGGTTGATGAGTTGAGCATCGTACCCCGTTCTTGTGAGGGCATCCTTGAGTACTTCCAAGTGTCCGTCACGTTCCTCCTCATCTGAGCAGATCCGGTGTATGCGTAGGGCTTGTCCAAAGGGGATGGCTGATTTAATATATTTTGGGTGGAAGCTGGAGAAGTGTAGCATTGTGAGGTTGTCTGTGGGTTTGCGGTAGAGTGAGGTGCTGAGGTGTCATCCTTGATGCAGTCGCATGTGTCCAAGAATGAGACAGATAGTCGAAAGTAGTCCATGGTGAGTTTGATGGTGGGATGAAACTTGTTGATTTCACTGTGTAGTTTTATCAGTGACTCCTCGCCATGGGTCAAGAGGAAGAAAATGTCATCAATGTACCTGGTGTACAATGTTGGTTGGAGATCCTGCATAGAGAAGAAGTCTTGTTCGAACCTGTGCATGAAAATGTTGACATATTGGGGTGCAAATTTGGTCCCCATGACTGTTCCATGTGTCTGGATAAAGAACTGCTTGTCAAAGGTGAAGACATTGTGATCAAAGATAAAGCGGATGAATTGTAGGATGGTGTTTGGAGATTGGCAGTTGTTGGTGTTGAGTACTGAAACTGTTGCCGCATTGCCATCATTGTGGGGGATGCTGGTGTAGAGTGTGGAAACGTCCATTGTGACGATGAACGTTCCCAGCTCGACTGGTCTATGGTTGTTGAGTTTCTGCAAGAAATCCGTAGTGTCACGACAGAAGCTGGGGATCCCCTACACAATAGGTTTCAAGATGCCTTCAACATAACGGAGAGATTCTCACACAGGGTCCCATTGCCCGACACGATGGGTCGTCCTGGTGTGTTGGCTTTGTATACCTTTCCCATGTGACTCAGCCAACGTTGTCTATCTTATACACTGCAGGCAAGGATGGCCGGAGGCATGGTACATTGGGGAAATTGAGCAAAGGCTACGACAACGGCTGAATGGGCACCGCACAACAATCAACAGACAGGAGGGTTCCCTCCCAGTTGGGGAACACTTCAGTGGTCCAGGACATTCGACCTCGGACCTCCGGGTGACCATCCTCCAAGGCGGACTTCGGGACAGGCAGCAGCGAAAAGTGGCTGAGCAGAGGCTGATAGCTAAGTTTGGTACCCAAAGGGAGGGCCTCAACCAGGACCTTGGGTTCATGTCACATTACAGGTGACCACCATTGCACTATACACACACACAAACACTCCCACACAGACACTCCTACAGACACTCCTACACACACACACACACACTCACAGACTTAAGACACTCTGCACTCACTACACACACACATACACTTTCTCACACTCACAACCCCGAACCCAGACAGACACACACACACAGACAGACAAAGACCCACACGCACACATATATTTTGTGGGGTGAATTTGTACTTTCAGGGTTACATTGTACTTAGCTCAAAAACTGCATGCATTCATGTCAAACTCTGAGCTCAAAGACTGCATGAATTTATGTAAAACTCCGTTATCTCACTTTTTAGATTAGAATCAATCTAAACATCATGACATAGACAGAAAACACAGGGGGCTATTCCTTCAACATATTGTCTAGCTATCACCATTGTTAACAGTTAACCTGAGAATGCAACTTTTTAAAAAAAGGTTTTGTGATTTAAAAGAAGTGAAACTATCACTGTATTCTAACAGATGAAAGACTTAACAGACAATCAATTTTTCAAGGTATAATTTCAGTTACATCGCACTGTAAATTTTTGCTATAAATTCTGTGTTTTAGGATTGAGCCCGCCACTATCACCTGATGAAGGAGCGTTGCTCCGAAAGCTAGTGTGCTTCCAATTAAACCTGTTGGACTATAACCTGGTGTTGTGTGATTTTTAACTTTCTTAACTATTTATTCTTGTTTGAGAGTGTCCCACAAGGAAGAATATCTGTTCCACGTCCACCTTATCAATCCCCTTTAGCATTTTGTACACCTCAATCAGCTTCCCCCTCATTCTTCTGACCTCCTATGAGTACAAGCCCCAGCTGTTCATTTGCTCCTTGGATGAGCCCTTTCATCTCTGGAATCGACCTTGTGACCCTCCTCTGACCTGCCTCCAGTGCAAACACATTCATCCTCAAGCGACACAGTATTCCAGATGTGGTCTTACCAGTGCCTTATATAATTGGAACAAAATGTCTTTACTTTTATAATCCTGTCCTTTTGCAATAAAGAGCAGGATTCCATTTGCCTTTCTTGTTCTCTGCTACACCTGCAAACCCACTTTCTGCGAATTTTGCACGAAGACTTTGCACTGTCATACTTTGAATCTGATTTCCATTTAAATAATAATTTGTTCTTTTGTTTTTCCAGCCAAAATAGGCAACCTCACATTTATCCACCTTAGTGGGCGGCACAGTGGCACAGTGGTTAGCACTGCTGCGTCACAGCGCTAGAGACCCGGGTTCAATTCCTGCCTCAGGCAACTGTCTGTGTGAAGTTTGCACATTCTCCCCATGTCTGCGTGGGTTTCCTCCGGGTGCTCCGGTTTCCTCCCACAGTCCAAAGGTGTGCAGGTTAGGTGAATTGGTCACGCTAAATTGCCTGCAGTGTTAGGTGAAGGGGTAAATGTAGGGGAATGGGTCTGGGTGGATTGCTCTTCAGAGGGTCAGTTTGGACTTGTTGGGCCGAAGGGCCTGTTTCCACACTATAAGTCATCTAAACTCCACCTGTCAGATTCTGGGCCATTCTCAGAGCCTATCAACATCCATCTGTAAACTCTTTATCTCCTCATCACAGCCTGCTTTCCCACCTACAGGTATTTCCGGTATAATGCTATGATGCAATTGATGAGTTGCGGATGCTGTTCAGATAATGTGAACTTTCTACTATATGGGTATAGCAATCTTCTATTGTGCAATTTTCTCTAGTGATTTTCCATTGCGTGATTTTCTACAGCATGCACAAGAACTCAACTACTGGATTATTCCAGAAATACCTGTAATTTAGTGTCATCGGCAAATTCCGCAACGTTACACTGTGTCCCTGCCTGCAGATCATTTATACAGATTGTAAGTTGGTGAGTCTTACAGAATCCATTAGTTACAGTTCGCCATCCAGAGAAGGACCCAGTTATCACGACCCTCTGTTTTCTGTCAGTCATCCAGCCAATCCTTTATCCAGACCAATGCTCTACTACTAACTCCCTGTGTTCTCACCTTCTGCATTAGTCTATTATGCAGCATCTTGTCAAATGCCTCTGGAAGCTTGACTTTCCTGATACCTTTCATTTGACTGTCTATAATCGAGTCACATACTGGAACATCAAAATGAATGGGGAATGATATGGAATTTACAGGGGTTTATTTGATCAAAATATATTGCTGAAATATGGGAACAGGAGGAATCCATTTCCCTCCTTGAGCGTGTTCTATTATTTCATAAGATCATAGCTGATCTGTGACCGAACTCCTGTCCCTGGCTTTGACCTATATTCCTTAATAGCTATGCCTTGCAAAATCGCTCTTGATTTTCAGTTAGAAAGCAAGCCAACACTAATTACTTGTTTGCCACTGACTGTTCCAACCCTCTTTGCTATTTAAATAAAGAGGTGTTATCAAAATTCAAACTTTAAATTTCAAATTCCAAACTTTTCAAATTTCATGTCTAAAAGATCTGGCTTCGATTTTTACCCCTGTTCCATACCTGCCTAAAAATAGAAATAGTTTTTCCCAAAAGGTTCTCATTTTTTTCCTCCGAATATCTTATTCATCCCCGAATTCCCCTAAAATACAAATCAGCTTATGTCAAGTATAGCACACCACTGTATGAAACACCAGGCTGATTTCTTTCGGGTTTTGTAGATAAACACAACTATCCATTTCTTTGCACAGCAGGAGTTACTGGGAAAAATTAAAAGTTCCTCAAGTTAACTAACATAACTAACAGTTGCTTTGTAGATCCAAAAGGTAACTACCGGGAATTCACAGTTATCCCTCAGCTCCTTACACAGTAATGTTTATTGATGATGGATAATCATTCTGCTGTGAGGGAGATTTTCAGACACTTAGCTATATCTTCTCAATGATAAAATTTGAATTGTGACGCTGTTTTAAATTGTCAAAATATGATGGGACGAATCCATATGTCTTGAAGTGATATAGTCACCTTGAAATTCTGCTGCAGTCTGAAGCTTGTCCAATGATAGATCTGGTTCACATACTCAGAAAATGTGTCAGCCTTATGTTTCATTATATTAGTGGATTATACTGGTTGAATGTACCTTCTGTTAGTCTATTAAACGTATCAATAGCCTGGAAATTACTCTTGACAAAGTTAGTGATCAAATACTTAACTCACTTAATGACATAGGAACAGGAGTAGGCCATTGAGCCCCTCTAGTTTGTTCCACCAATCAATGAGATCTTGGCTGATCTGTGGCTTCACTCCATATGCCTGCCTTTGGCCCATTGTACCTTTATTGAACAACCATTATCCATCTTGGATGTAAAATTAACAACTGATCAAGCATCTATTGCTGTTTGTGGAAGGGAGTTCCAAACATCTACTACCCTTTGTGTGTAGAAGTGCTTCCTAACATCTCTCCTGAATGATCTAGCTCTGATTCTCAGACAATGCCCCCTAGTCTAGAACCCCAAACCAGTGGAAATTGTTTATCTTTATATACCCTGTCTTTTCCTGTTCATATCTTGAAGATTTCAATCAGATCGCTTGTATGACAACTTGGTCCATTTTTAGCACTGATGTCCAATTATTTTTTTGAAATGGATAAGGTCTCCACAAAAAAGTAATGCACAAGCAAAAGCCATGTGGTTCTGTATAATCTGTCTTTGCAAATATTGCTAACATTAATTTGCAGTGAAAAGATTTCAAGTACAAACTGATGTTTTCCATTGGTGAAAAAAATTATACTATTAACGTCAGTAACCGAGAGAGACTGAAGGACTTCTAGATCATAAATAAAACGTGGTGGTGGTAAGGGAACTATAGACCAGTGAGCATGATGTTGGTGGTGGGCAAGTTGTTGGAGGGAATTCTGAGGGACAGGATATACACGTATTTGGAAAGTCAAGGACTGATTTGGGATAGTCAACATGGCTTTATGCGTGGGAAATCATGTCTCACAAACTTGACTGAGTTTTTTGAGGAAGTAACAAAGAGGATTGATGAGGGCAGAGTGGTAGATGTGATCGATATGGACTTCACTAAGGTGTTAGACAAGGGGTCCCCTTCCTGGACCTCTCCATCTCCATTAATGAGGACCGACTTGACACTGACATTTTTTACAAACCCACCGACTCCCACAGCTACCTGGATTACACCTCTTCCCACCCTACCTCTTGCAAAAATGCCATCCTGTATTCCCAATTCCTCCGCCTCTGCCGGATCTGCTCCCAGGAGGACAAGTTCCACCACAGAACAGACCAGATGGCCTCCTTCTTTAGAGACCGCAATTTCCCTTCGCATGTGATTAAAGATGCCCTCCAACGCATCTCGTCTACATCCCACACCTCCGCCCTCAGACCCCACCCCTCCAACTGTAACAAGGACAGAATGCCCTGGTGCTCACCTTCCACCCTACCAACCTTCGCATAAACCAAATCATCCGCCGACATTTCCGCCACCTCCAAACAGACCCCACCACCAGGGATATATTTTCCTCCCTGCCCCTTTCCGCCTTCCACAAAGACCGTTCCCTCCGTGACTACCTGGTCAGGTCCACGCCCCCTACAACCCACCCTCCCATCCTGGCACTTTCCCCTGCCACCGCAGGAACTGTAAAACCTGCGCCCACACCTCCTCCCTCACCTCTATCCAAGGCCCTAAAGGAGCCTTCCACATCCATCAAAGTTTTACTTGCTCATCCACCAATATCATTTATTGTATCCGTTGCTCCCGATGTGGTCTCCTCTACATTGGGGAGACTGGACGCCTCCTAGCAGAGCGCTTTAGGGAACATCTCCGGGACACCTGCACCAATCAACCAAACCGCCCCGTGGCCCAACATTTCAACTCCCCCTCCCACTCTGCTGAGGACATGGAGGTCCTGGGCCTCCTTCACTGCCGCTCCCTCACCACCAGACGCCTGGAGGAAGAACGCCTCATCTTCCGCCTCGGAACACGGTGTGCGACATGGTGGCACAGTGGTTAGCACTGCTGCCTCACAGCGCCAGAGATCCGGGTTCAATTCCCGCCTCAGGTGACTGACTGTGTGGAGTTTGCACATTCTCCCCGTGTCTGCGTGGGTTTCCTCCGCGTGCTCCGGTTTACTCCCACAGTCCAAAAATGTGCAGATTAGGTGAATTGGCCACACTAAATTGCCCGTAGTGTTAGATGTAGTGGTAAATGTAGGGGAATGGGTATGGGTGGGTGCGCTTCGGCGGGTCGGTGTGGACTTGTTGGGCCGAAGGGCCAGTTTCCACACCGTAGGTAATCTAATCTAATCTAAACACTTCAACCCCAGGGCATCAATGTGGACTTCTACAGTTTCCTCATTTCCCCTTCCCCCACCTCACCCTAGTTCTAAACTGCCAGCTCAGCACCGTCCCCAGACTTGTCCTACCTGCCTATCTCCTTTTCCACCTATCCACTCCACCCTCTCCTCCCTGACCTATCACCTTCATCCCCTCCTCCACTCACCCATTGTACTCTATGCTAGTTTCTCCCCACCCCCACCCTCCTCTAGCTTATCTCTCCACGCTTCAGACTCACTGCCTTTATTCCTGATGAAGGGCTTTTGCCCGAAACATCAAATTCGAAGCTCCTTGGATGCTGCCTGAACTGCTGTGCTCTTCCAGCACCACTAATCCAGAATCTGGTTTCCAGCATCTACAGTCAAGGTTCATGTTTGGGAGACTGATGAGCAAGGTTAGATCTCATGGAATACAGGGAGAACTAGCCATTTGGATACAGAACTGGCTCAAAGGTAGAAGACAGAGAGTGGTGGTGTAGGGTTGTTTTACAGACTGGAGGCTTGTGACCAGTGGAGTGCCATAAGGATCGGTGCTGGGTCCTCTACTTTTTGTCCTTTACATAAATGATTTGGATGTGAACATAAGAGGTGCAGTTAGTAAGTTTGCAGATGACACCAAAATTGGAGGTGTAGTGGACAGCGGTGAGAGTTACAACAGGATCTTGACCAGATGGGCCAATGGGCTGAGAAGTGACAGTTGGAGTTTAATTCAAATAAATGCGAAGTACTGCATTTTGGGAAAGCAAATCTTAGCAGGACTTATACACTTAATGGTAAGGTCCTAGGGAGTGTTGCTGAACAAAGAGACCTTGGAGTGCAGGTTCATAGCTCCTTGAAAGTGGAGTCGCAGGTAGAAAGGATAGTGAAGAAGGTGTTTGGTATGCTTTCTTTTATTGGTCAGAGTATTGAGTACAGGAGTTGGGAGGTCATGTTGCGGCTATACAGGACATTGGTTAGGCCACTGTTGGAATATTGCATGCAATTCTGGTCTCCTTCCTATTGGAAAGATGTTGTGAAACTTGAAAGGGTTCAGAAAAGATTTACAAGGATGTTGCCAGAGTTGGAGGATTTGAGCTATAGGGAGAGGCTGAACAGGCTGGGGCTATTTTCCCTGGAGCGTCGGAGGCTGAGGGGTGACCTTATAGAGGTTTACAAAATTATGAGGGGCACAGATAGGCTAAATATACAAGGTCTTTTCCCTGGGGTCGGGGAGTCCAGAACTAGAGGGCATATGTTTTGGGTGAGAGGAGAAAGATATAAAAGGGATCTGAGGGTCAACTTTTTCACACGGAGGGTGGTACGTGTACGTAATGAGCTGCCAGATGATGTGGTGGAGGCTGGTACAATTGCAACATTTAAGAGGCATTTGGATGGGTATATGAATAGGAAGGGTTTGGAGGGATATGGGCCAGGTGCTGGCAGATGGGACTAGATTGGGTTGGGATATCTCATCAGCATGGACGGGTTGGACAGAAGGGTCTGTTTCCATGCTGTACATCTCTATGACTCTATGACTCTAAGAGATATTGGACAATGTGAAAACATGATGTTGAGTTGGAAGAACAACCGTGTTCTAAGTGAACAATGGAACAGGCTTGGTTGGATGCTGCCTGAACTGTTGTGCTCTTCCAGCACCACTAATCCAGTATTGAGGGGCTGAATGGCCCACTCATGCTGCTTTCCATCTATCTATCTGAAAATGAACACCCTTCCAATCGTGTACAAGGTACATCAGTGGCAGCAATAATGGGAATTTCAAAGTCATAGACTCATAGAGTCACAGAGATATACAGCATGGAAACAGACCGTTTGGTCCAACTCATCCATGCCGACCAGATATCCCAACCTAATCTAATCCCATTTGCCAGCATTTGGCCCATACCCCTCTAAACCCTTTCTATTCATGTACCCATCTAGATGCCTTTAAATGCTGTAATTGTACCAGCCTCCACCATGTCCTCTGACAGCTCATCCCATACTCTGTGTGAAAAAGTTGCCCCTTAGGTTTGTTATGCATCTTTCCCCTCTCACCCTAAACCTATGCCCTTTAGTTCTGGACTCCCCCACCCCAGGGAAAAGACTTTGTCTATTTACCGTATCCATGCCCCTCATGATTTTATAAACCTCTGTAAGGTCACCCCTCAGCCTCCAACGTTCCAGGGAAAACAGCCCCAGCCTGTTCAGCCTCTCCCTATAGCTCAAATCCTCCAATCTTGGAAACATGCTTGTAACTCTTTTCTGAACCCTTTCAGGTTTGATGGCATCCTTAAGATAGGAAGGAGACCAGAATTACATGCAATATTCCAACAGTGGCCTAACCAATATCTTGTACAGTCGCAACATGACCTCCCAACTAAATACTCTGACCAATAAAGGAAAGCATACCAAACATCTTCTTCACGATCCTATCTACCTGCAACTCTACTTTCAAGGAGCTATGAACTGCACTCCAAGGTCTCTTTGGTCAGCAACACAATTATCCTAATTAAACTCCATCTGTCATACTTCAGCCCATTGGCCCATCTGATTAAAATTCCATTGTAATCCGAGGTAACCATCTCTGCTGTCCACTGCACCTCCAATTTTGGTGTCATCTGCAAACTTACTAACTATACCCCTTATGCTCACATCCAAATCATTTATATAAATGAGAAAAAGTAGAGGACCCAGCACCGATCCTTGTGGCACTCCACTGGTCACAGGCCTCCAGTCTGAAAAATAACCCTCCACCACCACCGTCTCTTTTCTACCTTTGAGGCAGTTCTGTATCCAAATGGTTAGTTCTCCCTGTATTCCATGAGATCTAACCTTGCTAACCAGTCTCCCATGGAGAATCTTGCCGAACACCTTACTGAAGTCCATCTAGATCACGTCAACTGCTCTGCCCTCATTAATCCTCTTTGTTATTTTTTCAAGGTCGTGTGACCTGATTTCCCACGTACAAAGCAATGATGACTGTCCCTGGTCAGTCCCTTTCCAAATACGGGTAAATCCTGTCCCTCAGGATTCCTTCCAACAACTTGCCCACCACCGACGTCGGGCTGCTGGTCTATAATTCCCTGGCTGGGCCTTACCACATTTCTTAAATGTGGTAACCAACCTCCAGTCTTCTGGCACCTCACCTGTGACTATTCTTGATATAAATATCTCAGCAAGAGCCCCAGCAATCACTTACTTAGCTTCCCACAGAGTTCTAGGGTACACCTGATCAGGTCCTGGGGATTTATCCACCTTTATGCATTTCAAGACATCCACCACTTCCTCCTATGGAAATTTTTCAAAGTGTCACCATCTATTTCCCCACATTCTACATCTTCCATGTCCTTTTCCACAGTAAACACTGATGCAAAATACTTGTTTAGTATCTTCCCCATCTCCTATGGCTCCACACAAAGGTGGCCTTGTTGATCTTTGAGGGGCCCTATTTGCTCCCTAGCTACTTTTTTGTCCTTAATGTATTTGCAAAAACCCTTTGGGTTCTCCTTAATTCTATTTGCCAAAGCTATCTCATGTCCTGTTTTTGCCCTCCTGATTTCCCTCTTAAGTATACATCTACTGCCTTTATACTCTTTTAAGGATTCACTTGATCTATCCTGTCTATATCTGACATATGCTTCCTTCTGTTTCTTAACAAAACCCTCAATTTCTTTTGTCATCCAGCATTCCCTACACCTACCAGCCTTTCCTTTCACCCTAACAAGAATATATTGTCTCTGGACTTTCATTATCTCATTTCTGAAATCTTCCCATTTTACAGCGTCCCTTGACCTGTAAACATCTGCCCCCAATCAGCTTTTGAAAGCTCTTGCCTAATACCACCAAAATTAGCCTTCCTCCAATTTAGAACTTCAACTGTTAGATCTGGTCTATCCTTTTCCATCACTATTTTAAATCTAATAGAATTATGGTTGCTGGCCCCAAAGTGCTCCCCCACTGACACCTCAATCACCTGCCCTGCCTTATTTCCCAAGAGTAGGTCAAGTTTTGTTCCTTCTCTAGTAAGTACATCCATATACTGAATCAGAACATTTTCTTGTACACTCTCAACAAAGTCCTCTCCATCTGAATCCTTAACACTATAGCAGTCTCAGTTTATGTTTGGAAAGTTAAAATCCCCTACCATAACCACCCTATTATTCTTCCAGATAACTGAAATCTCCTTACAAATTTGTTTCTCAATTTCCCATTGACTATTAGGGGGTCTATAATTCAATCCCAAAAAGGTGATCGTCCTTTTTCCTATTTCTCAGTTCCACCCAAATAACTTCCCAGGGTGTAGTTCCGGGAATATCCTCCCTCAGCACAGCTGTAATGCCATCCCTTATCAAAAACATTACTCCCCCTCCTCTCTTGACTCCCTTTCTATCCTTCCTGTTGCATTTGTATCCTGGAACATTAGGCTGTCAGTCCTGCCCACCCTGAGCCATGTTTCTGTAATTGCTAAGATATCCCAGTCCCATATTCCTAACAATGCCCTGAGTTCATCTGCCTTCCCTGTTAGGCCCCTTGAATTGAAATAAATGCAGTTTAATTTATCAGTCCTCCCTTGTTCTCTGGTTTGTCCCTGCCTGTCCTAACTGTTCGACTCTTTTCTCAACTGTACCAATCTCAGATTGATCTCTTTCCTCACTATCTCCCTGGGTCCTACCATCCCGCCCCCATGCCCACACCACCACCACCACCACCCCCCACACAACACCCACCTTACTAGTTTAAGTCCTTGTAAGCAGCTCTAGCAAATCTCCCTGTAGTATATTAGTCCCCTTCCAATTCATGTGCAATCTGTAATTCTTGTACAGGTCACTTCTCCCCCAGAAGTCACTTCTCCAATGGTCTGAAAGTGTGAATCCTTCTCCCATACACCAGCTCCTGAGCCATGCATTCATCTGCTCTAGCCTCCTATTCCTGCCCTGACTAGCTCGCAGCACTGGGAGTAATCCAGATATTACTTACCTCGAGAACCTCCTTTTTTAAATTCCTGCCTAACTTTCTATATTGTCCCTTTGGATCTCAACCTTTTCCCTTCCTATGTCGTTGGTTCTAATGTGTGCAGTGACCTCCTGCTGGCCCCTCTCCCCGTGAGAACATTTTGCACCCTCTCTGAGACATCCTGGATCGTGGCACCAGGGAGGCAACACACCATTCTGATTTTTTACAGCTGGCCACAGAAACATCTGTCTGTACCTCTGACTAGAGAATCCCATAACACAATTGATCGCTTGGAACCCGACGTACCCATCATTACATTACAGCCAGTCTAAATACCAGAAATTTGAGTGTTCATGCTACATTCCCCTGAAAGTCCATCATCTCTTACATTTTCCAAAACAGTACACTTGTTTAAAATGGCGATAAACACAGAAGACTCCTGTACTACCTGCCTACCTCTCCTGCCTTTCTTGGAGTTAACCCAGCTACCTGACAGTAATTATGGCTTTTCTCCATTCCTATAACTGCCATCTATCACACCCCCAGCTCTTGTAAATTCCTCATTGCCTCTAACTGTCATGGTGACTTACCAATTCTCTCCGATTTTCTCCATATGTCGCTGTTATACCTCCTGCTAGGACCATGCATTGTCCTGTTGTGAGTTGATGGAGTCCCTCATTGGCAGAAACATTCTGATTTGATTAATCATATCTACGGTTCTTGGGAAGAACTGGAAACCCTATGAATGCTCTCGTCTTCTGTCGATCAACACTAACGCTGGATGAATCCAGAATATATTCAAAGGATTTAACAGTCAGCTGTGAAGATATACACTTGTTGTTAAGTGTTAAATCCTGCCCCCTATAGGTATCACACAGCTCACACTTGAGTGTCACATTCTGTCTGAGTGAGTCTGTGGATCAGAACATCATTCACATGTCACATGACCTTATCCAATCCTTCTCGGATGCTTGACATTGTCCTGAGAAGATTTCTGGCACAGATGTGATTTTGAATGGTAATCTCTTGAAATAAAAAAAAAATCTTGCTGATGTAATGAAGATTGTGAGCAACTGAGACTCTTCATGAAGGTGTTGTTAAAAAAAATCCAGCGTTGTGAAGATTGAGATCTTCCCAATTTTTCTAAGCTCTCATCCACAGACGAAATTGGTAAACTTTCTGTTCAACTGCTTTGTTCAGCTGCTCATGTTCCACACAATTCTGATAGATCCATGAACTTTGCGATTGGGACCATTCCTGAGCCCCTGTTTGTTGGTACAAGCACAGCAACAATATCACTTCAACATAGAGCCTAGGTCATTCTTTACCTTCTGCAAGAGTGGATGAGGAGCAGTTTTAAGTGTTAACAGGCTTCATTTCTGGATGTAGAGTGCTAGGGAATGCTGTTGTTAACTCTTCTAGTCCAACAAACTGCTGTGTGGATTCAGCTCCGATATTCTCAGTTTTCCTGATCTTTTATTTTGTAAATTATATGCAAACCTTCCTGCTTAATAGTGAGCAATTCTCTTTTGGAATCACAAACAATGTTTCCTTAACTGTTTTTATCTCAATACTGAAAGTTGGCCTTCATTTCTTCTGTGACCTTACAATCTGTTTATCCTTGCTAGTCCAGTTTATTGAGTGATGACTGAAGAAAGTTTCTCTCGAGCCACAGTTCAGCCTTAAAAGGAACTGAAGCTTTCATCCTAGCTTCTAACTTCAGGTAATTCAGCTCTCCACTTAGCTCCCGCACCTCTCCTTGAAATTCAGGATATCATCTACTTCATTGAAATTGCCACCTTTCAAAGATTCTCACTATGCTGTACTTCTTACACAGCCTGGAAAAGGCCCAGGTTACCACATTAATGGCATCAACTCCTTTCGCCGTGCAGTTTGCCTATGTTTGACCCTACCAGACCAATTATACTTAGAGTCATAGAGATATGCAGTGCAGAAACAAACCTTTCAATCCAACTTGTCCATGCTGACTGGACATCCTAAATTAATCTAGTCCCATTTGCAAGCATTTAGTCCATATCCCTCTAAACCCTTCCTATTCATGTACTCATCCAGATGTCTTTTAAATAGCCTCCACCAATTCCTCTGGCAGCTCACTCCATATACTCACTACTCGCTGCATTGAATAGCTGCCCTTTAGGTCCTGTTTAAATCTTTCCCCTCTCACCTTAAATCTATGCCCTCTAGTTTTGCACTCTCCTTCACTGAGGACAAAGACCTTGTCTATTCATCCTATCCATGCCCCGTAAGATTTATAAGGTCACCCCTCAGCCTCTGACACTTCAGGGAAAATAGCCCCAGCCTATTCAGCCTCTCCCTATAGCTGAAACTCTTCAACCCTGGCAACATCCTTTTAAATCTTTTCTGCACCCTTTCAAGTTTCACGAAGTCTTTCCTATAGCAGGGAGATTAGAACTGAACACAGTATTCCAACAGTGGCCTAACCAATATCCTCTTCAACAGCAACGTGACATCCCAACTTTTATGCTCAATGCACTGACCAGTAAAGGCAAGTGTGCCAAAAGCCTTCCTCACCAGCTTGGCTACCTACATCTGCTCTGGGATGCCTACTGCTGGCAGCTTATGGCAGGGGTAGTTAGCTGCCTGTATCTGAATCTTAATGAAATGATATTCTTCTTTCAAACATGATATAGTTTCTTACAAACAGATGGATAAGGAATGAGACTAGGCCAATCAGTCCATCTAGCCTGTCCCACATTCAATATCATCATGGCTGATCTCAACTCTACATCGCTGCATTGCTCTGATAATCTTTCATCCCTTTGGCCTGATAGCAAAACAAGTTACATTGTTACAAGCCTTTGAGGATATCTGTGGATATAGATCTGCTCTCCACAACATTATTAGATTACTATTCCCACCCAAGCCTGTGTCATAATAGCCGACTAGGTGGACTGTAATGTAGTCTCCAACTTTAACCTTACAGAACCATCAATGACCTTACACAAGAAGCCTCAGCTTTCGATCAATTCTCTTCCTCATCATTGTTTACTTAGACCCAATTCTCAGTTTTTAGATTTGACTACTCTGTCAACTGCTTTTTGAATACTGTCCTTCTGAATCCTGAATCACTGACCAACTCTAACCTCAGTTCTCTGTTCAGTTGGTCAGCCTTTGTAAGCCTTCAACCATCTTTTACTGCAAGTGATCAGACAAGGTATCGTTGGGCACTCTGATAGCAAATCTTCCCCTGATCAGTTCATGTTCCAGGCTGCTGTTCCTACTCTGTAAACTGAGGGCCAGATATGAAAGCATCAATACTTTCCCCTCAGTGTTGAGTACGTTTGTCAAATTTAGATTAGATTAGATTACTTACAATGTGGATACAGGCCCTTCAACCCAACAAGTCCACACCGACCTGCTGAAGCGCAACCCACCCAGACCCATTCCCCTACATTTACCCCTTCACCTAACACTATGGGCAATTTAGCATGGCCAATTCACCTAACCCGCATATTTTTGGACTGTGGGAGGAAACCGGAGCACCCGGAGGAAACCCACGCAGACACGGGGAGAATGTGCAAACTTCACACAGTCAGTTGCCTGACTGCTCAACAATGGTATTCATTCTCAGGTTGAAATACATATCGGCTACTCCAATGTGGCTTATTCATCATCGATTCTCTGTGTGATATTATCTGCAAAGTCACTCAGTACACATTACAGTGTACTGAGCTACTCGTTGCTTACCTTCACACCAACCTGGATGTGATAGCTAGCAAATCTTCAATACCAATTCATGGCTTTGCTTAGGTAGGGCATGTAACTCACTCAAAGTTATCTGACAATGGTAGAGACCTCTCTGTCACTGTTCTTTCACACACTGCCATTGTATAATGCTCTTGAAAACAATAGCAGAAGTTGCTGGAGAAGCTTAGCTGGTCTGGCAGCATCTGTGAAAAGAAATCAAAGTTCACATTTAGGATCCAATGTCCCTCCCTCATGGTTCTGCTGCCAGTCCTGCTGAGCTTTTCCAGTAATTTCTGCTGTTGTTTCATATTTACAGCATCTACTGTCCTTTCCATTCTTATCTAATACTCTTGGCATTGTTCAACCAATACAGACTATTTAGTGAGTCTGCGAGTAGGTGAAACAGGGGGCGATATTTTCTTTGACTACATTTTACACAGAGCTGCAAGGGAAGGAGCATGTGTCATGTTGATGCCATGGTCAAGAAGGCACAACATTGCATCCACATCTCCAGGAGGCTAAGGAAATTTGGCATGCCCATAAGGACAACTTTTACAGGTGCATCCTATTTGGATGCATCATGAATTGGAATGGCAACTGCTCTGTCAGGACCATAAGAGACTATAGAGAGTAGTGTGCATAGCCCTGACCATCATAGAAGGCAACCTCCATCCAAGGCCTCCATCTATACCTCTCGTTACCGTGGAAAAACAGCCAATGTCATCCAAAGACCTCTCCCACCCCAGTTATACTCTCTTCTAACCTCTTTCATCAGGCAAAAAGTACTAAAGCTTAAACACATCTACCAACAGGTTCAAGAACAGCTTCTTCCTCACTGTTATTAAAGTGCTGAATGGGCTTCTCAAATTTCAAATCTAATGTTGATCTTGCTATTTGTGAACCTTCTTTGTGAGCAACTTAGACTCTTCTAACTTTGTATTCCTCCCTCTATTCCATCATGCTATGTTCTATGTATGATCTGTCAGTAGTGCTCGCAAAACAAAACTTTTCACTGTACCTAGGTACATGTGACAATAATAAATCAAATCAAATTAAATCAAAGTGTGATGCAACAATTCCTGTGACGATGTATATACTATTGTTTAGCACATTAAACTGTTTGATTTATAGTGCAATGGGTGGGATTTTCTGACAAGAATAGAGACATGAAAATCTGGTCCAGAGAGATGATCGCATTTGGGAGAGTTATGCTTGAGAAGGTGTGGGGAGGTTGAAAGGAAGGGAGGTGAGATTGAGGAAAGCAGTTGACTGAGAGAAAGTGTTGATGGAAATGGAGGATTAAGAGAGAGTAGATTTTCAAATAAGTAGTTTCCACTATAAATATGAACATAGGGGTTTATTATGAAAATATAAATTAAAAATAGAATTAACAATTTTAAAATTAAATTAGATTGGTGGGCGGCACGGTGGCACAGTGGTTAGCACTGCTGCCTCACAGCGCCAGAGACCCAGGTTCAATTCCCGACTCAGGTGACTGACTGTGTGGAGTTTGCACGTTCTCCCCGTGTCTGCGTGGGTTTCCTCCGGGTGCTCCGGTTTCCTCCCACCTTCCAAAGATGTGCAGATCAGGTGAATTGGCCATGCTAAATTGCCAGTAGTGTTAGGTAAAGAGGTAAATGTAGGGGAATGGGTGGGTTGCACTTCGGTGGGTCAGTGTGGACTTGTTGGGCCGAAGGGCCTGTTTCCACACTGTAAGTAATCTAATCTAATCTAAAAAATAAAGTTAAAATGATCTTTAAGCCATCACAGCAGCTGTTTCCATTTCTTTATGTATTTTCTAACCAATGTGTTCAGTGATGTTAAGACACATCTCTGGAGCAGAACCCAGGTCTCGTAACCCAGAGACAGAGAAGCCATCCAATGTAAACATATCATTTGTGATTACATCTCCCTCTAGTGAAGGCACTGTAGCATCACAACTGACAAGAGGCTGATAATGTTGTACTGGCACTTTCTATTATAAATGTGAGGATATTAAATTACAATGAAAATAATAAAGACACAACTGTAAAGTTTGGACTCATTGAAGCTTGGATGTTTTAGTCCAATTTTTTACAACTTTATCCCATCTTCCAGATCTATTCCAAATGATTTTGGGCCTCTGCCCTTTTCTGCACTGAGTTTAACCTGTGCACTCCGTAATGGTTGGATTAGGGCATTGACATTTGTTGTATTACTCACGGCTGACAGGATGACGTTGTAATTTCTGTTAAAACACAATTTTGCGTGTGTTTCCAAAGGAGATTTATATACATTGTGCAATACAATTATTTACTTCAAGGTAAACCATTGTCTAATAAATAGTCACTTCAGCGCTGTTCCAGTATGTGACACTCATCTCCTGAACAACAAAGCCGTACGTTTCATTTCATAATGCTCACCTGGTTATCACATAAGCTGACATTTTTGTTTTTGACATTTTGTTAAAACAGGCTGGCCTTGAAAAACACAATGATTAATTTTAAACAAACATCAGTCAAGCCTTTTGCAATACATGTGGAACTGTCTCATTTTGATCAGTATGTTCAGGACATTGAAAAACAGTATGTTACAAGGAGAGTCATGAAGTGGAGATGCCGGTAGTGGACTGAGGTGTACAAAGTTAAAAATCACACGACACCAGATTAGTACTTCTGAATAAACCTGTTGGACTATAACCTGGTGTTGCGTGCTTTTTAAAGAAGAGGAGAGAATTGTCAATTGTTGAGTCTGCAGGATTTGCTGAATCTACACACACATGCATGCACACATGCACACATACACTTTTGTACACACTCTTGCACAAATACATGCACATATGGGCACATGCATGTGCACACACACGTACACGCACACACGCACATACACATACTTGCACATGCACACACACATTTGCACCCATGCAAATCCTTGCACACAAATATGCACGCACTTGCACGAGTGCACACACTCGCATACATGCACACATAGATATACACATACTTCCACACACACACATGCATACACTTGCACACGCACACATACACACAAACGTAAACACCACTGGTGCATAAGGATAGTAGGATATTCTTAGTATTGAATTTAATGGCCACTCTAGGGGCCTGTTTAGAAGCAGGAAGGGTATTTAATTATGTAGGAAACCATGATTCATGTCAACTTCCTTCTTTTGCCAGAATTACATTGGGGCAGAAAGACGTCACATCCCATGACCAGTTAAGGTCCTTAAGAGGCCAATGAATTCAGGAAATGATTCATTCACGGTCTCATCCCTCTGCTGCTGGCATTAATGGAGTAGTGGGCAGGTTATCAACAGATGGCATGGACCTGCTTGTGGTTTCCATGGAGGGGATGCTGGGAGATCCTCGTTCAAAGATGCTCTGTGACTGAGGTGTGGGGGAAGGAAGGGATCCAACTGGATTGCTCCCCCTCCCCGTCACCTCGTGACTCCCAGCTCCTGAAGGCCTTCTGTCTAGTTGAGAGTGTCAGGCATGAGATTATGATCTGATCCATAATCAGCCTTGTCAAAAATCAGAAATCAGGAACACAAAGGCTGGTAGGAAAATAAGTTGTAAAGGTGGCAGCACATGGAAACAGATCGATATAAATCTGCAATATTAAAAATAAAATTTTAAGAGCTTTTTGAGTGAGCCTATCTGAGCAGAAATTTAGCCATATAACTGAGGCTGCATGAGGTGTGGAATTCATCCTCAAATGTCACGTATTAAGGTTTAGCTTTCTGCACCAGCTGCTGCTTTCCTGCTGTCATTTTTATCTGTTCGTGTGATAAATTAATCAGGATGTTTCATTCACCACATAAGAAGGGAAATGCTCTCTACTTTGTTTCTATTCTTTTAAAAATATGCTCTCCGTTGACATTGTTAACTGTAGAATATCTGTAAGTATTCAACAGGAATAATTGACTGTTCCTGATCCCACATGGGATTGATTGGATATTTTAACAATCGTCAGGTAATGAGTTAAAAATCACACAACACCAGGTTATAGTCCAACAGGTTTATTTGGAAGCGCTAGCTTTCGGAGCACTGCTCTGTCATCAGCACAACCACCTGATGAAGGAGCGTCGCTCTGAAAGCTAGTGCTTCCAAATAAACCAGTTGGACTATAACCTGGTGTTGTGTGATTTTTAACTTTGTACACCCCAGTCCAACACCGGCATCTCCACATCATCAGGTAAGGAGTTAGACCATGATCTCTGTGAATTACAGAACAAGCACAAAGAGCTTGAATGGTCTACTCATGTACCTATATTCCCATCAGCATGTTTTGTCAATTGATCTGGTTACCATTAGTATTCTTGCAGTCAGTAGATTCTTTATTTGATTTCATCTTTGGGGCTCAACTCAGTTTTTAATTAACAAAAAACTAAGGGTTAATTTCTGCAGGACCTTGTTGTGAGAAGGTAAATAGGTTGTTGCACAAGGTCGGGGCTCATGGTGAAGACGGATCACAGATTGGTTGGCTGATGGAAAATAGAGAGAGTACACTAATAGGTTCTCCAGTTCTAAAGAAAGGTCACTGGACCCGAAACATTAATTCTGTTTCTCTCTCCACTGATGCTGCCAGACCTGCTGAGCTTTTGCAGCATTTTCAGATTTATGGGAGTTTGCAGGGAGCATATTGGCTCCAGCATTTCCACATTACTCACGTATTAGATATATTTCGCAGGCTGTAATAGCATTGTCTCAGATGTGCTGTGGACACGAAAGGCACCATGTGAATAAAAACGTTTCCTCTTTTTCATTATCCATCTCCACGCAAGACAATGGGGAAAAAGAATAATCCAAATTACTTTCGATAAACAGATTAGAAAAATAAATTATTGAAACAAGGGGAAGATTTATGGAGCCCAAAGAATGGCAAATGTGGTGTGTGAGATAACTTAAATTACTTCAATAGATAGGATGCAAACTTTTAAATTCCCAACAGCAGGTTAAAATGCAGAGCCAATTTTCCAATTTTAACTTGAGCTGAGATCTTGCCCTTTGAACCACATTTGGGCTTGGAATCTCATCTCCCGCACTCATACAATGTGACTTTTAGTCATAATTATTCAGTAAAGATTTAATCCTCGTCTTTAATTACTCATGTTTAATTATTTTAATTAACAGCAATTTAACTGCCAGCAAAGTTCAACAGAGAAAACTTGTCCTTATTTTCAGTGTTCCTTCGGATAGAATCCAAAAACCAATTACCGTCTCCATTTATAAAGGGATTCAGTTTGAAGTAATGTTGGTGCCATCCGTGATGTACTTTGACTTGGAGAAACATATAAATGACAATGCTTCACTCATTCTGTGTCAGTCTATAGAAATGGCAGAAGAATTCATCCCATCACAGTTTGAGAATAAGGGGTAAGCTTTATTTAGAAATTAGATGAGGAAGAATTTCTTTACTTAGAGAGTTGTGGATCTGTGGATATCTCTCCCATAGGAAGCTGTTGGGGCCAGTTTGTTCGATATACTCAAGAGAGAGCTGGACATGGCCCTTGCAACTAAAGGGATCAATGGGTATGGAGAGAAAGAGGGAGTGGGATACCGAGATTGCACAATGCTATTGATCGGTGGTGCGGGCTCGAAGGGCCGAATGGCCTACCCCTGCACCTATTTTCTGTGTTTCTTTACTTTGGTCCTGCCTTCACAAAAGAGAACACAGAAAGTTTCCCAGAAATGTTAGGGAGCCAAGGGTCTAGTGAAAGGACGATCGAACAAAATCAATATCATATAAAAGGAAAAGAAAATTGAGAAATTAATGGGGTTAAAGTCTGATAAATCCTTAGGGCTTGATCATCTATATCCCAGAGTACTGAAGGAAGTGGCCCTAGGAATACTGAATACACTTCCAATGGTCATCTTTTATTGCTCTCCAGCCTCTGGAGTAGTTGCTATGGATTGGAGAGAGGCAGCTGTACCCTATGGTGGTGAATAGGTAATTTTGCTGGGCTAGTAATACACAGCCATGGGCTAATGCTGGGGAACCTGGCTGCGAATCGCACAATGAATTCAATGAAACTCTGGGGGAGTGGGCAAGAACAGCCAGCCCATGTAAACACAGTTGATTGTTGTAAAATCCCATCTGGTTCACTAACATCCTTTTCAGAAGGAAAAATCCTGCCCTTACCTGGTCTGACCCACAACTATATCGTTCATTTTTCATTGCTCACTCGCCTAGTCAGTTATATCCACACGTCAAAACAATTGCTGGCATGTGCAGTATTTTGCTTTTGTAACAGAGTTCAGTAATCTTGATGGGATTGACTAGGTTCAGATTCATGGATTGAGTGCATTGGACACTTTAGTCAAATGTGACACTGACTATTCTTCAGGCAGCATTGGAAAGCAACATAAAAACATCTTTGAAAATTCAGATCTTTAATCTTTTATCCTGTAGAGCTGTGTCACTCAAATGTACCACGATGTTACACAAGATTATTGTTTCTTGACAGTTCAAAGACACATGTTCGGTTAAAAGGAAAATAATTGAAGCAGGAACTTCAGGTTTCCATTTAATGTTGAGACAGCAACTGCGGGAGATCTTGTACAAGACAAAATGCAATGGTGATGGCTTTTTTCAACTGTAGTTAAACAGGGCTAGTCAAATAATAATAATTCCTTTTTAAAAACAAACAATTCCATGCTAATATAATGACACGCATGTTTTTGTTTCTTCTGGCTTCCTTTCCTGTATTTGTTCCTCACTTGCCTGGATGGATGCAGCTCCAGGAAGCTTGACAGCATTCAGGACAACACAGCTTCTTGTTTGGCACCACATATACATACATCCACCAGCCATGCTCAGGAGCAGCAATGTGTACCAAGTACAAGTTGCATTGCAGAAACTCCACCGAGGGTCCTCAGAGTGTACATTCCAAACTCATGACCACTTCCATCGAGAAGGACAGAGGCAGCAGAACACATGGGAACACCACCCCCCCCTCTGTAAGTTCCCCTCCAAGCCACTCACCAACCTGACTTGGAAATAGATTGCTGTTCCTTCAGTGTCACTGGCACTGCTTTCAGTGTCAACAGACAGCTGTTCATAGAGTCATTGAGATATACAACGCGGAAACAGACCTTTCGGGCCAACTCGTCCGTGCCGATATCAAAAACTGACCTAGTCCCATTTGCCAGCATTTGACCCATACCCCTCTAAACCCTTCCTATTCAGGCACCCATCCAGATGCCTTTTGAATGTTGCAATTGTATCTGCCTCCACTACCTCCTCTGGCAGCTCATTCTATACTTGCACTAACTGCGTGAAAAAGTTGCCCCGTGGTCCCTTTTGAATCTTTCCTCTCTACTTTAAACTTATACATTCTAGTTTTAGACTTCCCAACCCCGGAGAACAGACTTTTGCTATTCACCCTAGCCAAGCTCCTCATGGTTTTATAAACCTCTATGAGGTTACCACTCAGCCTCCTAACATATTTCCAGTAACTGAGTGCCATCTCTATTTTCTTACTTATTTGTCTTTTCCCACGTGCTTCTAATCAAAATGTGCATACCATGGAACTTAGTGGTGGGGATGTTTTTCACTGGTGAGACCTGCCATTAGCTGACACTGTATCTAGAGGCAGACTGTGAAAGAGCCTCCTGGTCAAACAGGGAGATTGTACTTTCTTACAAGACTTTCCATTGCACCTCTGTCCACTTGAAATCCACCCTCTGTCCAGCTCCCCTGCCCTCCACTGCGCCCACAGTCCACCCAAACACCAAACTTACAACACTCACCAGCTTGTGCCATCTGGTCCAGCTCGGAGCCCTGGTTACATTCATCACAACTACAACTGACAGAAAGGGGCGTGCATCCTTTAAAAGATTGTGAAATGGTGCCACAGGGTGTAAGTGATCTGCTGACTTTATCGTGAAGGTAGGAGTTCATCCATAAGTCCATGCTTTTAGGTTGTTGTGGTTCTGTTCGCCGAGCTGGGAATTTTTCTTGCAAACGTTTCGTTCCCTGTCTAGGTGACATCCTCAGTGCTTGGGGGACTCCTGTGAAGTGCTTCTGTGATGTTTCCTCCGGTATTTATGGTGATTTGTACCTGCCGCTTCTGGTTGTCAGTTCCAGCTGTCCGCTGTAGTGGCCGGTATATTGGGTCCAGGTCGATGTGTTTTTTGATAGAGTCTGTGGAAGAGTGCCATGCCTCTAGGAATTCCCTGGCTGTTCTCTGTTTGGCTTGCCCTGTAATGGTAGTGTTGTCCCAGTCGAACTCATGTTGCTTGTCATGCATCCCAAGCACTGAGGATGTCACCTCGACAGGGGACGAAACATTTGCAAGACAAATTCCCAGCTCGGCGAACAGAACCACAACAATGACAAGGCGGCACGGTGGCACAGTGGTTAGCACTGCTGCCTCACAGCGCCAGAGACCCGGGTTCAATTCCCGCCTCAGGCGACTGACTGTGTGGAGTTTGCACATTCTCCCCGTGTCTGCGTGGGTTTCCTCCGGGTGCTCCGGTTTCCTCCCACAGTCCAAAAATGTGCAGGTCAGGTGAATTGGCTACGCTAAATAACCCGTAGTGTTAGATGTAGGGGAAGGGGTATGGGTGGGTGCGCTTCGGCGGGTCGGTGTGGACTTGTTGGGCCGAAGGGCCTGTTTCCACACTGTAAGTAATCTAATCTAAAAAAAACGAGCACCCAAGCTACAAATCTTCTCCCAAACTTTGACCATGCTTTTAGGATTCGTGGCGTGGGAATGTATTTCATGGAGAAACGATTCACAAGCCAGTATCATTTTTGACATGCTGCACAGTGGCATCAGAACATAAGACCCAGGAGCAGGAGTAGGCCATCTGGCCCCTTGGGCCTGCTCAGCCATTCAATAAGATCATGGCTGATCTTTTCATGGACTCAGCTTCACCCACCCGCCCACTCACCATGACCCTTAATTCCTTTATAGTTCAAAAATCCATCTATCTATCTTTGCCTTAAAAACATTCAACGAGGCAGCCTCAATTGCTTCACTGGGCAGGGAATTCCACAGATTCACAACCCTTTGGGTGAAGAAACTCCCCCTCAGCTCAATCCTAAATCTGCTCCCCCCCCCCCTTATTTTGAGGCTATGTCCCTTAGTTCTAGTTTCACTTGTCAGTGGAACCAACTCCCTACTTCTATCTTATCCATTCCCTTCATGATTTTGTATGTTTCTATAAGATGCCCCCTTTATTCTTTGAATTCCAATCAGTACAGTGCCAGTTTACTCAATCTCTCCTCTGACGCCAGCCCTCTTAATTCCTGAATCAACCTAGTGAAGCTTCTATATACCACCAGTACATCCTTTCTCAAGTAAGAAGACCAAAATAGCACGCAGTAGTGCAGGTGTAGCCTCATCAGCACCCTGTACAGTTGCCACTGATTTTCTCACTACATCTGAATTCTGTATTGAGAAGATTTGCTGCCTTACCTAATTAAGCCACCCACCACCCCCATGCTACACTTCTTGTTTTATTAGGCTTCCATTCAAAGCCCATCCACAGAATTTCTCAGTGCAGTTGAAAGCCTATTGATTTGTGCTGAAAATGTGTTGCTGGAAAAGCGCAGCAGGTCAGGCAGCATCCAAGGAACAGGAGAATCGATGTTTCGGGCATAAGCCCTTCTTCAGGAAACCTATTGATTTGTGCTGTCTCTTTGAAAGTTAACCAAAAGCCAAACTCTTCTTCTCTAATCATAGAGCCCCAAAATATTTTCTTTTTCTAGTAGATGTCCACTTCTCTTTCAAAAGTTCCTCTCCTGCAATGGATTCCAGACTCATTCATTTGTATGTTTATGTTTTCGTGGACTCTGTTGATTTCACAAATCGGTTGAATAATGAAAGTTTGTCTTCCAACGTGTTTTCAAAAAGAGGTAATTCAGCAAAATCAGCATTTAGTGTAGACTCTCATCCATTGGGAAAGCATATTGAAAATTTAGGTGGTCCCAGTGAAAAATGGATGCAAGGTTGCTTTACGTGAAGGGATGAAAAATCATGGGTGGTGTCGTCTTGAGTTTTAAATAATCTGCTGCTGGAGATGGGGTGTAAGTCTTTACAATTGTTTATTCAAGGGATGCAAGGAGAGATCTGCCCTGGTTACTAGGCCGAAGCCTAACTTTGGAGAATACAGAAAATGTATTCCCTTTATACTGTTAGCATCTAACTATCCACATTCCAATCATCCTTCATACACAGCAAATAACACACATGTCCCTTCCACATCTTAGGTTAGTGTGTTAAAGTCTCCTTAATCCAGTTGGAGATTAAACAATTAATTTGCTTTATCCTAACTATTCTGATCTCATTCTCCAGCATCTGGCCCAAAGCCTTGTGTGCCTTGTCATTGCAAGTGCACATCTAAGTACTTCCTCAGCGTATAAAGATTTCTGCATCTATCACCCTTACAAGCAGGGATTCCCACCACCCTCCGGATGATAAAGATTTTCCTCACACCCCCTTAACCTCTTGCCCCTTACTTTAAATTTATGCCCCATGTCACCCAACCCTCCAAGGGCAAAAGTTTCTTGATAGAATGTTTCATTCACATTCTGTTGCCTGCAGAAGTTCTACTGGCACTAACTTATAAGTTCCTTTGAGCAAAATGGTATCATTTATCCCTTACAGTCTCAAATCTTAAATTTCTCCTTTACAGTGGGATACACTGACGGAGATAGCTCAAGCTCGTCATTAACCCGGGAAGACGCCTAATTGACCAAATGATTCATGAATTAGATTAGCTGATGGAGCCTTTATTAACAAATCAGGAATGAAGGTAAACTTTCAGAGGTCAACGTCTGTGATTGCCTCAAAGTGGAAACCAAACTTTATTCTACTGAGTGCCACCTTGTGGACATGTCCAGGTCTTCGCTATCTACCTCCAGCAAGATGACCCAAAATGGCACTCCTTACTCAAAGCGAAGCACTCCAAGTATATACCATAAGAAAAGGCAAGTATAATCTCTGTCTCCCTGTGCACATATAAAAACAGCATTATTTCTATACCAAATCCCCTTCATGTCCTGATAAAGAGTCACCAGACTCAAAACGTGAAGTCGGCTTTCTTTCCACAGATACTGTCTGGTATGCTGAGTTTCTCCAGCAATTTCTGGTTCTGTTGGCATGCTGACCAAGAGCATTAAGTTGTGAAATCTATCCCAAATCATGTCCAACTCCAATAATACATTTTGATCATTGTTGGTTTTTCTTACTTGTAACAGCAACATTTCTTAATGAGTTTAACAAAATGATTTTATTGTGTGAATCTTCCATATTTCTACATGAACCAATTTATTATCCTAATCTCTCATCTTCTAAGAAGACCATGAATCATGAATATTATTCACTGAAGTTTTGGCAAAATATTTAGAATTGTCAGCATTAGAAACACAAAGGATTTTTTAAAATCAATGCATGAGTTTTAAGAACATGAGCCCCACTTTTGACCCGATGGTTCAGAGACTCTTTGGTAATGTGTATGGGTAAGAAAATTCAGTGTCTCAAGTAATGTAACTGACATATAGGATGACTAATGTCCTGAGGTGTGATCTGAGGGGGAAGGGAGAGGGGTGATAGTCATAGTTAAATATTTAGTAAGTTGCTGTAATGGTCTCTTGTCAAATTCCACATCCTTAAGCAAGGACCAGTATTAATCCTATCTGTTAAAACTAGTCATATGTTACATTTCAAGCCCCTCATTTCAATGGAAGCCATCTTCGAGGTGGTTCAATTGTAGGGAAAAGAAGGTATATGTTTAAATGGATTTCCCTGTATATATTTATTGATCTGACTGGGTATTTTTTTGCTTTGTCACTGTTGCTGAAACAGAGGGTGCAGAGGAGATTTACCAGGAAGCTGTCTGGACTGGAGGGCATGTCTTATGAAGAAAGTTTGAGGGAGCTAGGGCTTTTCTCATTGGAGTGAAGAAGGATAAGAGGTCATTTGATAGAGGTGTACAAGATGATGAGAGGCATAGATAAAACGGATAGCAGAGTACTTTTCCCATTGCGAATTGTTTATCACGAGGGGCATAATTTTAAGGTAATTGGAGGAAGGTTTTGGGGAGATGTCAGAGGTAGGTTCTTTACGCAGAGAGTGGTGGGTGCATGGAATGCGCTGCCAGGCAAGGTAGTAGATTCAGATACAATAGGGATATTTAAGCAATTCTTGGAGAGGCACATGGAAGTTAGTACAATGAAGAGTATGGAGGTTAGTCTGATTTTAGAGTAGAATAAAAGGTTAGCACAACATCGACGGCCAAAGGGCCTGTACTGTACTGTTCGATGTTCTATAAGGAAGAATATTAAAGCACTGGAGAGAGTACAAAGGAGATTGACTGGAATGATACCAAGAATGAAGGTTCTTACATATATGGAAAGATTAGAAAGATTGGACTTATTCTCCTTCGAACAGAGAAGATTAAGAAGTGATCTTATTGAGGTGTTCAAAATTATGAGCACTTTTGACAGGGTAAAGAAGGATATTCTGTTTCCACTAGTTGGTATGTCGGTAATGAAGGGTCACCCTTTCAACATTGTCAGCAAGACAGCTGAGGAGAAATGTCTTTACTCAGAGAGTTGTTCGGATTTGGAATGCACTGCCTGACTGAGTGGTGAGGTGGACTCCATCGGAGGTTTCAAAGAAAGCTGGAGATATATTTGAAAGTGATGACGTTAGAAGGCAATGGAGATAGGGCTAGAGAATGGGATTCGCTGGGTAACTCTTTCAGGAGCCAGTACCAACACAAATGGATTGAATGTTGTCCTTTTGTCCTGTAAAAATTCTATGATTGTGTTCTGTGATTCCATGACATTATAATATGATGTGGAGGTGCCAGTGTTGGACTGGGGTGGACAAAGTTAAAAATCTCCCAACACCAAGTTACCTGGTAAAGGAGCAGCGCTCTGAGACCTAGTACTTTCAAAAAAACCTGTTGGACTATAACCTGGCATTATGTGATTATTAATATTATAATATAATACTGTGAAGATGCATATTCACAGCAGATTCTAAATGCTTAAGAGCAGTCAATGACAGAAGGTCAAATGGAGTTGAGTTGTGTTGGCCATATTATTTATCATTTGTACATAGGACCTTTGACTTGTAGGTGGATCTATAGGAGGGAAGTTACCTCGATTTCAGGCACCACCATTATTTGCTAAATCGTCTTACTGCCTGCAACGAACTCTCAGCATGTACAGCCTAAATTAGTGCAGATGATCATTTATAATTTAGCTGATCTGCCAAAATATTATGATTCTTTTTGTCTATTATTACATTGTTCCTTTCACTGCTAAAAGGGCTCTGTGCTGCTGTATTTATAACTAATATGTTCAAATTCCTGCACACATCTCTAAAATTCATCATTAGCAACTTTTCCCCATTATTAGTGAGAAACTTTGTCAGCGATCAAAGTGCAGATCACATCCATTGTTCCATTACCCTACTGACAGTTGTTCTCTCAGCTTTCACTATGTATTATTATTGACTGACAAGATATGGTTGCCAAATCTACAAAAGGTAAATTTTTTTGAAACTCATACCTTTAATTTAACATCACTGAAATCTCTTGCTAAGGGTACACTTACCATAGGCTATGATGGTGCTCTTTGATACTTCTTACAAATTCCACATCAAATATTCATTACTACAATGAGCCTATGGTAATTCCCATTTCTTATTCTTCCATTCCTTGCTGATCTGTGTCATCTAGAATTCTCTCCCTAATGGCATTGTGGGTCAACCAACAGCAAGTGGACTGCAGTGGTTCAAGAAGGCAGCTCACCCCCACTTTCTCAAGGGGCAACTAGGCACGGGCAAATAACGCTGGGCCCAGCCAACAACACCCACATCCCACAAATGGATAAATAAGTTTCAATTCCTATCCCTGTCTGCCACCCACCCCCATATCAATAACATTTCACTCTTTTTAATGGAAAGGTTGTGTTCCATTATTGTGTCCCAATTATAAGTTGCAAATTCAGTGATTTTCCAATACAATAGCTGCATTGTTTTCCCTATTTCTTTGTTGATAGCACACTGAACAACAGTGGTATTTCACTGGGTACTATATCTTTACTAATACAATGATTCTTTATGGTTATTTAAACAAAGAATGAGCATTCTTTTCAAAGATTTTAACATGCAATCATCTGCAAATCTGAAAGTGGTGGAATGCCTAAATTTGTTAACTTTGTCCCAATCCTTTGTATTCGGAGATTCTAGGTAGTATTTCACCATCTATTTCACACTCTATAAATATGCATCCACTGTCTAATACTGAACAAATTCGAGCTTCTGTCATCAATACTTTCATCTCTGGACTGGACCTCCATGTGACCAATACAATGCTTCTCTTTGACTTGTATCTCTAATTTCCTCTGAATCTTCCATTTCAAGTTTAGTTTTGAAAACTTTACTTTGCCGTTGGAACAGATCGTGGCACATTGATAACAAAAATAGAAAGTGCTGGAAAAACTCAGGACGTTTGGCAACATCCGTGAAGAGAAATCAGAGTTAATGTTTCGGGTCCGGTGACCCTTCCTTAGAACAGACCACTGGACCCAAATGTTAACTTTGATTTCTCTTCACAGAAGGCTGTCAAACCTGCTGAACCTTTCCAGCAACTTCAGTTCTTTGTTTACAGCATCTGTATTTTTTTCAGTTTTTATAAGGTATGAAGAGATATAGCCAAAGGTAAGTATAGAAAGTTAGGCCACAAATCAGCCATGATCTCATTGAATAGTGGGATTGTTTTAAAGGGTAAATGATAATTGGACCACTGTGAATTTCCTTGTTCCTCTTTAATTGTGAGCTGGTCTTTTATCTTGGATATACTGGGATTGGAGGCAGTCTAGAGGAGGTGTACTAGGTTAATTGCAGAGGAACTGTCCGATGAGGAGAGGTTGACTAGGTGGGGTCTGTGCTTGTTGGAGTTTAGGAGAATGTCAGGCTATCCTATTGAAACATATAAATTCTTAAAGGCGTGACACAGTAGATGCAGAGAGTAGGAGAAGAGGGCATAATCTCAGAGTAATGAGTTGCCCAGTTAGGAGGAATTTCTTCTCTCAGAAGGGAAGTAAATCCATGGAATTCTTTACTGCAGAGGTCTGGTGAGGCTAGGTCATTAATTATATTCAAAACTGAGACAGCCAGCTTTCTAATCTTTAAGGGAACAAAGTATTATGGGGAAAAGGTAGGACAATGGAGATGAAGATTATCAAGTCAGCTATGATCTCACTGAAATGCGGAGCAGGCTTGATGGGCTGAATGGCCTACTTTGACATCAATGATATATAGTCTTGAGATATGATCTTTTACATTTACCTCAGAGAGCAGGTGGGGCCTTACTTCACATCTGCATCCTCACACTAATAGCTCAGACAATGCTATCCTCTATCTTTGTTGCACTAGAAAGTCTGTCTGGACTCCTTGTTCCTCTGGAGTGGGGCTTGAACCTCAAAGAACAAATGCTGAATTTTAAAAAGTTATGCTAATTGAGGGATATTGATTGTGTGGTTCTTATAGTACTGGACATTTAAGAGTTCAAAACTCAGTATTGCATGAATTCAGTAAAGGTTATGAATGACAAATTAGCACAACAACTCTATTTGTGCTTTAAAAACTGTTGTTTTGCAATGCCTGCCTGACTGAATCATTAATAGTTAGAAGGCATTACCATTACCTGGTCTGAACTCCCCCCCTCCAAACTGCGCAGTTGATCCTTTTGCCTCTGAAGTGGCCAGCACAGATACTGAGTCACACAGACAATAAATATGAAGAGAGTCCATCGGTCTCACAGGACGACTTGTCATGAGTAAGTTATGTGGTCTTGCCAACCTTGCCCTCATTCTGAGCTCCATGACAAAAGAAAATTTTCTGCCCTGTTGCTCTCAGTTAAACTGTGCAAACCCAGGCAAATTCATCCATTCGTCTTAATAGGGGAAATCAGTGTTTGTGGATGAAAATCTCCAAGTATGTGAAAACTCTATTCCATTCAATTGGCATCAATGCAAATCTGCAAATCCAAAATTACAAGAGGGTCAGTTTGGAAAACAGAGTAATAGCAATGGATTAAAATGGTGTATGACAAAGACAAAAAGCTGTCTTGTGACTTTCAATATTAACTCTAATTGAGGATTAGAGGAAAACACCATCTCCTTGCATCTGAAACGTTATGTAACATCTTTCTGCCTAATTAGTGTTCAGTTATAGAGCAATCTGCGAGGAATTATGTGTCATTGATTTGATGTCGTGCAAAATGTTCTGAGACCATTAAACTGGAGCAATTAGGAACAATCATGTCAAAACCTTCAGAGAATTGTGAAGTTTGGAAAACAATCACACCAAGACTGGGGCACAAGTTTTGAAGGTTACAGCGTAAACTAATGTACTTTGAGGCAAAACATCTTTCCTACTGCGACAATCTTTCTTTAGAGTTTGAAAAGTTGCACAGTAAGATTTAATTACAGAGGATGTAACAGTGTTTCCAACTCCCACATAATGTGAATCAAATCCAGGAACTGCTGTTTATTTTTTGTCAATACCAGCATGATTGCGATTATGCACTTTCTTCTAATGGGGCAAAAATCTGTAAGGCAATGTTGATAATGAAAATGTGTTAATTTTAATCCAGTGACCATTAGATTACAATCACATTCACTTTAATGGAGATTGAAAGGTCTAGACATTCTATTAGCACTTGGCTGAATGGTTTAATGATGCTATCAGGACATCATTACTCTCAAATGTGTGTCTCCTCACACCGTCATTTTAAATTCCTTACCTTCCCATTTTATCATTTTATCACTTCTACTTTTTCCCGTCATGACAAGGAGCACCAGCAAGGGTGAAATTTTAACATAATACCCTAACCGCCCCATCATAAAACATGTGGGATCCAGTGCAATTCTGTTCTTGTACCTCATCCAATTCATGCTCTGGTGAAGGTCCAGTTTCTAGTTTTCCTAGTTGGTGACCTGACCTTCAGATTGCTAATGTCACATGTCTGTGCTGGCCTTTGCAGAGGAATTGGGGGCAGGAAACAGAAATGTAGACCTGCGAGATCAGGGCTAGATGCTCTCTTGGAGTGGTCTTCAGGAGACAGTCCAGCACACACATCATGTGAAAGAAAACACAAAGTTGGACCCGGCAGAATGTGTGTCTTGTAAGGGTGCAGCACAATCTCCTGATCCTGAAGTTACTGACAGGTTTTATCTTGTAATTGTAAGTAATTATTAGCTTATAATGTTTGGTACGTGCCATAAAAAAAACACTCATCTATTCCATGCCTGACGCTAGCTGTCAGAATTACCCATTGGATTATCTCATGAATGGTCATGTTGGGGGATGTTTTCTTGACAGTCAGTAAGGTTCTTGAGACATTAATGTCAAGAACTCACACTTATTAACCAATTTTTTTTATTCACTCATGCAATGAGGCTGTTGCTGGTATTTATTACCTGAGCCTAGCTGCCCTTGAGGAAGCTGTGCTTTCTTGAACTGCTGCTGTTTATTTAGTGGGGGTAGACCCATATGCCTTTATGGTGAGAGTCCTAGGATTTAGACTCAGTGACAAGGAAGGAATAGCGATACATTTCAAAATCAGGATGGTAAGTGACTTGGAGGGGAGCTAGTAAGTGGTGGCATTCCCTTATATCTGCTGCTCTTATCCTTCTAGAGGTGGTTGTGGGTTTGGAAAGTGCTGTCTAGACAGCTTTGATGAATTTCTGCAGTGCATCTTGTAGATAGTACACACTGTTGTTAATGAGTATCAATGGTGGGAGGAGTGAATGCTTGTGGATATGGTGGCTACCAAGCAAGCTGGATGGTGTCAAGTGACTTGAGTGTTGTTGGAGCTGCACTCATTCAGACAAGTTGCAGTACTTCCAATAATGCTTAATCATTCAACTAATCATCTGATATTTACAATCACACTGAGTGATGATTGGAAAGTCAAAGGCATTATGGTTTTAAGCTCAGTATTCAGATCAATTAAGCCTGCAAATTTAGATTCTCATTACTGTAAGTATTTCCCATGTGTACTTTTCTTAGCCCTGATACATGACAATTAGCTTGACTCCAAACAATGGGTAATACCAAAAGGGTAAAGGTTGTTCTGTATTAAGGGCAAACTAATAAGGAACAAAAGCTTTACTAATAACTCAGTCAACAAGCTGAATGTCCACGGTTGTCCAAGTTAGTTCTTTTTCTGCTAAGGTAATGAAAATCAACAAGATTAAGATGATCATAGAATCCCTACACTGTGGAAGCAGGCCATTCAGTCCCTCAAGTCCACACCAACCCTCTTTGGAGGGTTGGTGACCTGACCTACACATCTTTGGACTGTTGGAGGAAACTGGTGCATCCAGCAACAACCCACACAGACATAGGGAGATCATGCAAACCTTACATAGATAGTTGCCCAAGGCTGGAATCAAACCAAGGTCCCTGGTGCTATGAGGCAGTGGTGCTGTGAGGTAGCAGTCCTAACCACTAAGCCACCCAGGCTTGAGGTGATAGCTGGCACGTCATAGTCATGCCACACAGCAGACTTCTGAGGAAAGTTATACATCATGGAACTTTAGTAGCAACATGGATACAAAATTGGCTGAGCAATAAAAAACAGATTTATTGTGAATGGATATTTTTCAGGCTGAGGAAGAATCGCAGTGGAATTTTCCAGTAGTTGGTATTGGGACCCTTTGATTTCCTGATATATGTTAACAAGCCTGATAGAATGATTATAGTACATAAGAGGCACTGACACATCTTGGTGTGTGCAGGGACAATTTCAAAGCTTGCAGGTAAGAATTGTACACTGTGAGGTGGACAGCGCAGAACTTCCAATGTATATTGAAAAGTTGGTGAGTGGACAGATAGGTGGCAGATAAAATTCAATGTAGTGAAATGTGAGGCATTTTTTGGTCAGAAGAACATTAAGAAACAATTTAAAAATGAGTACACTTCTAAAGGGGGTGCAGGAGCAGATGGACTTGGGTGTATATGTGCAGAGATCATCGAAATTGGCATGGCAGGTGGAGAGAGCAGTTCTCCCAAAACATCGATTTTCCTGCTTCTCGGATGCTGCCTGACCTACTGTGCTTTTTCAGCACTACAAACTCGATTCTGATCTCCAGCAGGCAGAAAGAGCAGTTAATAAAGCACACAGTGTTCTCGGCTTTGTTAGTAGGGGCAGGGACGATAACAGTAAGGAGGTGATGCTGTACATGACACTTGTTATACTCTAGATGGTGTGTTGTGTACAGTGTGGGCAATGCATTATAGGAAGGATGTCAATGCATTGGAGAGAGTGCAGAAGCAATTTACAAGGATTGTTGCAGGAATGAGAAACTTCAGTAATGAGGAGAGATTGAGAAGATTGAGACCGTTCTCCTTAGAGAGAAGACTGAGAGGAGACTCATTACAGGTTTTCAAAGTCATCAGTGGGTTGGTTGAATAAACAGCAGGTCATGCAGCATCCGAGGAGCAGGAAATTTATGTTTTGGGCAAAAGCCCTTCATCAGGAATGGAGGCAGAGAGCCTCCAGGGTGGAGGGAGCTCTCTGCTGTGCTTTTGCAGCACCACTCTAATCTAAACTCAGGTTTCCAGCATCTACAGTCCTCACTTTTGCCTGATTGAATAAACAGAGAGCTTAGATAGGGAGAAACTGTTCCCACTTGAGAAAACAAACAACAATGAGGGGGAAACAATTTAAAGTGATTTGCAAAAGAAGCAAGGGTGTTATGAGAAAAGACTTTCTTACTCAGTGAGTAATTACGGTCTGGAATACAACAAAGTGGAGCCAGGTTCAACTGAGGCATTCATCGAACGTAGAACAATACAGCACAGAACAGGCCCTTCAGCCCTCAATGCTGCATTGACCTGTGAACTATTCTCAGCTCATTCCCCTACACTATCCCATCATCATCCATGTGCTTATCCAAGGATTGTTTAAATCTCCCTTTTGTGGCTGAGTTAAGTACATTGGCAGGTAGGGCATTCCATGCCCTTACCACTCTCTGAGTAAAGAACCTGCCTTTGACATCTGTCTTAAATCTATCACCCCTCAATTTGTAGTTATACCCCTCGTACACGCTGACATCGTCGTCCTTGGAAAAAGACTCTCAAGACTCTCACTGTCTACCCTATCTAATCCTCTGATCATCTTGTATGTCTCTATCAAATCCCCGTAGCCTTTTTCTTTTCAATGAGAAAGAAGACCTTGGCTAATTCAAGAGGGCATTGGCTAATCATTTGGAAAGAGATAATATGCAGGGATGTGGTGAAGAGGCAGGAGATTTGCACTGGGCAATGATGCTCATTTGAAGAACCAGTGTAAGCATGTGGGCCAAATGGCCTCTTTCTGTGCTGTAACAATTCTGTAATTCTGTGATCTGATACTATGCTTGAGTCACCCATAAAAATAAGGGTAAGTTATCTTTCCTAACCATAAGCATAAACAACTCAAGGAAACAAATGGTCTATGGGTCAAGCACGGCAACAGACCCTTCGTCCATGCCAGCCACATATCCTAAATTAATCTAGTCCCATTTGCCAGCACTTGGTCCATATCCCTCTAAACCCTTCCTATTAATATACCAATCCAAATGCCTTTTAAATGTTGTAATTATACCAGCCTCCACCACTTCCTCTGGCAGCTCATTCCATACACGTACCGCCCTCTGAGTGAAAAATCTGCCTTTTCACTCTCCTTTATATCTTTTCCCTCTCGCCATCAACCTATGCCCTCTAGTTTTGAACTCCCTTACTCTAGGAAAATACTCTTGGCTATTCACCCTGTCCACACCTCTCATGTTTGCCCATCCCCAATTGCCCAGAGGACATTACTGTAGGTCTGGAGTCACATGTAGGCCTGACAAGGTAAGGACAACAGGTGTCCTTCCCTAGAGGGTATTAGGTGGGCTTTTCCGACAATTGGTAATGGTTTCACGATCATCATTTGACTCTTAATTCTGATTTTTTTTATTGAAGTCAAATTCCATCATTTTCTGCAGCTGGATTTGAGGCCACATTCCCAGAACCTTGTCTGGGTCTCTGGATTAATAATCTAGCAATAATACCACTGAACTGGAGAGGTGCTCAAAGCTGGAATCCAAAACCTAAGGCACAACTTAAGGCCTTCATTTAGGGGAGGTGGGGAGTCCAACTTTATCTCAAATTGACTGGGTTTTGCTTGGGCTAATATGCAAAATAAACTCTGCCAAAGCCATTGTGATCAAAGTGAGATTGTTCATCCCATATACTTTTTTTTGTATTAATTAGCAAACAAAAATTTTGATTTTACAAAAATATGAAGTCATTAAAAATACAACCAATAAAGAGGAAAATAAAACACAAATCACAATACAACCACTGTCTACTAACTACTAACCTACCCTATAATACAAAACAAAACATAACACTGTGCAAAGCAACACCAATAAATAATTAAGTGACTAATAGATCAAATAAAAGAAAGAAAAGCAAATGAAAACACAAAAAAGCCCACAAAATTGCTATGCTCAGCACAAAGCTCCCAAACAAAAGAACAGGAGTGTTGTATATAAACCCGTATTAATTCAGGAGTCCCACCTCCAGGGCCCAGGGCTCAACAAACCTAACTGTCCTGGTTAAACAAACGCCCTAGTTAAGATAGTCTACAAATCTATACCCAAATAACTCAAGTAGGCCTGCCGAGTCTTATAAAAAAAGATCTGTTGTGTGGTGCACCATGTTTGTAAAAACATCCAAGGGAATGTGCTCCATAATTAATTTCCACCATCCCAGCAAACCTGGCGGGTTCTCAGACACCCAATTCATCAGAATATTCTTCCGTGTACAGTGTGCAAGAATATTTAAATAGTTTCTTCCCATACCCGTCTAAAGATGATAAATTCAGTCCAGAAGTACTGGGTAAGAGTACCAACACTTATTTTACATTTGGGGCACATTGAAGATACCCCTTTATTAATCTTTGCCAGACGGTCTGATGCCAGATGAGCCCTGTGAAGAACTTTTAACTGCGTAGCACATGTCCTATTTCAGAGTGCGATCTTTTGCACATTCTCCCATATGTGCTCCCTGTTTCAGAAGAGATCTTCACTCCAACCTCTTGCTCCCAGACCTCACATAACCAGTTATTATCCTGCCAGGCCCTGCCACCCAGAAGGCGATAGAGGGCACTAACCGAAAGGGTGCTTGTGGAACGTAACAACATCCTCTCTGTATCAGGCTTATAGGGCTCAGTGAGAAGCGTAGTCTTCTTCTGGATGAAATTCCTAACTTGACAAAAATGGAAAAGATCTCTGCTGGGCAACTGCATTTGCAGCTCAGTTGCTCAAAAGACGTCATAACCTCCCCCTCAAACAAGTCTCACAAACTAGAAACTCCTCTCGCTGCCCATAGTTTGAACCCTGAGTCCATCATCCCTGGTCAGAACCCTGGCATGCCAACTATAGGCGTAAGTGACGAAGTCTTAGATAAACAACCCTCACTGATGCATCACCCTCCATGCCTTGACTGTACTAATGACAATGGGGTTCCAGCAGTGGTCCATAACTGTCCTCATCTTATCCATGAACAGCAGTTTAGTAAGAGGGCACTTTGCCTAGGAGGCCTCTATATCTAGGCATATTGAGCCAGGATCATTACCTACTCAATCACAGACAAAGGACAGCAGGGAACTCAATTGGTACCTCATGATGTCTGGGAAATCAACTCCTCTCCCTCCATGACGCAACTGCAATTTAATAAGTTTGATGAGGGGTTGCCCACGATGCCAGACAAAGGAACCAAACCAACTCATAAGTTTCCACAGCGTTGACCTGGGAAACATTATAGGGAGCATACGCATGGGATAAAGCAAACAAGGAAGAACATTCATCTTAATGAGAGACATTTGGCCCAGCCATGAAATTGGAAAAGTCTCCCATTGCTGAAGGTGCCATCTAATATTGTGGAGCAAGTGAACAAAGTTAGTCCGAAATAACCGATCAAACCTGGGGGTAATAAAAATGCCTAGGTATTGGAACCCTGCCCATGACCACTTAAATGGTCACCTTCAACCTCTGGCATTTCCTTGAGGTTCCCCAAAGTCATAGCCTCCGATTTTGTAAAGCTGATTTTATATCCTGAAGTTGCCCCAAATGAATTGATATATTGTATCAGATGGGGTATGGAGGTCATCGGGTCCAATAAAAACACAACGATGTCATCCGCATACAGTGTAATCTTGTGTACCCTCATTGCCACTTGCGGAGCGGTTATGTGGACATTCGGACGAATGACCTCTGCCAGTGATTCTATCACCAACATAAACAACAACAGTGAAAGGGGGCAGCCTTGATGACTACCCCGACCAATCCTAAAGTGAATACATTTTTAAAAAATGCACTCATAAAGTGGCACCGTGGCTCAGTGGCTAGCACTGCTGCCTCACAGTGCCAGGGACCTGGGTTTGATTCCAGCCTTGGGCGATTGTCTGTGCGGAATTTGCACATTCTCCCCCGTGTCTGTGGAGGTTTCCTTCCACAATCCAAAGATGTGCAGGTTAGGTGAATTGGCCAGGCTAAATTGCCCCACAGTGTTAGATGCATTAGTCAGAGGGGAATGGGTCTGGTGGGTTATTCTTTGGAAGGTCGGTGTGGACTTGTTGGGCCGAAGGGCCTGTTTCCACACTGTAGGGAATCTAATCTAAAATTGACCAGCTAACTATAAAACAAAATGGTTTGACAGCACATTTTTAACAACTAAAATTAAACACAAGATTTCAGTGCAATGGAACCAAAGGGAGAATACTTGACACATTTCTGACCTCAGCATCTCCCAGAGCAGTTACTGGAGCAGCAAACACTTCGGGAATACAGTCACTGCTGTCATGTCAGACAACCTGGCTGTCAGTCATTCTCCACACAGAAAGGTTCCGCTAACAACTCCTCAGTGACCAGATGGTGCATAAAATTCCAACCTGGATCTTAAGAATCATGAGCGAAGTGAATTTCATATTCTGAATCCAATCTTCTCTCTATTTAAATTGTTAAACTGTACCAAACAATGAGATTGACTCAGAGAAATCAGGAGGGGTGGTTGCTGTCAAACTGAAGCAATTCTGAACAACTCAATAACTCATGTTACCCTTTGACAGAAGTCATGAAGGTACCAGTATCAGCAACAGGCTTTAGTAAAATACATCTTAAATTTGTCTTTGGCATCTCAGCTTTACAGGATACACTTCACAGTGGTAGAATTGATTTAGTCAGAGTGGGGCCTCCGTTCACTCGAATAAGCCACTTTACTGAATCTTAGGAAACAGCTGTCAATCGGAAAGAAAGATTGTTAAAGCTGAGAGAACACAGAAAAGATTTACACAGATGTTGCTGGGGTTTGAGCTATAGGGAGAGGCTGATAGGCTGGGCTGTTTTCATCATCATAGAATCCCTACAGTGTGGAAACAGGCCATTCAGCCCAATGGGTCCACCCAAAATAGCATTCCACCCAAACTCATCCCCCTGTCCCAGTAACCCTGCATTTCTCATGGCTAACCCCCTGGACACTGTGGGGCAACTTAGCATGACAAATCCAGCTAACCTGCACATCTTTAGACTGTGGGAGGAAAGTGGAGCATCTGGAGGAAACCCACTCAGGCACAGAATGTGCTAATTCCACACAGAGAATGCAATCGAGCCTGAGTCCCTGGTGCTGTGAGGCAGCACTGTTGGAGTGTTGGAGGCTGAGGGGTGGCCTTATTGAGGTTTATAAAATGATGAGGGGCATGGATAGGGTGAATAGACAAAGTATTTTTCCTCGAGTGGTTGGAGTCTAGAACTAGGGGGCATAGGTTTATGGTGAGAGGGGAAAGATTTAAAAAGGACTTGAAGGGTAACTTTTTCATGCAGAAGGTGGTTTGTGTATGGAATGAGAGGAAGTGGTGGAAGCTGGTACAATTACAACATTTCAAAAGCATCTGGATCAATACATGAATAGGAAGGTTCAGAGGGATATAGGTTAAATGCTGACAAATGGGCTTAGGTCAGATTGGGCTCTCTGGTCGGTGCAGGTGAGTTGGACCGAAGGGTCTGTTACCATGTTGTATGGCTTTATGACTCTATTAGCCCATAGTCTAAGATTAAGCATAGCCAGGAGCTGGTTGATTAAGGTGGAGGAGATGATGACCCTCTGAGGGAAGAGATTCCTCCTCATCTCAGTCTTAAACCGGTGCTCCTTTATTTTGAGACTATACCCTCTGGACCTAGACTCTCCCATGAGGGGAAACATCCTCTCAGCCTTTACCCTGTCAAGCCCCTTGAGAACTTAAAAATGTGTTGCTGGAAAAGCGCAGCAGGTCAGGCAGCATCAAAGGAACAGGAGGGATACCTATCGTATTCCCAACGCCCCTTCCCCAAGTCCCTCCTCCCTACCTTTTATCTTAGCCTGCTTGGCACACCCTCCTCATTCCTGAAGAAGGGCTTATGCCCGAAACGTTGATTCTCCTGTTCCTTTGATGCTGCCTGACCTGCTGCGTTTTTCCAGCAACACATTTTTAAGCTCTGGTCTCCAGCATCTGCAGTCCTCACTTTCTCCAAGCCCCTTAAGAACCTGATTTGTTTCAATGAGGTCACCTCTCATTCTTCTAAACTCCAGTGAGTAGATCCCAACCCGTTTAGCATTTACTCAGAAGACAATCCCTCCATACCAGGGATCATCTGAACGAACCTGCCCTGAAATTCCTCCAATGAGGCAGCTATTCCTGTGCTATTATTGATCCAGGAATATTGGATTTTTGGCCCAGTAACATAGCCACTGTCCTGGCCACATGTCAATGAATACACCATCAGTAGAATAGATCAATTGAAACTGTACAAGAAGCCACAGCTGAAGGGGTGCAGAGATATCAGAGGGTGGAAAAGGTTGCAGGGCTAAGGAGGGACAAGGTCACAGGTTTGAAACCACGCATATAAATTTGAAATAGGGATTCATAAAGCAATGGAAATAAAACAAAATACTGTGTACAGTTTAAAGCTGACCACTAGAGGAAGCTAAAGTCCACTTTAAACATTCTGTATGCTGACCTCAATTTGTTCTGTTTGATAAAGAATTGAAAGCAGCTGAAATGTTCCTTACACCACATTTTGAATGTCTTGTATGTTTTGTGAAAGGAGATGTGATTTTTAATGGCCAGTTACACAACGATGATTTCGCTGATGGAGCTTGATAATGTTGGTGATCCGTCTGTCTGGACAGTGTTGAAGACTTGTTCACGTCATCGGATTGAATATTCCTGGTTCAACACCATCTGAAACATCTCAATCCCAAGCACTATTCAGTCTAATGGCTCCACAAAACACACCAGAAGGAAAGAAACTTAATTGGCATCGGGTCTGAAATATAGAAACATAGAAAATAGGAGCAGAAGTAGGCCATTCGGCCCTTCAAGCCTGCTGTGCCATTCAGTAAAACAATGTATTGCCACGTGTATTCAATATAAAATAGTGAAATGTCTGCACCATCGCCAAGAATAGGCATCATTCACATTAACGTAAAATAGATATTAAGGAAAGATAACTTAAAGAGGATCCAACTTTTCCTTCTCTGGTGCTAAAGACCCACTCCGGGTTTCACCAGCTCCTGCCAGAATCCTGCTCCAGGTTTCACCAGCTCCTGCCAGAATCCTGCTCCAGGTTTCACCAGCTCCTGCCAGAATCCTGCTCCAGGTTTCACCAGCTCCTGCCAGAATCCTGCTCCAGGTTTCACCAGCTCCTGCCAGAATCCTGCTCCAGGTTTCACCAGCTCATGCCAGGCTGCTGCCAGGGTCCTGCCCCAGGCCAGCTGATTCTGTAGCCATGTTGCATGGTGGCCCATCCATCTCAGTCTCTTGTTCCCACTTCTGCCCATACCCTTTGATCCATAAGAACTACATCTAACCCCTTCTTGATAATATTCAATGCTTTGGCTTCAATTGCTTTGTGTGGCAAAGGTTGAGGATGGGGTTGAACAGGAAAAGAACCTAGTTTGGAGATTGAGAAGCCAGGGATTGGGGATCTATTCCTCCAGACTGCCCCTATGGGTTTCAGAATGATTTTTTTTTTGCAGGCCGTGGTCAAACAGAACAAGATAGTTCCTGCTCCATTCTGCAATACTCAGTTTAACTGTGGATGCTGAGAAGAGACAATAGGAGCAGATGTAGGCCATTGAGGCCATCAAGCCTGCTCTGCCTTTGAGTAAGAAGGTGATTTGTTTGTGTTTCATATTCTGCACTCCCACCCAAACCCAGGATTCCCTTGTCAAACAAGAATCTTTCTACCTCACCTTAAAAATCTTCAAACACCTGCAAGGGAAGGGCATTCCAAGGATCCCAGGGTTCTCTGAGACAAAAATTATTCCTCACCTGAAACTGTGAGGGAATGTAACTGTGGATGCTGGAAAGAGGTCTCAAGGCTTCTCAATTTAACATGTTCTGTATATCTGATCACAGCTCAGACAGTTAGATAAGTAAATTACTAACACGATTGGAATATCAATCCCATGGGGTGGGCTATTAAAGCCTCAGCAGTCCCTTTCAGAATCATAAATCTGATGTAATTTTTCACATTTAGCTTGAGCTCTTGAAAAATCAATTCTCATGGAGTTTTAGTCTCCACTTTTGTTTCCATTCATAGGATGAGGGCATTGCTGGCTAGGGCGGCATTTATTGCCCATCCCTAATTGTTGAATAAACAGTTAAAACTCAATCCCATTACTGTGGGTCTGGAGAATATATACGGCAGACCAGGTAAGGATGACAATTCCCTTCCCTAAAGGACATTAGTGAATCAGATGGATCTTTCCAACAATTGACAATAGTTTACTGGTCGTTAGACCCTTACTTCCAGATTTGTATTGAATACAAATTCCAACATGTGCCATGACAGGAGTTAAACCCTGGGTTCCCAGATGTGTCTCTGGGTTGGCAGTCAAGTGGTAATACCATTGGGTCATCACCACCTGCCAACTCAGGAAGAATAGTGAATGAAGGAGCCATGCAGGGCTGTGTTTAAACTGGTTGCTCAAACACTAAGGAGCTCATGAACTTATATCAACCAACAGTCCCCACATCCTCTCTCTGGCTGAACCATTGACCCCCTTCCCTGGTCAGGTTGAAGCTCTCAGAGGAAAGTCCCTGGAAGTAAATTTTCCAGCATCTGCAAAATAAAATTTTCTTTTTGAATTGCAGATGCATCTTGGTAGTGGGTCCAGTTATATAGGGAGGAACTTGTATTTTGGCATTCAAGTGGGCCCAGAGTCAAAGAGTGTTGTGCTGGAAAAGCACAGCCAGCCAGGCAAAATCTGAGGAGCAGGAGAGACGACGTTTCAGGCATAAGCCTTTCATCAGGAATGAGGCTCGTGGGCCAAGGGGATGAGAGATAAATGGGAGGGGGGGGGGGGTGGAGCTGTGGGGAAGGTAGCTAGGAATGCGATAAGCAGATGAAAGTGGGGATGAAAGTGATACGTTGAAGGGGAGGGTGGAGCGGATACATGTGAAGGTGGGTTCAGATATGCTCAGAAAACTTCACTATGTAAGACACAGTTATCTGGCAGTGAGTGTTCCCCAGAATTAACCTGAGGTCAGAAGACAAGGTCTCCGTCCAACAGGATCATATACTCCCTAGAGTGTGGAAGCAGGCCATTCAGCCCACTCAGTCCACTCTGACCCTCCAAAGAGCATCCCATCCAGACCCACTCGCATACCCGGTGATGCTGCATTTCCCTTGGCTAATCCACCTAATCTGTGCATCTTGGATTGTTGGAGGAAACCAGATCACACATAGGAAACCCATACAGACACGAGGGGAATGCACAAACTCCACACAGACAGTCATCCAAGGGTAGAACTGAACCCAGGTCCCTGGTGCTGTGAGGCAGCAGTGTTAACCACTGAACCACTGTGCCATCACCAGGATAACTGCTGAACTGTCAAAATTGGAGGACTAATGGGTGGCACTACACTTTGGCGAATGGTGTGGCCTGTGGATCAGAGAGAGAGAGAGAGTATTCCTCTGTCTTAAGGGACTCCTCTGTTTTGAAACAATTAGATTTTGATCCCATAGGAAGCCATTAGATAATTAGTCCCTTTAGCTGAGTCACCATCTACAAGGGGTAGCTCCTCCACAGGGTGGTGTCTGCTATGGTTGGGCAGGTAGAGAGAGTTTCCAAACTAGCATTCTACCCTCCTCCCCCACCCTCGGTCTGCAGGTAGGGAGCCTCCAGGCAGTTTGCTTAGTTCTGATGATGCAGAAGGCTTGGCAGTGAGGCACAGGCTGACTGGATTTCATTTCACACCTGGCGCTATTACTGAATTGGCCATTTTACTTCCTTTACTGGCTACTCACTAAGACAAGCAATTCCAATTACTCTTCTTGGATACAGCCCAGGAGTGGGATGGGATGGTGATAGCAAACTGGAATGCCGATGTGTGGTGGGCATTTTCATACCTGCCTGGGTCCATGTTCACCATCTTTAAGGTAGCGGAGATCCTGTCAATCATTCATTGCAAAGAGATGGTCACAAGACATTTTCATGGATTCCTGATGAGAAATTGGAGCAATGTCCAGAGAAATAACAGCAAGATCTCCATTTTTACAGGTTCTCATTTGAACATTTGAGGAGCAGCAGTAGACCATTCGGCCCATCAAGCCTGTTTCACCAATCAATAAGGAGGTGTGCAGGGCTCACCTGAAGAAGGGCTCATGCCCGAAACGTCGATTCTCCTGCTCCTTGGATGCTGCCTGACCTGCTGCGCTTTTCCAGCAACACATTTTCAGCTCATCAATCAATAAGATCATGGTTGATCTGATTGGGCACTCAACTCCATTTTCCTACCGACTGCAGATCATCCTTGATACCCTTGTAGATCTAAAATGTTTCCACCTTTGCCTCTCCTGTGATGTGGGTGAGTGATCTAGCCTCTCCTGGTGGCTGGGGAAGAGATTTCAGAAGATTCACTACCCCATCAGAGAAAATGAATGTCCTCCTCATCTCCATCTTCAGTGGAAGACTCCTCGTCGAAACAAAATTGTCAGTTTTCTAGCGAAGGGAACAAAGGGAGAACCTTTCCTGTGAAAGTAAGTTGATGGAATTGCTAAGGTGGGCTGGTTTGAGATTTTTCTTTCCCTCAGTCAACATGTTCAGAAATGTTGCTACACACTCTGGAACAGGTCAGACCTGAACTCAGAGGTAGGGACATTACCCTTGCTCTACATGATTGGTCTGATTATATTGTTCTTGAAACCTTGTCATTCTCAAATCATCTCTGAAATGTTACATGTGAAAAGGTGGACATTCACTATTCGATATGTTGTCCTTAATCTGCACTTAAATGATTTAGAAAATGTTACTTTGATAATCTGCTCCTCCCTTTGTATAAATAATACACATTTTTGGATCTTTTTTAGAAACCTGCTAGAAATCATTTATGAAATATGTAATGAGGAGCTGGAGCCTTTGATGAAATCGAATCAATGAAAGTAATAGTATGTTGGTTAGCACTGCTGCCTCACAGCACCAGGGACCTGGGTTCAATCCCACCCTCAGGTGACTGTCTGTGTGGAGTTTGCACATTCTCCTGTGTCAGTGTGAGTTTCCTCCCACAGTCCAATGATATCTAGTCTAGGTGGATTGACCATGCTAAATTACCCCATAGTGTGCAGGTTAGGTGGATTAGCCATGGGGAATGCAGGCCTATGGGGATTGGGTGGGATGCTGTTCGGAGGGTTGGTGTGGGCTGAATGGCCTGCCCTCGCACTGTAGGGATTCTATTTTAAAAAATGTTTAACATTTAGCGTTTAATCTTTGAAAATTAATGTGTGTCCTCTGAACTTTAAGCTAAGATTGATATTAAAAAACATATATTCAACTGTTGAACACATTAGGTGTTGCAAATCACCTTGAATTTTACATAAATTATGTTAAAAATTAGGTATTTCTGTTTAACCAGATACAGTATCAACCTTGGCGTCACAAGAAGCTATTTAAAGCACTTTGTCGTGCTATTGCTCAAAGACAAAATGGATGAGTTTATAACAGGCCTGGCGTCATTAATTAATTAGTTTAGACAGGAATGTCATTATTCATTATAATGAAGAACTTATTGCATCCCATATACAATTTATTTTTTAATTTAATGAGGGTACACAGCATTCTAGTCTGGAGGAAAGTGAATAGCAGTAGAGATCTAGATGACTGCATAATGGGAAGTATAGAATTCATTACAGACTATTTGCCAGTGCTGTGACATGCTTAATCAATTTTACTCAATTACAAGAGCAAAGATAGAGGCAAGTATCAGACATGACTTTATTTTAAGAAAATGAGAGATAATTATGTGCTACATGAGTTATTGGGTAGCTGACAGTGTTGATGAGGATGGTTGTGTGATTTTCGTGAATGAATGTCTTAACAAGTCGATGTAATGGATTCACATGTGGGAGACAAGATGGAGCAAGCTTTCTGCTTCTGTACAATGCTTCTTATTTACAGCCTACACTGTGGATTATTTGCGTAGTAAAAAGAGAACCAGATATGTGAGTCTCTCCCTGATCAGTACACAGAGACCATCTCCATGACCTTCAGAATCCTGGAAAAGAGTTGAAGGCTGAACAATTGGGGGATGGAACATGTGGAGTGGAGCCTGAAGGTGAACTGATGTCTATAAATGCCCATTCCAAGCTGTGCCTAACACAATGTCTGATGTCCCTTTGGAGTAAACAGAGGAGGCTCACAGGAGGATCCTAACAGCCCAGGCATGAGCGAGGTTTGAGAAGATCTGTAGCTCAGGTCGAGGTTCTGGGTGTAGGTTTGCTCACTGAGCTGGAAGATTCATTTCCAGATGTTTTGTAACCCACTAGGTAACAGCTTCAGTGGGCTTCAGGCGAAGCACTACAGAAACTTCCTGCTTTCTATTTATATGTTTGGGTTTCTTTGGGTTGGTGTAGTTATTTCCTGTGGTGATGTTATTTCCTGTGGTGAGGTCACTGCCTATTCCTTTCCTCAGGGAGTGGTAGATGGGCTCTAACTGGATGTGTTCACCCCGTGAGAAAAGGGACAGGAAGTGACTTCACCAACCCAAAGACACTCAAAAATATAAATAGAAAGCAGGAATTTTCAGCAATGCTTTGTTTGAAGCCCACTGAAGATGTTACCTAATAGGGTGACGAAACGTCTAGAAATGAACCTTTCAGCTCAGTGAGCAAACCTACACCCAAAGCCCAGACATGCTTCCAGGAGAGGATTCTTCTGCAGAACATTAACACAACAAGGGACACAGTAGGTATAAATGATGAGACAGCAAAAGTGGTGCCGGGAGTGGGTGCTACAGCTGGTCTCTGACAATGTGAAAGATCATCACTGGCCAGTCACTGACTGGTAACGTGCTGACCAATCACAGGTACATCTGCCTTTATGTGCAGTTGGAGCTCAGGGACTCTGCTCAGCAACTGGCTGGATCCATTACGTCAAATGTCCAACAGCAAATGAATACCCGCTCCTCCAGTGGCAAGCAGGAATGAATGGACTGTGCAGTCAGTAGTAAGCATAAGACAGCTGTGATTAACATGGCAGTTGATGATAGCTATGTGTCTGGGAGGAAAGCTCAGGGCTGTTGAAAACGGATCATAAAGAAAACCATGAATCATTCATCCAAAGGAGTGAGAGTTCGGAGAAAATAGGAGTAGCTTTGCAGTGGGGGGTTTATTTGACAGATACAGAACATTTTCCCTCCATCAGCATTCAGGATCGAGGTCAGTTAAGCTCATGAGGATCCAACCTTGATCAATGACTGAGGCAAAAAGACCGCTTCTAGGGAAGTTTATCATTGCCCTTAGCGTCCTACCCAACAGAGGACATCTTTACCTCCTGGCAGATTTCAATCTAAGAGTGGCTATGAACCACGGTGACTCAGTTGTTGGCACAGCTGCCTCACAATGCCAGGGACCCGGGTCAATTCCAAACTTGGCTGACTGTCTGTGTGGAGTTTGCACATTCTCGCCGTGTCTGCGTGGGTTTCCTCTGGGTCTCCGGTTTTTATCTCACAGTCCAAAGGTGAGCAGATTTGGCCGCGCTAAATGCAGAGTTACGGGGATAGGGTAAGGGGCTGAGTCTAGGTGGTATGCTGTTTGGAGGGTTGGTGCAGACTCAATTGGCCAAGTAGCCTCTTTCTGCGCTATAGGGATTCTATGAAGCACTGTTTAGTAAAGACAAGTGCAAATGGACAGAGAATCCGTGAGCTCTGCTGTTACTGCAAGCTTTGTAATAACTCATACCTTCTTTCAGAACAAGCCAAACCATGTTTAATCCTGGAGACATTCAAGATCAGGGCATTTGAATTTGTTGGTTCTGACAGTTGTCACATACTGTTACAATAATGCTGCGATCCAGATCATTCTCTAATCTACATTATTGTTAGAAGAATGAGAGGAGACCTCACTGAATCAAATAAGATTTGTAGGTGGCTTGACAGGGTTATTTTGACCAATCTGGAGAAAAGTCACACCAGATTCAAAATGTTAACTCTGTTTCTCTTTGTCCATAGATGCTGACAGATGTGTTGAGCACCTCCAGCATCCTTTGTGTTTGTTCCAGATCTACAGCATTGGCAGTAATTTGTTTTTATTCCATCGGAACTGTTACTCATAATGAAGGGTGCTGCTACCACCCTCTTAGCATGGCAAGCTACAGGACCTGCTTGGTCCAATGTGGTAACCAAGATGTGGAGGTGTTGGTGTTGGACTGGGGTAGAGAAAGTTAAAAAATCACACAACACCAGGCTATAGTCCAACATGATGCCCTGAGGAGAGATTTGAGGAGAGTAAACTTCTGCTGTCCAGAGATCAAAACAATAAAAGATGGGCTAACTAGTTACCTAATGAAGAGGCAGTGCTGTGAAAAGTTGTACATCCAAATAAACCTGTTGGACTATAACCTGGTGTTATGTGATTTTTAATAATGTGGTAGAGGAAAACCATATCCTGTTTCAATGAGAAAAGTCTCGAACAAAATCTTCTTAGAAGATCATAGGGCCCCTACAGTGTGGAAACAGGCCCTTTGACCCAACAAGTCCACACCAACTCTCTAAAGAGTAACCCATCCAGTCCCATTCCCCTATCCTATTACTCTAACTTTACCCCTGACTAATGCACCAAATTTACGCATCTCTAAACATTATGGGCAATTTAGCACAGCGAATTCACCTAATCTACACATCTTTAGATTGTGAGAGGAAACCAGAGCACCCGGAGGAAACCCACACAGACACAGGGAGAACGTGCAAACTTCTGGTCCAAGGCCAGAATTGAACCTGGGTCCCTGGCACTGAGACAGCATTGCCAAACATTGATTTACCGTGCCACCCTGGTCTATTCCTTCTCCTATAGTATGTGACAAGACATAGTTTGTTTTGCACATTAACAATTATTATGGGTTATATTAATATCTCCATTGAGTTAATGTTTCGGGCATAAGCTCTTCATCAGGAATGTGGTGGGGGGAAAAGGGGCTGTGAGATCATTAGGAGGGGGGTGTGGGGCTGAGGGGAAGGTAGCTTGGAAGGCGATAGGTAGATGCAGGTGGAGGGTGATGGTGATAGGTCGGAGCGGAAGGTGGAACGGATAGGTGGGAAGGATGATGGACAGGCAGCACAGTGTTTTTCCAGTGCCACACTTTTCGACCCTGATCTCCAGCAACTGCAGTCCTCACTTCCTCCTTTTTGATATTTCTGCTACAGAAAGCAGTTAAAGCCAAATTATTGACTGCTTTCCAAAGGAGTTAGATATAGTTCTTAGGGCTAAAGGGATCAAAGGGAATGGAATAGTAACAGGAGACTGAGCTGGATGATCAGTCATGATCATAATGAATGGTGGAGTAGGCTTGAAGGGCCGAATGGCCTGCTCCTGCTCTTGTATTTTATGTTTCTCTGAGATTCTTACAGAGACTTTGCAGAGGACAAAGTGTCACATCTTGGAGTTGCTCTGCTCACATGTTCATTTGATGTTGTTGTAGTGAATGGTGGTTGTGGATCTTCCTCAGTATTCAGATCTCAGACCTGGATACAAAAGTCCTACACCTCCTTACTGGCCAAGAGCTCAACAATACTGGCTGGATCAGAACAGCCAAGACAAAGGCTTTCCACAACGCTGCTTTGAAGAAACCACAGCCGATGGATTTCGTCTCTGTATCTAAGGGAGAAGATGCTTACCTTAGAGGACGTTGCAACAAAAGTCCACTTGATAGACTTGTAAGATGCAATGATTGCCCTGTCTGGAGTTCAAAAGAATTGATGATGAACACAGAGCATGTAAGATTCAGAGAGAGGTTGTAAGGGTAGATGAGGAAAGGCTTTCTCTTAGCTCAAGATTCTAGAACTGGGTCCACCTCCTCTAGATGAAGGGCCAACGTGTCAATAGATGTGCATGGATTAGATTAGATTAGATTCCCTCCAGTATAGAAACAGGCTCTTCGGCCCAACAAGTCCACACCTACCCTCCGAAGAGTAACCCACCCAGACCCATTCCCTTACATTTACCCCTATGACGCTGGCAGGTAGAATAGTGACCTCTATTTCCAGGGAGATTAATAATCAATATCAGGTCCTCAAGCTCTCACTGCTCAGCATCTACCTTCCACTCCATGAACCCTCAAATCCCCCTTAAAGCTCTAAGCTGCTCATGCCAAAGAACTCACCAATATCCCTCCCTGCCCCCTCTACATCACCACTCACCCACTTTCCACTATGGACACACCTCAGGAATCATGTAATATCAATGGGAAAGATTTGAAATGAACGTAAAAATAATAATCAAATAAACACTTCTAATAATCAATTAGAGCTGTCACTCAAAGACAGGTTTCATATGGAAAGGGATAAAAATTCCAGAGATATTCAAGAACATTAAATTCTCTCAAGTGTCCAATTTGTTGTGAAAAAAAATCTATTCAGTAACCATATCAAAAACAAAAAAATATCCTTTAATAACCTTTTAAATTTATCAAACTATCCATAACTCTTGAGATAAATGTTTCTTAGATTAGATTACTTACAGTGTGGAAACAGGTCCTTCGGCCCAATAAGTCCACACCGACCTTCCGAAAAGCAACCCACCCAGACCCATTCCCCTACATTTACCCCTTCACCTAATACTACGGGCAATTTAGCATGGCCAATTCACCTAACCTGTACATTTTTGAACTGTGGGAGGAAACCCACACAGACATGGAGAGAATATGCAAACTCCACACAGACAGTTAACTGAGATGGGAATTGAACCCAGGTCTCTAGCACTGTGAGGCAGCAGTGCTAACCACTGTGCCAGGAGATTTTGAAGCAGAGCTAAGTTTTAAAATGGCTTCAACCTTTAAAGCAAACCGTCAGACCTGCAGACTATAAATTAATTGAAACTGGAATCAAAATAATTTTTTTTAACTGAACTCTGCAAGATGGATTGTCATACAAAGCAATTTGGCTGGTATTTTTCTCTTCTTCATCTAAGTGAAAACTATGGCCTTTGTTTTCCGGATATGAAGCACTGTAGACATTTAAGATCATTTCAGATCAAAATACTGTTTCGCCTGCATGTTTATTGGCAATTATAATGCAAAATAGCACTTTTGCCAATGGAAAAGTTACTTCAATGCACCTCAGCACTTACACTATGGTCACCAATGTAATGGTGAACTTATTTTTGGAAGATAGAGCCCTGTGATCAATAATTGTAATAAAAACATATTGCAGTTACAGCATCCATCAACTGAAACTGAAAGGAGAGATTTTATGTTGAAATATATTTCAAAGCAAGTGGCTTGTCAATTCCAGGGGTACGTGGCTGTTTTTTAAAATCATTTCCCCATTCATAATGTGGATTCCTTCATAGTTGATGCCTCCTCTGGGGCATGTCAATTTACAGAAGGAGCCTGATTCCACAAAAGAGGCTATTTCCACTTGGAATACTCCCTTTCAGAACATGACAGACAAGGGCAAGAAAGTAGTGTGCAGATGGATTAGCTGCATCCTTAGCCTAGTCAAAAATCTCTGCTCTGGGGCAAGAGGGGAATGCTGGGAAAGGGTTTCCTCCATTTCTTTTAAAGGAACTCTTGAGTTTGCCTGGATTGGTGAAAATCTGGGTTTGCATGTTTCAGGTGATTGCAGTAGAACGTGAACCTGTAACATTGTGACTTAGAGGCAAGATTTACCAACAGCAGGAAATTACTTGTATGAAAACAAAGAGAATACACGCCTCTTATGACTGAAAAAGAAATGCGTTTGAAAATCTTCAAGATGAACAACGTGGAGTATTTAAGACAGAATCACAGAATGACTATAGTGTAGAAGGAGGCCATTTGGCCCATCATGTGTGCACTGGTTTTATTATCTAGTGCCAATCTCCTGCCTGTTCCTCATATCTCAGCACATCGTTACTATCCAAAAATCCATTCAAAAACTGAATGCCTCACTCAAACCTTCCTCCACATTTTCAGACGGTGCATTCCATATCCCAACTACTCGCTGTATGACAATGTTTTTTTTCTCAGCTTCACCCTCTCTACTCTGTCCAGCCCGCTCGGGATTTTGAAAACCTCAATTAAATCTCCTCTCAGCATTCTTCTCTCCAAGTAGAACTGTCTCAACTTCTTTAACCTATCCTCATAGCTAAACCTTTTCTTTTTCAAAATTCAATCAAGAGCATTAGTGAACCAAATGGGTTTTCCCTAACAATTGCCATTGGAATCATAGTCATCACTAAACTCTTAATTTGAATTTTTATTGAATTTAAATTCCACTATCTGTCATGGCAGGATTTGAACCCAGATGCCAGCATCATTATTTGGCTCTCCAGCATAATATTAAAGCAACACTATCACTAAGCCATCCCCTCCCCAAATGATCATTGTAAGTTGCTTCTGCAATCTCTCCAACGCATTCACCTCTTTCCTACAATGTGGCACTCATACTGTACACAATACTCCAACTGAGGTCTAACAAATGTTTTGTACAAGTTCAACATCACCTCCTTGCTCTTACAGTCATAGAGATATACAACATAGAAATAGATCCTTCAGTCCAACTTGTCCATGCTGACCAAATATCCCAAATTAATCTCGTCCCATCTGCCAGCACTTGTCCCATATCCCTCTACACCCATCCAGATGCCTTTTAAATGTGCATCTATTAATAGGTGTATCTATTAATAAAGCCAAGAGCATGATTTTGTTAACTATATTCTCCACCTTCCCTGCCACATTCAATGATCCAGTCACCTTGGACACTCTGCTCCTGTGTGGAAACAAATGGAGCTGTAAAAGCACAACAGGTCAGGCAGCATCCAAGGAGCATGAGAGTCGATGTCTCAGGAATTAACTCTTCATCGGGAATGCACCTGGTACACCCTATTTTTTTAAAAATCATAGAGTCATAGAGATGTACAGCATGGAAACAGATCCTTTGGTCCAACCTGTCCATGTCGACCAGATATTCCCAACCCAATCTAGTCCCACCTGCCAGCACCTGGCCCATATCCCTCCAAACCCTTCCTATTCATATACTCGTCCAAATGCCTCTTAAATGTTGCAATTATACCAACCTGCACCACATCTTCTGGCAGCTCATTCCATTCATTCCATACATATAATCTTTTATATCTTTCCCCTCTCACCCTAAACCTATGCCCTTTAGTTCTGGACTCTCCGACCCCAGGGAAAAGACTTTGTTTATTTACCCTATCTGTGACCCTCATAATTTGTAAACCTCTATAAGGTCACCCCTCAGCTTCTGAAGCTCCAGGGAAAACAGCCCCAGCCTGTTCAGCCTCTCCCTGTAGCTCAGATCCTCCAACCCTGGCAACATCCCTGTAAACCTTTTCTGAACCCTTTCAAGTTTCACAACATCTTTCTGATAGGAAGGAGACCAGAATTGCATGCAATATTCCTACAGTGGCCTAACCAATGTCCTGTAAAAATGCAAAGAAGAGATATTTGCATAAATAAATAATTCCATAGTGATCGATTATGCACGTATATCAGGACAGATATCCCTTTGCTGGTTGCCAATATTTCAACAGTACAAGAAACTATCAGCAGGAGAAAACTAGGTCAAAGTACCATCTATCTCACATTTTCCCAATACACTCTTTGTCCAAGCACAGAGTGTTCTGTTGAACTATAAAACTGTCTCGCCAACAGTAATCAACTTGTCAGAGATACCTTCAAATCAGTTAAGGAGCCAATCTATTTTCCACCACATTTTTTCTTCACATTATATTCAGCAAAAAGGTGACTAGTGCTGACATTGTCACAGGTTTTGAATGGTCTGATGATAATGAAAAATTCAGGCTAGTTATTTTTGGATCGAGTGTGGTTCTCGTGAGAGTGCTCCACAGACAAGCCGTCTGTTCCCTAGTGTGAGATGTAACAAAGCGGTCTGCTCTTGGCTTCACTTGCAAAGCAATTTCATTGAGAACATCAATTGGGCTGATGGGTTTTTTTGACAGTTTTGTGTTTGCATTTTAAAATGGAAGTTGCCAGAAATATCTGTTTTAAAAAACCCAAACTGCTCTTTGTCGAATTGAATAATGCAAGTCATGTTTTTGATAACGTCTGTTAAATTTATACTGATCAAATGTGTTTTCTCATTCATGTGATGTTTAAGGAAAGATCGACTGGCCGTGGAAGCAGTCCAGAGAAGATTCACTCAGCTGATCCAGGTATTGTGTGACATTGGCACTAGTACTGGGGAAGAGGGAATCAGTTCCGATGGGATGGTCTTGATCTGAACCATGCTGGGACCCTAGCAAATTACATAACTAGGGGCTGTAGACAGGGTTTTAAACTAAATAGAGGGGGAGAGGGGAGAGGTTTCAGTTATAGGAGAAATTACAAAACCCAAATTAAAAGAGGAGATAAGAGTGCAGAACTCAGGAGAAGTTATCAAAATCTCCAGCACAGACACAAATAGAACAATGTGTATGGAAAGGGTTAAACTCAAATTTAAAGCACATTAGACAAATAAATGACAATGGGAAGAGGCACGGTTAATACAGGACTGAAGGCATTATATCTGAATGAACGCAGTGTAGTGAATAAAGTAAATGAGCTTATGGGGCAGATCACAATTGGCAGGTATGACGTGGTAGGTATCACGGAGACATGGCTGCAAGGGAATCAGGATTAGGAGCTGAATATTCAAGGATATACATCCTATTGAAAGATAGGCAGTGGGCGCAGGGGGTGTGGTTGCCTTATTAGTAAGAAATTAAATTAAACCAATAGTAAGAAACGGAGTAGGGTCAGATGGTGCAGAATGTGTGTGGGTAGAATTGAGGAACTGCAAAGATGAAAAAAAAACATTGTTGGAGTTATGTACAGGCCTCCAAATATTAGCCAGGAGATAGAAAAGATGTGTAGAAAAGTTATAGAAACCATGGGGGGATTTCAATCTGCAGGCAGACTGGGAAAATCAGATTGGTAGTGGATTGCAAGAAAAGGAATTTGTGGAGTATTTATGAGATGGCTTTTTGGAACAGCTTGTGGTGGAGCCCACGAGGGAACAGGCAATACTGGATTTAGTGTTGTGCAATGAGACAGCCTTGATAAGGGAGCTTAAGGTGAAGGAGCCCTTCGGAGCAGTGATCATAATGTGATTGAATTTACTTTGCAATTTGAGAGGGAGAAGATAGTATCAGAGGTAACAGCTGAATAAAGGTAACTACAGAGTCATGAGGGAGGAGCTGGGTAAAATTAACTGGAGAGGACCCTAGCAGGAAAGACAGTGGAACAACAATGGCAGGAGTTTCTGGGAGCAATTCAGGAGACACAGAGATTCATCTCAAAGTAAAAGCAGCATGGTACAGGGAGGATGATGCAACCATGGCTGACTAGGAAAGTGAGGGATAGCATAAAAGCAAAGGAGAAAGCATTATAATGTGGCCAACGGCAGTGGGAAACCAAAGGATTGGGAAGCTTTCAAAGACCAACAGAGGGCAACTAAAAAATAAATAAGGAGAGAGAAAATTAAATATGACAGTAGGCTAGCCAGTAATATAAAGGAAGACTGTAAGAGTTTCTTTAGATATATAAAGGACAAAAAAAGAGGCAAAGGTGGCCATTGGACCGCTGGTAAATGATGCGAGAGAGATAGTAATGGGGATGTAGTGGAGAGATAGTAGTAGTGCAAGAATAATATCCCAGTGAGGGGGCAGAGCTGAGTATGGTGGCCATCACCAAGGAAAAGATGTTAGAAAAACAGAATGGCCTGATGGTGGATAAATCACCTGGACCAGATAGACTACACCTCAGAGTTCTAAGAGAGATAACAAAGGTGTTAATGAAAACTCTGAAATCAGGGAAGGTCCCAGAAGACTGGAAAATTGCTAACATAACACCCGCTGTTTAAAAAGGGAGTAAGGCAGTAGATGTAAAATTACAGACAAATTAGCCTAACCTCGATAGTGGGTAAGATCCTGGAAGGATGAGATTTATGAATACTTGGAAGTATGTGGTAAAATAGGTCAAAGTGAGCATGGTTTCATCAAGTAGAGTCATGCCTGACAAATCTGCTAGAATTCTTTGAGGAGGTAACGAGCAGGTTAGACCAAGGAGAACCAATGGATGTTATCTACTTGGGCTTCAATAAGGCCTTTGACAAGGTGCTGCACAGGAGGCTACTGAGTAAGATAACGGCCCATGGTTTCAGAGGCAAGGTGCCAGCATAGATAGAAGCTTGGCTGCCTGGGAAAGCAGAGAGTGGGGATAAAAGGGTCCTTCTCAGAATGGCAGCCGGTGACAAGCTTTTACATCTCATCCTAACATAAGCCTCCTCCTTCCTCTTGACAAGAGATTCAAATTCCTTAGTAAACCACAGCTCCTGCACTCGACAACTTCCTCCCTGTCTGACAGGTACATACTTATCAAGGACACACAGTAGCTGTTCCTTGAATAAGCTCAACATTCCTATTGTGCCCATTCCCTGTAGTTTTCTTTCCATCCTATGCATCCTAAGTCTTATCCAATCACATCATAATTGCCTTTCCCCCAGCTGTAGCTCTTGCCCTCCAGTGTATACCTATACCTTTCCATTGCTAAAGTAAACATAACTGAATTGTGGTCACTATCACCAAAGTGCTCACCTACCTCCAAACCAAACACCTGGTCGGGTTCATTACCCAGTACCAAATCTAATGTGACCTTGCCCCTTGTTGATCTGACTACATATTGTGTCAGAAAGCCCTCATGCACACACTGGACAAAAACTGAACCATCTAAAGTACTTCAACAATAGTATTCCCAATCAATACTTGGAAAGTTAAAGCCCCCATAACAACTACCCTGTCACTCTCACTCATCTTTGCATGAGAATCATCTTTGCATGAGCACATTCAGTTTGGTTGGAAGAATAGAGGCATGGAGAAAATTGGGAAAAAAATTCAGAAGGCTGAAGTGCAAAGAGACTTGGGAGTTCTAGTCCAGGATTCTCTTAAGGTAAACTTGCAGATTGAGTCAATAGTTCGGAAGGCAAATGCATTGGTGGCATTTATTTAGAGGAGACTTGAATATAGAAACAATACTTCTGTGGCTCTGGTCAGGCCACATTTAGAGGATTGTGTGCAGTTCTGGGCCCAATATCTCAGGAAGGATGTACTGGCCTTAGAGTGTGATCAGAGGAGGTTCATGAGAATAATCCCACAAATGAAAGGCTTAACGTATGAGGAACATCTAAGGATTCAGGGTTTATACTCAATGGAGTTTAGAAGGATGAGGGGGAATCTAATTGAAACATACTGAATACTGAATGGCCTGGACAGAGTGGATGTTGGGAAGATGTTTCCATTGGTAGGAGAGACTCGGATCCAAGGGTACAGCCTTAGAATAAAGGGAAGACTGTTTAGAATGGAGGTAAGGAGACACTTCTTCAGCCAGAGAGTGGGGAATCTATGGAATTCATTGCCACAGAAGACTGTGGAGGTCAGGTCAATGAGTATATATAGGTTTGAGTATCAAGGGAATCAAGGATTATGGGGAGAGAGCAGGAGAATGGAGTTAAGAGACATACCAGTCATGATTGAATGGCAGACCAGACTCAAAGGGCTGAATGGCCTAATTTTTGTTTCTGTGTCTTATGGTCTTTTGGGAAGCGATTGAATGGGTTGGACCTGCATTCGTTGGAGTTTAGAAGAATGAAAGGCGATCTTATTGTAATATACAAGATTATTAGGGAACTTGTCAGGGTAGATGGAGAAATGTTTTTCCCCTTGTGGAAGGGTCTAGGACCAGAAGGGCATCATCTCAGAGTAAGGGATTTAAGACAGAGATGAGGAGGAATGTCTTCTCTCAGAAGTTAGTGAATCTGTGGAGTTCTTTAGCACAGATGACTGTCAAGGCTGGGTCATTATGTCTGTTCAGGGCTGAGAAATACAGATTTTACTCAGTAACAGAATGAAAGGTGATAGAAACAGAGATAGAGTGATAGAGTCATACAGCATGGAAATAGACCCTTCGGTCCAACCCATCCATGCCGGTCAGACATCCTAAACTAATCTTGTTGCATTTGGCCAATATCCCTCTAAACCCTTTCTAGACACATACCCATCCAGAACCTGTAAAAGGCTGTATTTGTACCACTTCCTCTAGAAGCTTGTTTCATATTTTTCAAATCAGCCCAAAGGTCCAACTGAATGACAGAGTCTAATGGGCTGAATGGCCTACTTCTGCTCCCATGTCATATGGTTTTTGATTAGATTCCCTATAGTTTGGAAACAGATCCTTCAGCCCAACCAGTCTACACTGACCCTCCAAAAAGTAACCCACCCAGACCCATTTCCATACCCTATATTTACCCCTGACATGGCAACTTAGCATGGCCCATTCACCTAACCCACACATCCTTTGGAGTGTGGGAGGAAACCACAGGGAGAATGTGCAAACTCCACACAGTTGCCCAAGGTGGGAATTGAACCCAGGTCCCGTGAGGCAGCAGTGCTAACCACTGAACCATCATGCCACCCCTTCCACTTCCAATTCAATTACAGACAAGTTGCTACTGTGATGAAATGGAGCTGTTAAATCTTTAGAAGGATATCCTAGGCTGAAATGACAGAAATTCTGTCTAAATATACCATAATTGTACCTGGGCTGAAAGAATTACCTGATGAGAAGGATTTACACAAGCTGATGTTATATTCCTTTGAATTTAAAAGGTTAAGTGGTATTTCCCTCAATGTTTTCAAAATGTTAGAGAGAACTGGTAGATAAAGAGAATTTCCTTCGTTACAGAGAAGGGTCATACTGGACTTGAACATTTTCTCTCCCCAAAAATACTACCTCATTTGCTGAATATATTTCCAGTGTTTTCTACCTGTTCCTGCCTTTTTGGGGATTATAGTGGATAGAGTCCAAAACAGTGCCAGATCTTTTCAAAGGGAACTTAGGGAAATATTTCTATATAGAGTGGGTGGTAGAAATTTGGAACTTACTTCGACAAACACTAATTGATGCCTCAATTGAATTATTCATTTTGAATCCAAGATAGAGAGTATTCCTGCTAACTGAACTTACTCATGGATTTGTGGTAGCGGGATGGAATTAGATTGTGGATCTTAATGAATGGTGGAATAGGTCTGAGGGGTTAAATGACTTATCACTGGCAAACAGAAAAGAACTGCTATTTGCTTTAATCAATTAAAATGTGTATCACTAATGATTTAAAAGTCTCACACTTCCCAGAAAGCCATTTAGTTCCATATAGACTCTCTAAGTCCATCTCTAGAACCTGAAAATTTATACTTGCTTTTCCAGTATTTACGTTGTTCAAAACAATTTATCTGCAGTCTGTGTGTGTTTTATGATACTACTGAAAACTCCAAAATATCAATTACTCTATTTTAAAACACTGAAAAAAATCCAAAACGAATAATATGATAAAGAATTTTTTTAACCACACAGGAAAACATACAGCTTTATGATTCCTGACTCACTAAGCCTTCAAACTTAAGTGTGATTGGGTGAGAGATGTCTCGCTGTATTCCTTTTGTTCATTTCAGTAGCTTATTTGCCGAAGTATTGCTTTTCATGTTAAGCTACTGAAATTGGTCATTTTCAATTCTGGCCCATTATCATTTGGCATTTGAAGAACTTTACCTGACAAAATTCCGAACGCTTGTGATTTCAAATAAACCTGTTGGATTATAACCTCGTGCTGTGTGACTTCTGCCTTTGACTTTTTAAGTGTATGACATGGAAGTAAGCCTGTTTTTCTTTAATCTAGAGGCATTGACATAAAATAGGAGCAGGAGTAGGCCATTAGGCTGTTTGAGCATACTCTGCCATTCAATATGATCATGGCTGTTCATCCAACTCAGTAACTGTTTTCACTTTCTCTCCCATATCTTTTAATTCTTTTAGCCATAAGAACTTTATGTAACTTTCTCAGAGTCATAGAGTCAAATAGCATGGACATTGACCCTTCAGTCTAACCAGTCCAAGCTGAGCATAATCCCAAACTAAACTAGTCCCACCTCCCTACTCCTGGCCCATATCCCTCCAAACCTGTCCTATTCATGTATCCACCCAAATGTCTTTAAATGTTGTAATTGCACCTACACCCATCACTTTGTCAGAAAGTTCAATCTACATGCAAACCACCTTCTGTGTAAAGAATTTGCCCCTCGTGTCTTTTTCAAATCTCTTCCTCTCACTTTAAAAACGTGTCCCCTACTCTTGAAAATTTCCATCCTAGAGAAAACATAGCTACTATTAGCTATCCATACCTCTCATTATTTTATAAACTTCTATCAGATTGCCTCACTCCAGTGAAACAAGTTCCAGCCTATCCAACCTCTCCTTATAACTCAAACTTTCCATACCTAGCAACATCTTGGTAGCTCTCTTCTGAGCCCTCTCCAATTTAATAACATCCTTCCTACAACTGGGTGACTAGAACTGGACATAGTATTCCAGAAGAGGCCTCACCCTTGAAAAATTTCAATGTTTTGTCCTCAGCTGTTTTCTGTAGTCAATAATTCCACAGGCTCATCATTCTTTGGGTAAGGAAACATATCCTCCCCAGTCCTAAATGGTCTACTCTGTATCTTTACACTGTGACCCCTGGTTCTGAAACTTCCTGGTCATTCGGAACACCTTTGTTGTGTTGATTCTGTCTAGTCCTGTTAGAATTTTATAGGTTCCTATGAGCCCACCCCACATTCTTCCAAAATGTAGTGAATTGGAAACTTAGATCTGCATGCAGGAGCTCGCAAGGAGTCATCCATATCTGGCACCATACAGTCTGAATATAGTTCAAGCCTATCCAGTCTCTCTTCACACCTCAGTCCTGCAATCTAAGGGATCAGTCTGGTAAATTTTTGTTGCACTCCCTCAGTCACCAGAACATCCTTCCTCAGGAGACTAAAGCAGTACATAGCACTAGAGATGTGTTCTCTCTAAGGCCCTGCACAGTTCCAACAAGTCATCCCTGCTCCTGTACATTATCACTAGGCCTTACTACCCCAAGTCTGCTATTAGCTGATGTCCAACATCACATCATCAATTTGCTTTGGGAAAAAGGAATCTGAACCATTCGATTTTGACTGGAATGCAAATCTGCCTTGGTAGGAATGTGGATTTGAGGTGACAATCAGAATAACAATCAAGGGGCTGAATGGTCTACTCCTGCTTCTCTTTCCTATGTTGGCATGTTCCTCAGTTCAGAAAGTAAAGGGAGGCAGGGGCACATTGGTTAAAGTCATTGGACTTACACTCCAGAACTCCTGGCTGATATTCTAAGGATATGGGTTCAAAGTTCCTTCATGGTTGGAGTGGGGTGTGGGGTGGGGGTTGGACTTTAATAAAACGTTAGGCAAATGGACACCATGTCACCTCTGCCAACTGTTATAAAACCCATCTGGGCCACTGATACCCATTGTGGAAGGAAATCGACTCTCCTTACCTAGCCTGGCTTACATGTGACACCAGGCCCACAGCAATGTTGTTGACTTTTAATTGATAAATGCTAGCTTACGCAGTGATTCCCACAACTCATGATTGAATAAAGAGGGAAGTAAAAATGAAAGAAAATAAACTTGTGCACTAATACGTTATCCATAAAACCAACAATATTAAATCACTCCAAGCTGCAGTGATAGGGTTAGTGTTAATCCCAATCCTAACTGTGAGAACTCTTCATGTCAGTGAACAAGCCTGTTTGCATACCTGGCTGACCACACCTTTGAGGTGGGTTAGGTGGATTGGCCATGGTAGACATGGGATTATAAGGAGAGGGCAGAGGGCTGGGACTGGGTGGGGTGCTGTTTGGAGGGTTGGTGCAGACTCAATGGGCCAAATGGCTTCTTTCCCCACTGTCAGGTCTCTGTGATTCTCTATGAAGTGCATTCTCACAAAATGAGAGGCTAGATTGTCTCTCAAAGAGGCAAATGGGCTGAGCCCATACCTGTAACACTCTTCAAAACTGACATCTGTGCTACCTTCCATGCAAGTGGTTGTGGGTGCCGGCTCGGAAGGTTATTGGTTGGGTAGACCGATTCCAGTCCAAGGATTAAGAACTTTGTCAGTGCTCTGCTCTAGACACCAGTGGTGGTACTATAAGCTGACAATCTGGAATTCACTCTTTGGTTACATTTGACCATAAGACCACAAGATGGAGAAACAGAAGTAGGCCATTCAGCCCATGATTATAAATCTATCTCTATTGAATATTTAATGACCCAGACCCAGACCCAGAAGAAAACTAGTGCAACTTGCGAATGCTAACTCAGGTTAGACTCATCTTGGTCATCAATTGTGAAACATATAATGCATTTACTCCTGAGTAATGCCAGTTTTCCCCCTCATTAATTATTTGGGAAAGGCTTTGGAAGGATAATTTCGATAACATGATTCTGCTGTGTTTTTAAGATTGGAAAACAATCCGTGTTACTTCAGTTAAAACCCTCTCTGCCCACAAATTCTCTTCAAAACAGAGGATTGGTTCAGAGAAAAGCCTTTGAAGGATGTACGAGTTTCTATTTTGATTCATGAAGAAAGAAACAGAGTTCAGTGTTTGAAGTCAGTGTCCAGTCAGTCCCGAGGGCAGTGTTGAAGCCCTTGCTGTTTGTGGTTTATATAAATTGTTTAGACTCAAACGTAGGAGGATTGAGCAATAAATTCGCAGATGACACAAAAATTGGTGAGGATGTAAATAGGGAGGAGGAGAGTCTTAGATTACAGGAGGATACGGACAGGTGGGCTGTTGGGAAAGAGGATTCAATCCAGATAAATGTAAGGTGTTGCATTTGGGCAGAATAAACAAAGCAAGGGGATACATGATGAATGATAGGATCCTGGGAAGCACCAAGAATCAGGAGGACTTTGATGTCCATGCCCACCAGTCCATCAAGGTATCAGCACAGATGGATAAAGTGGCTAAGAAGGCATATGGTCTGCATACCTTTATTAGTCAGGCATAAAAAGTTATGCTGGAAATGTATAAAACATTGGTGAGGCCACAGCTGGAGTGTTGTGTGCATTTCTGGGATCCACATTAGAGGAAGGATGTGGTTGTACCAGAGAAGGTGAAGAGGGAGATTTACCAGGACCTTGCCTGGGCTGGAGAGTTTAGTTATGAAAAGAGATTGGACAGACTAGGATTATTTTCCTTGGAGCAGAGGAGATTGAGAGAGGACATGACTGAGATGTATATAATGATGAGGGGCACAGAAAGGGTAGACAGGAAGGAACTTTTCCCCTTAATGGAGGGATCAATGATCATAAGGGGTAAGGGGCAGGAGGTTTCGAAGAGACGTGAGGTCAAATGTTTTCACCCAGAGGCTGGTGGGAATCTATAACTCACTGCCTGTGAGGGTGGGAGAGGTAAAAACCCTCATAACATTGAAGAAGAATTTTGATTTGCATTTGAGATATATGGCTATGGGCCAAGTGCTGGGAAATGGGATTAGAATAATTAGCTGGATATTTTTGATTGGCGTGGGCTGAAGGGCCTTTTATCTGTGCTGTCGATCTGTGAGATTGCATAACTTTCTGCTTGATGACATTCCTCAGACATTAACACTGTTCCTCTCGAGGAATGATGTCTAAACTGCAGAGTATTTCCATTCCAGCATACTTTAAATAAAAATCAGGTTTCCAGCATCTACAGTATTTTCCTCACATGGTTAATCCAATCATTCCTTGCTCAGTGAACAACTGCAATACCACTGATATGCCACTAGTGGCAGAGTTGAGCCATGGAGCAGCTGAAGAAATCTTTGTTCTCTACCACTAATCCCTTGGTTTTTTTTCTTAACCGAAACCATAGCCACCTCTCCGTATTGCAACAGTTTTCTGTTTGGCCTGGGGAAATGGATTGCTTCTATTTCCAATGTATCATTCAAAACTCCTGTCAAGACAAACCATTAATCATAGTAAAGTTTTAATATTCCCTGTCAAGTTTGGCCCCATCAGAACTCTAGACTTTGGAGATTTAGCAGAAAATGCCTCCTTTACATTCCAGCTGTATTTCTGAAATCACACAGAAGGATAGAAGGTTTTGACCCATCGTGTTTGTGCCAGATTTTTGAAAGAGTTAGTCTCACTCATTTTTATTTTCAAATACATACTCAGATCTCAGATCTCTGCTCACCCTTTTCCACACTGATACCAATCTCTGGTGAACATATTCTGGAATTTCTCTTTGTAAAATTAGCATAGATTCAAAATGCCTTCACTTATTTCTCTGCCTGCTCTTTTATCAGACATTGATATGATTGAAAATAAAGTTAAGTTTCAATGATACTCAATGATAAGTTTCAATGGCAGTCAGTCTTGTCACCTCATCACATATTTTTTCCCATGCATTATCAAATCTTACCCTGTCCATAGTATGACTTCTCAGATGCCTTCTGCACTGATGTGTTCCTTCCACTCCCCATCTCCTCAGGTGAATAGGGTCTCACACCTTCTGCTCATGTTTGAAACTAACCAGAAAGATCCACCCCACTGCTACCACTTCTAAGTTCCCGGGAATCCTAAAACAAATAACAGGCCCCTTGTCCATACTAACCAGGCACTTAACATGATTTCCAAGACCCTTTGCCATGTTGTGAACTACTGAGATTTCTTCAGCTGCTCCATGGCTCAACTCCGCCACTAGTAAAAATTAGTGATATTGCACCAATCCCAAACGTGCCATGTCCAAATTTTTCCAGATCTATAGTTAATGTGGTCAAGCACTATTGTCAGTGTGAAATGGTCTGAATGCTTCCATATATGTCAACTCTTGGAATATATGACAGAAAGACTGTATTCTTACTGAGGCCAATGTCTTGAAGTTTGTTAACAACACCCAGTCTCCCACTATCAACATCCTGGGGTTTACCACTGACCAGAAACTCAACTAGACTCACCAAATAAAAACAGTGGCTACAGGAACAAGTCAGTGGCCAGGAATACTGTGACTGTCTCCACAAAGCCTCTCCACTATCACGGAAGCAGAAGTCAGGAGTGTGATGGAATACTCCCCACTTCCCTGGATGGGTGCAGCTTCAACAACACTCAAGAACCCCGACACCATCCAGGACAAAGCAGCCCCAGCTTGATTGTCACCACATCCACACACATTGACTTCCTCCACCACTGATATTGAGTCACAGCAGTGTGTACTATATAAAAATAACTGCAGAAATTCATCAAAGAGGTAGGTTTCCAAATCCACAACTACTTCCATCTAGAAGGACAAGGCAGCCGATATATGGAAACATCACCAATTGCAAGTTCCCCTCCAAGCCACTCACCATCCTGAAGATTTGGAAATATATTGCTGTTCCTTCACTGGGTCAAAATCTTGGAATTCCTTCCCTAAGGGCATTGTGGGTCTGCCTACAGCACACGAACTGCAGCGGTTCAAGACAACAGCTCACCACCAATTGCTCTCAAGGGCAATTAAGGGCGGGCAGTAGATGTTGGCCCAGTCAGTGTTGCCCATGTCCCATGAGAGAATTAAAAATAGAACTACCTCCTTACATTGCTACAAGATCTCGGGCAAACAACCGGTCTGGGATACTCACTCATTGATTCACTTGAGGCAAGAACCTACTGGAGTCCCACGAGTTATAATATCATCTAATTGTCCTAAACCGTAACTGGGATCTATGTAATGATACAACAATAATAACTGTCTTCAAATCCCAACTCAAAATTTGACTGCCAGGGAAAATATGTTTATAACATGACCAAACAGGTCGATTATTAGCAACAATTCCTTCTCAAACACAAACGAATGGTAGCGAGATCAAGAATGATTCCTGGTCAGGTATGTGAATAGAAGAATGTTCAAGATACTGACAATACTCCCCAGAGCTCCAGTCCACTGAATGCAGGTAAAATGCATGTAGCCCTTCCTGAGTGAGTTGGCACACACCATCACCACCACATTGGCCACTGAAGGGATGATGAGCTTTGCTTTATTTCATATTTCAAGTTCAAAAATCACGTGACACCAAGTTACAGTCCAACAGGTTGATTTGAAAACACAAGCTTTCACAGCCTTGCTCCAAAAAACCTGCCGGAATATAACCTGGTGGTGTGCGATTTTTGACCTGCTCCAACCCAGTTCAATACCGCCACCTCAATATTATTATTTATTTCAATGTTGAGACAGGACCTCTGGGTCTGTGACTGATGTCTGCAACTTGCCAATAAGATATAAATGAGACTGGCAGCATCTTAGCCACCTGAAATGTGGGAACTCAATCTTGCATCCCAGCTGCAGTGTCAGCACAGCATGAATCCCGAATGCAACCTGAACATTGGAGTAAACTGCAGTGGGACTACTTGGAAACCCATTCAGACTCATTAAAACATAAGAGCTAGGAGCAGGAGTAGGCCATCTGGCCCATCAAGCCTGTTCTACCAATTAATAAGATCATGGCTGATCTTTTCATGGACTCGGTTCCACTTACCCACCTGCTCGCTATAACCCTTCATTCCTTTACCGTTCAAAACTCGATCTATCTTAGCTTTAAAAACATTCAATGAGGTAGCCCCAACTGCTTCACTGGGTGGGAAATACCACAGACTCACAACCCTTTGGGTGAAGAAGTTCCTCCTCAACTCAGTCCGAAATCTGCTCCCCCTTATTTTAAGGCTATGCCCCCTAGTTCTGGTTTCACTCGCCAGTGGAACCAATCTCACTGCTTCTATCTTATCTATTCATTTCATTATTTTGGATGTTTCTATAAGATCCCTCCTCATTCTTCTAAATTCCAATGAGTGTGTTGGAAATTCTTTCTGTCCTGCTTCAGAGTTAAATTCAGGTTTCCACACCAGAGTGACACTTCAAATTTAGCATTGCAATTAAATAATTTCGACTTCAAGACAATGCTCCGTTTAGATCTTGAGAAGTGTGTGTGTGTGTGTACGTGTATGTGTGTGTACGTGCATGTGTGTGTACATGCGTGTGTGTGTATGTGCGTATGTGTGTGTACGTGCATGAGAGAGAGTGTGTGTGTGTACATGTGTGTGTGTATATGCACGAGAGAGAGAGTCTGTGTGTGTACGTGTCTATGTGTGTGTGTGTATGTGCACGAGAGAGAGTGTGTGTGTGTGTACGTGCGTATGTGTGTGCATGTGTGTATGTGCACAAGAGAGAGTGTGTGTGTGTATGTGCGTATATGTGTGTGTGCATGTGCACAAGAGAGTGTGTGTGTCTACGTGCATGAGAGAGAGAGTGTGTCTGTACGTGCACAAGAGAGAGAGAGTGTTTGTGTGTGTGTACAAGTGCGTATGTGAGTGTACGTGCACAAGAGAGAGAGTGTGTGTGTATGTGCGTATGTGTGTGTGTGTATGGCCACAAGAGAGAGACTATGCGTGTGTGTGTATGTGCATGAGAGAGAGAGTATGCGTATGTGCGTACATGTGTATGTGTGTGTGTGTATGTGCACGAGAGAGAGTGTGTGTGTACATGCACGAGAGAGAGTGTTTGTGTGTGTGTATACGTGCGTATGTGAGTGTATGTGCACAAGAGAGAGAGTGTGTGTGTATATACATGCGTGTGTATGTGCACAAGAGAGTTTGTGTGTGTGTGTGTATATACGTGCGTGTGTGTGCATGTGCACAAGAGAGAAAGTGTGTGTGTATATACGTGCGCGTGTGTGTGTGTGTGTGTGCATGAGAGAGAGTGTGTGCGTGCGGCTGTTTATTTGAGGAAAAACAGGACAGACTGAGTTCAAAACATAAAGGAAAATCCATAAGAGGCTAATGTAGAAAGGGATTCCCAAACTAGTCGAATCTTTCCATTACTGTGAAGGCCAATATCTTTGTAAATGGATTCTGAGAGACGCATAATTACTTGCTCACAATAATGGCAATGCTTTCAAACAAAGCAGCAGTCAGTGACAGCATTACAGCCTTGAGTGATCAGGAACTTTTGATATGTTGCTTGGTGGTCATTAGATAATGAATATGGTCTTGAGAGTGACAAACATCAAGGTGCAGTGCTCTGAAATCAAAAAGAGTAAATGCTGGAATTACACCAAAGGCCAGGCAGGTTGTTACTGTGGATTTTTAAAAATTGAGGCTGCTTTTCTTAGTCATGTTGATGCTTTTCAAAGCTGTCACAGCATTACATTATCGCCTACTCAAAACAAAATCCTCGTTCGTCTGCCCCAGTTTTTCTCAATGTCACAAGCACCGTGTTGTAATTATATAATTAACTGATTAATTAAGCACAATGGAGGGAGGGTTTGGGACATAAAAACAGATTGGAAAGACTGGGACTTTGTTCACTGACACGTAGGAGGTTGTGGAGTGACCTTATTAAGGTTTATAAAATTATGAGGGGTATAATTAAGGTGGATGACAAAAGTCTTTTCCCTGGGATGGGGGACTTTGAAACTAGGGGGCATATCTTTAAGGTGAGAGGAGAAAGATTGAAAAAGGTTGAGGGGGCAACTTTTTTTACACAGAGAATGGTTCGTAGATGGAATGAACTTCCAGCGATAGTGGTGGATGCAGGTACAGTTCCAATGTTTAAAAGACATTTGGATAAGTTCATGGATAGGTAAGGTTTGATTGGGATATGGGCCAAGTGCAGGCAGGTGAAGCTAGTTTGGTTTGAGAACATGGTGGGTGAGGACTAGTTGGACCGAAGGGTCTGTTTCCATGCTGTCTGACTCTATCACACAAGAAAAGCTTTGCCTGAAATGAGGTTGAGCAAACATCAGTGAAACGTTCTGTATTGGAGAAATAATTTCATAAAGTTTAGCACAAAATTCGATATTATTTGAGGGAAAACAAAGGCTAGACTCAGTTTGAAACATAAAAGAAAGTCCATAAGAGGCTAATGTAGAAAGAGATTTCGAAACTAGTATTCAAGTAGAATCTTTCCATGACCAGGAAGGCTAATATCTTGGTAAATGGATTCTGGGAGATGCAGTATTACTTGCCCCTGGGTTGTGAATGTTTGCTCTCTCTCATTTCAATCTAGGAGACTGCTCAGCAACTGTTGCCATTGTTAAAAGTTATTTCATGCTGGATTTTGCTGTGTTGCCCAATGGTCAGAGAACTGACGCGGATCACCTGCCATTTGTGGGGAACTCCCAATGGAATTGAATGTCCTTGTAGCAGTTTAGTGGCTACCTGTAGTCTCCCCACCACTGCTGAGGTCCTTACTGGCAGCAGGTCCTGCAGCCAAGGGTTACAGGCCAACCAGAGGCTGGAAGACATTGGCACAGCCAGCAGAAGAGGTGGCATGATATCACATTCCAGAGACATGTTCCTCCCCTCCACCCTCTACCAGAGCCATGAAATCACATCCCAGTGGCCTCCCTCCCTCACCCACCAGAGAGTATCAGGATTGCCCAGGCCAGCATGGGGAACAAGGAGGCAAGGGCAGCTTTCACCACTGCCTCCCCCACCTCCATCTGCCCTTCCTGATGTTGGTTACCTCTTATTGGGTGGGCAGTTTTGCTGATGATGACGGGAACCTGAATAAAAGCTGGTCTAGCCAACGATGCCCATGTCTAGGTTCAAAATCTAGGGGATCTAGGTTCAAATCGCACCAAGGCCAAGATGTGGATAATACCCAGGGTGGATGCATCTTTGTCTTGTTTACAAAAGCAACAAGCCAGTGTTGGCTTTAGCTGAATGACCAAATTAGTCACTAGAGTACATCACTGTCCTGCTAATGGTGGCTGGTGGCTGGTGAGGGCTTGAAACTGGAGGGAAGTCCTCGTGGCTGCACACACAAGGAGAAGGGAGAGATATTCTCTTCAAAACCTTTAATACCATATACACTCATGCAGAAGTCAAATTTTTTAGACTGAGTTTTAAGATTAAACGTATGGGGTCGTCTCTTACAGGTGTTGCATTTTGGGAAAGCAAATCTTAGCAGGACTTATACACTTAATGGTAAGGTCCTGGGGAGTGTTGCTGAACAAAGAGACCTTGGAGTGCAGGTTCATAGCTCCTTGAAAGTGGAGTTGCAGGTAGGTAGGATAATGAAGAAGGCGTTTGGTATGCTTTCCTTTATTGGTCAGAGAATTGAGTACAGGAGTTGGGAGGTCATGTTGCGGCTGTACAGAACATTGGTTAGGCCACTTTTGGAATATTGCGTGCAATTCTGGTCTCCTTCCTATCAGAGAGATGTTGTGAAACTTGAAAGGGTTCAGAAAAGATTTGCAAAGATGTGGCCAGGGTTGGAAGATTTGAGCTATAGGGAGAGGTTGAATAGGCTAGGGCATTTTCTCTGGAGCGTCAGAGGCTGTGGGGTGACCTTATAGAGGTTATTAAAATCATGAGTGGCATGGATAGGATAAATAAACAAAGTATTTTCTCTGGGGTTGGGAGAGTCCAGAACTAGAGGGCATAGGTTTCGAATGAGAGGGGAAAGATATAAAAGAGACCTAAGGGGCAACCTTTTCATGCAGATGGTGGTGCATGTATCAATGAGCTGCCAGAGGATGTGATGGAGACTGGTACAATTACAGTATTTAAAAGGCATCTGGATGGGTATATGAATTGGAAGGGTTTGGAAGGATATGGGCCGGGTGCTGGCAAATATGACTAGATTAGTTTAGGGTATCTGGTAGGCATGGATGAGTTGGGCCGAGGGATTTGTTTCCGTGCTGCACATCTCAATGACTCTATGACTTTATGCATACTACTTTTGATGGCCTGAAATTCATGCTCCAGTTCAAATCATATTTACACCATTTATGTGAACAGGATAGGTGAAAGGGGGGCAAGTAAAATGGGAAGAATTGTGCTGCAAGCTGAACAATTTTAAAAGGGTGTGTATAAACTGGTAAAACAAGAGGCAGAGGGTCAGCTATGTTAGCAAACAATGGATGAGAGGTGAACAGTAGACACAGGTTAAGTACATGGTGCTCCAGTCAAATCTCAGCTCCGCCAATTACTGAGGACTGAAATGATAGACAGTGATTAATGAACTGCTCCGTGATCCCTCAGGGGTGAGTTACGCACAAAGCACAGGCGTGCTGCCCATTATGGTCCACGATGTCTGCCTCAGGATAACTGATTGTACAGTTGACCCCTACTACAGGAAGCAGTTATTTTCCTCAAAAACTGGCTTTTTATTTCTAAGTAATATTAGGATTTCACTTACTCACTGCAACATTTGTGTACAGTATAATTTCACAAATGTTGCTCATTATCTGTGAAGAACTATTGTTGACTTATACATGACATATTTGGAAAATTCCAGATTTTTTGGCCAAAATTAGGGTGTCAACGTGAGTTCGACTCTCTTACTTGAGTCTATCCAGTAAATACCATTTTATTAAGAATGAGCTTCAGCTCCCCTGCTGTTATTGTAGGGGGGGGAACTCATCCACAAGCCCCTCCCGGCCTGACACAGCATCTGGGTCAACATGGGCAGGATCAAAATTATCCCAGAGTTCTAGGCCCCTGGTCCAAGTAAACTCCAGAAGCTACTGATTGATACAAATCTGATCAATGGCTTGATGACCTTTCATTTAATCTAAATAGTATGTGATAGACAAGTGGTACTATCACCAGACTTATAAACCTATAATTCCTGATAAAGACCTTATCCCTGAAACGCCAACTCTCCTGCTCCTCGGATGCTGCCTGACCCTGTTGTGCTTTTTCGGTTTTCAACTTATAAATCAGTGACCCAAGCAATGTCCTGGGGATCTAGGTTCAAATCGCACCAAGGCCAAGATGTGGATAATACCCAGGCTTGGGCTGACAATTGTCTAGTAATATTCGTGCCAGATGAATGCCAGGCTATGATCAAAAGCAAAATGTCAGGTGGCAGAATTAGCATTCGATAAAACATCTGGAATTAAGAGTTAAATGATGACACTTGTCGAATGCTGGAGAAACCCACCTGGTTCACTAATGCCCTTTAGGGAAGGAAATCTGCCATCCTTACCTGGCCTGGCCTCCATGTGACTCCAGACCCACAGCAATGTGGTTGACTCTTAACTGCCCTCTGGGTAATTAGGGACGGGCAATTAATGCTGACGTCCTCACTGACACCCACCTTATGTGAATGAATTTAAAAAAAAAGAAATCTGCCTGTCTCTCTTGGAGAAAGGATGGTGATAATAAACTGAACTTGTCAGGTGACATTGTGAAAGGATGTGCATGCCGGCCTCAATCCTTGCTCCCATTGGTCTCTCAAGTACCTGTGCTAGCAGGCCCCAAACAGCTGGATGTGCTGCTGCTGCACGTATACAATGTCTCTCTGATGCTAACACATACGTCAACACCTTTATCATGGATTGTTCACTCTGAAATACAGAAAATAGGAGCAGGACTGGGCCATTTGGCCCTTTGAGCCGCCCCACCATTCAATATGATCATGGCTGATCATTCAACTCAGTCCTCCTGCTTCCACTTTCTCCACACACTCTTTGATCCCTTCAACCCAAAAAGCTCTATCTCTCGCCTTCTTGAAAAGATCAATGCTTTGGCCTCAACCATCTTCTGTGCAGTGAATTCCACCATTATCCGGGTGAAGAAATTCCTCCTCATCTCAGTCCTCAATCATAGGATTCTTAGAGTGTGGAAACAGGCCATTTGGCCCATCGGGTTCACACTGACCTCCCTCCCACCCCCGTCACAAACAGCATCCAACCCCATCCCTGTAACCCTGCATTTCCATGGCCAATTCACCTAACCTGCACATCTTTGAACTGTGGGAAAAAACCAGGACACCCAGAGGAAACCCACGCAGACACGGGGAGAATGTGTCTCCACACATACAGTTGCCCGAGGCTGGAATCGAACCCAGGTCCCTGGCGCTGTGAGGCAGCATTGCTAACCACTGAGCCACTGTGCTGCCCTGTAGAAGAGGTTTCTGGGAAAGGAGGGACTATTTTTTTCTCGTCAGCTATATAAGTGAGTGTTTTCTAAACCCAAGACCCTACTCTTGTAGGACCTCCCACCCATCCCCCTCCTCTAATCTTAAACACCAGGGACATATCAGGTAAGTTTCTCTTTTCTTTTACTTTCTGATAAGGGGACTACCAGGGATGGCCGTGCAGGGAGAGGAATGTTCCTCCTACATGATGTTTGAGGTGAGGGATGCCATTAGTGTCACAACCATGTACATCTATAGGAATCTCGTTCCCCCAAGACTGCGTTAGGGAACTGGAGCGGGAGCTGGATGAACTTCGGATCATTTGGGAGGCAGAGGCAGAGTTACAGGGAAGTAGTTATTCCTAGGCATGAAGAAAGCTGGGTAACTGTCAGAAGAGATCCCCAGTGGTCAATCCCCTGAAAAACAAGTATACCATTTTAGATACTTTAGGGGGGAGATGACTTACCAGGGACATCCATAAGGATGCAGGTCTCTGGCACAGAGTCTGTCCCTGTTGCGCGGAAGGGAAGGGGGAAAAAGGAGGAGAGTGTTCGTCATTGGGGCGTCAATGGTTAGCGGGTCAGATAGGCGGTTTGTTGGGAAAACAACAAATCTCCCAGGTGCCAGGATCCATGGTGCCTCAGATCGTGTCTTTGGGATCCTGAAGGGAGAGGGTAACCAACCTCAAGTCGTGGTCCAGATAGGTACCAAAGATAGGGCAAGGGATGTAAGGCAGGATTTGAGGGAGCGAGGGTGGAAGATGAGAGTTAGAACAAACAGAGTTGTTATCTCTGATTTGTTACTCGTGTCACGTGATAGGGAGAGATATCAGCTGAACACGTGGCTGCAGGGATGATGCAATATCTGTTCCTTAAACCTGCTCCACATTTCGATTGTCCCCATCCCCTGCCAATTTTCAGGGAGAATTTCAGGTATATGGATATTTGGGGCTCATTCTGGGGAAGGTGGGACCTCTATAAACAGGACGGTCTTCACTTGAACCAAAGGGGTACTAATATTCTGGGTGGGAAACCTGCGAGTGTTATTCGGGTGGGTTTAAACTAGCTCAGCAGTGGGGTGGGAATCTGTATTGTAGTTCCAGTGCACAGGAGGATGAGAGTAGGGAGGATTGGGACAGGATTTCATGGTCAAAGGAGTGTGCTGGCAGACAGCAAGCTGGTTTGAAGTGTGTCGACTTCAACACCAGAAGTATCCGGAATAAGGTAGGTGAGCTTGCAGCATGGATAGGTACCTGGGACTTCGATGTGGTGGCCATTTTGGAGACATGGATAGAGCAGGGTGAGGAATGGATGTTACAGGTTCCAGGATTTAGAACTTTCATTAAGATCAGAGAAGATGGTAAGAGACGGGGAGGTGTGGTTTTGTTAGTCAAGAACAGTATAACGGTGGCCGAATGAACCTTTGAATAGGACTCGTCTACTGAGTTGGTATGGGCTGAGGTTAGAAACAGCAGAGGAGAGGTCACACTGCTGGGAGTTTTTTATAGGCCTCCACAAAGTTCCAGGACTTTGGAGGAGAGGATTGGCAAATCAATTCTGGGTAGGAGTGAAAGGATCAGGGTGGTCATTATGGGGGATTTTAACTTCCCCAACATTGACTGGAAATGTTATAACTCTAGTACGTCGGTTGGATCAGTTTTTGTCCAATGTGTACAGAAGGGTTTCCTGACACAGCATGTCAAAGGGCTGACAAGAGGGGAGGCCACACTGGATCTGGTGCTTGGTAATGAACCAGGCCAGGTGTTTGATTTAGTTGGAGGTGAGCACTTTGGAGAGAGTGACCATAATTCAGTTGCATTTAGTTTAGCGATGGAAAGGGGATAGATGCATGCCACAGGTCAAGAGTTATAAATGGAGGAAGGGCAATTATAATGCGATTAGGCCAGACTTAGGAGGCATAGAATGGGATAGCAAAATGGCAGGGGATGGGGACAATGGAAATGTGGAGCTGGTTTAAGGACAGATATTGCGTGTCCTTGATAGGTATGTCCCTGTCAGGCAAGGAGGAAGTGATAAGGTAAGGGCACCGTGGTTTACTAAAGAAATTCTATCTCTTGTTAAGCGGAGGAGGGAGGCGTATGTGACGTTGGGATGAGATGGTTGTGATGAGGTGATGGAGGGTTACAGACTAACCAGGAAGGATGTAAAGAAAGGGTTAAGAAGAGCAGGAGGGGACATGTGCAGTCTTTAGCAGGGAGAATAAAGGAGAACCCTAAAGCTTTCTATCGATATGTGAGGAATAAAAGGATGATTATGGTAGGAATAGGCCAGTCAAAGACAGAAGTGGGAAGTTGCGTGTGGACCCTGTGGAGATCAGAGAGGTGCTAAATGAATATTTCTCATCTGTTTTCACTCAGGAAAGGGAGAATCACCACCTTTTACCATCTTCTCCGTTCTTACTGAAACATCTAAATCCTGGAAACTGCAACAACCATTCCTGTCCCTGCTCTAACCATGTCTCCGAAATGGCCACAGCATCGAAGTCCCAGGTACCAACCCATGCTGCAAGTTCACCCACCTTATTCCGGATGCTCCTGGCGTTGAAGTAGACACACTTCAAACCAACTTCTTGCTTGCCGGTGCCATCTTGTGTCCCTGAAACTTGATTTCGGACCTCCCTACTCTCAACATTTTCTATACTTGAACTACAAGTTTGGTTCCCATCCCCCTGCTGGATTAGTTTAAACTCACCCCAATAGCCTTAGCGAATATCCCCCCCCAGGATATTGGTACCCCTTTGATAAGGCTGTTGGAGAAAGTGCAGAGGCATAGGATTGAGGGTGATTTAGTAGTTTTGATTAGAAACTGGCTTTCTGAAAGAAGGCAGCGAGTGGTAGTTGATAGAAAATATTCAGCCTGGAGTCTGGTTACCTGTGGTGTACCACAAGGATCTGTTTTGGGACCACTGCTGTTTGTCATTTTTATAAATGACTTAGACGCAGCATAGGTGGATGGATTAGTAAATTTGCAGACGACACTAAAGTCGGTGGAATAGTGGACAGTGTGGAAGAATGTTACAGGTTGCAGGGGGACTTGGATAAACTGCAGAATTGGGCTGAGAGGTGCCAAATGGAGTCCAATGCAGATAAATGTGAGGTGATTCACTTTGGGAAGAAAAACAGGAAGGCAGAACATTGGGTCAATGGAAAGATTCTTGGCAATGTGGATATGCAGAGGGATCTTGGAGTCCATGTACATAGATCCCTGAAAGTTGCCAACTAGGTTGATAGTGCTGTTAAGAATGCATACGGTGTGCTCAGTTTCATTGGTAGAGGGATTGATTCCGGAGTCATGATGTCATGCTGCAACTGTACAAAATGCTAGTGTGGCCACACTTGGAATATTGTGTACAGTTCTGGTCGCCCCATTACAGGAAGGATGTGGAAGCATTGGAAAAGGTGCAGAGGAGATTTACCAGGATGTTGCCTGGTCTGAAGGGAAGGTCTTATGAGGAAAGGCTGAGGGACTTGGGTCTGTTCTCATTAGAGGGAAGAAGGCTAAGAGGGGATTTAATAGAGACATTCAAGATGATCAGAGGATTAGATAGGGTGGACAGTGAGAGTTGTTTCCTTGGATGATGCTGTCAGCTTGTATGAAGGGGAATAGCTGCAAATTGAGGGGTGGTAGATTTAAGACAGATGTCTGAGGCAGGTTCTTTACTCAGAGAGTGATAAGGGCGTGGAATGCCCTGCCTGCCAATGTAGTTAACTCACTCACATTAGAGGCATTTAAACAATCCTCGGATAAGCACATGGATGAGGATGGAATAGAGTCGGGGGATGGGCTTAGATTAGTTCCCAGGTCAGTGTAACATCATGGGCCAAAGGGCCTGTTCTGCACTGTATTGTTCTATGTTCTATGTTCTATGGTTCACCCTCCATTCTTTGGCTGTGACCCTGGCTCTGAATTCTACAATCATTGGGCAGGCTGTGGGGGGGTGGGGGAGGTGGGGGGGGGAGTGGGTGGGGTGTGAGTTCACAATTACATGACAGAAAAGAGGAAAGAATTTGTATTGTTCTCACGCAGTCCACAGCTCAGGATGCTCCAAAACATTTTCGAGCCATTGTGGTCCATTTGGGGTGCAAGGTTAGAGTGGTGCTGGAAAAGCACAGCAGGCCAGGCAGCATCTGAGGAGCAGAAAAATCGACATTTCGGATAAAAATCCTTCATCAGAATGCTTTTGCCCGAATCGCTGATTTTCCTGCTCCTCGGATGCTGCCTGGCTTGCTGTGCTTTTCCAGCACCACTCTAATCTTGATTCTAATTTCCAGCTTCTGCAGTACCCACTTTCACCTACATTTGAGGTGCAGTTACTTTGTGAAAAGCAAACTCCTGCTAGCACCAGTAAAATAGTAACCGGATAACTCATCTTTAAATAGCATTGTTTGAGTGATAAACAGCGTCTGGAATTCCCTCAATCCTGTGCTGCACATGCCAGCCTGATTAATGTGTTCAAGATTTGAAATCATTTGCACTTAGTTAACAATGTTTCCGCCTCGGAACACTTCAACCCCAGGGCACCAATGTGGACTTCACCAGTTTTATCATTTCCCCTTCCCCCCACCTCACCCCAGCTCCAACCTTCCAGCTTAGCACCGTCTCCATGACCTGTCCTACCGGCCTATCTTCCTATCCACCTATCCACTCCACCCTCCTCTCTGACCTATCACCTCCATCCCCACCCCCATTCACCTATTGTACTCTTTGCTACCTTCCCCCACCCTCCTCTCTGACCTATCACCTCCATCCCTATCCCATTCACATATTGTACTCTTTGCTACCTTCCCCCACTCTCCCCTCTGACCTATCACCTCCATCCCCACCCCCATTCACCCATTGTACTCTTTGCTACCTTCCCCCACCCTCCTCTCTGACCTATCACCTCCATCCCCACCCCCATTCACCTATTGTACTCTTTGCTACCTTCCCCCACCCTCCTCTCTGACCTATCACCTCCATCCCCACCCCCATTCACCCATTGTACTCTTTGCTACCTTCCCCCACTCTCCTCTCTGACCTATCACCTCCATCCCCACCCCCATTCACCTATTGTACTCTTTGCTACCTTCCCCCATCCTCCTCTCTGACCTATCACCTCCATCCCCACCCCCATTCACCTATTGTACTCTTTGCTACCTTCCCCCACCCTCCTCTCTGACCAATCACCTCCATCCCCACCCCCATTCACCTATTGTACTCTTTACTACCTTCCCCCACCCTCCTCTCTGACCTATCACCTCCATCCCCACCCCCATTCACCCATTGTACTCTTTGCTACCTTCCCCCACTCTCCCCTCTGACCTATCACCTCCATCCCCACCCCCATTCACCTATTGTACTCTTTGCTACCTTCCCCCACCCTCCTCTCTGACCTATCACCTACATCCCCACCCCCATTTACCTATTGTACTCTTTGCTACCTTCCCCCACTCTCCTCTCTGACCTATCACCTCCATCCCCACCCCCATTCACCTATTGTACTCTTTGCTACCTTCCCCATCCTCCTCTCTGACCTATCACCTCCATCCCCACCCCCATTCACCTATTGTACTCTTTACTACCTTCCCCCACCCTCCCCTCTGACCTATCACCTCCATCCCCACCCCCATTCACCTATTGTACTCTTTGCTACCTTTCCCCACCCTCCTCTCTGACCTATCACCTCCATCCCCACCCCCATTCACCTATTGTACTCTTTGCTACCTTCCCCCACCCTCCTCTCTGACCTATCATCTCCATCCCCACCCCCATTCACCTATTGTATTCTTTGCTACCTTTCCCCACCCTCTTCTCTGACCTATCACCTCCATCTCCACCCCATTCACCTATTGTGCTCTCTGCTACTTTCTCCCCACCCCCACACCCCTCTCATTTATCTCTCCACTCTGCAGGCACCCTGCCTCTACTCCTGATGAAGGGCTTTTGCCTGAAACGTTGATTTTCCTGCTCCCTGGATGCTGCCTGAACTGCTGTACTTTTCCAGCACCACCCGAATCTAGACAATGCTTCCACTTTGTTTCACGAGCATGGTAACAGGTATGTCTTTTTGAAGGTGAATCATTCTGGAGATGTTAAAGGCACCACAAAATGGCAAGTTGTTGTTGGTTGAGGGAAAGGTTGTTAGGCAGGGCACTAGGGAAATGCCATGCTCTTCTTCCTCTGGGGATCTGGCATTTTGTTCTCCTATAAAGACAGACAAGGACGGTTGGACATTAGACTCAATGTGCGAAATATCCAGGGTTACTGTCTTCCTGCAGTCCTGTAGCCAAGTGCCAGACTAGGGTCAAAGGTAGAAGGTCAAGTCCCCTGACACAGAAATAAAAATGCTATTAAAGGAACAAGGCAGACACCAGCAACATTTCTGTGCGCACATTGCAAATTATATTTCCAAAGGCCACTCAAATCTGAAGAGGAGCATAACACTTATGAATCATTTTAAAACAACCAATCGTGCTCCCAATTGGAAATTGAAGTCGATACTGTTACAGCGTACAGTGTGTCAGAGACGATTTTGATTGGTTTGAAGCACACCTGCAAAATGGATCAGGCATTTTGCATTATTTCTAACATATAGTTGTCAGCTTACAAGTCCTAAGGTTGCACATTTTACAGGTGCTGACAGTTTCTGAAAACAGAACACATTAAAGGCGTATCACAAACAGCAGGTCTCTTTGGTTTAGCAACCTTGTAAAAAAAATCTGTGGTCTAATTGTGATACCATCACCCTAACAACACTGTGCTAACTGTGCCAGATCAAGTAAAAACAAGTTCGGATTTGCTGGTCACTGTCTCTCAGTTTATTTAAAGTGGATATTTGGCAATTATTTATTTGCTGTGCGTTTTATTACTTTTCTAGCCTTTTTTCAGGTGAAAGAGTTTTTTTTAATATGTGGTGGAAAAACAGGACCAGACTGTATTCCAAACAGCACTACTATTTATTTAAAGCAGGATCACTGTCATTGCGAGTGAACATGCACAGTAGATGATCTGATAACATAATATCACACCAAGGTGCAATCCTCTTCAGATCTTCGGCTGCTTCATCGAACTCCATGAATTGTCAGAAATGTGGATGCTCATCAATGATGGCACAATGTTCAGCACCATTCACAGAATCATTAAGATGCCTTTCGGCCCATCGGTTTTGGACCATCAAAGATGCACTAAATCTCCACTAGTCCCATTTTCCTTCACTAAGTTTATCGCTTTGAATGTTGACACTTTAAGTGCTCAGCCAAGTTCTTTTTAAAGCTAATGAAGTTACCCGCCTCAAATATCCACCCAGGCAGTGTATTCCAGACCCCCACCATCCTCTGGGTAAAAAAATGTTTTCTCTCTAAACCTCCTGCCTTTCATTTTAAAATGATATCCCCTTGTTTTCAACTAAAAGGAACAACTGCTTTCTCTGTACCCTGTCCAAGCCCCTCGCAATCTTGTACCTCTCTATCAGATCCCCTCTCTAATCTCTCTGCTCTAAAGAAAGCAAGCTGAGTTTCTGCAGCCTCTCTTCATACGTAAAACGCTCCATCCCGGACAATGTCTTAGTGAATCTCTACAGCAGCCCCTCCAACACAATCACATCCCTCCGATAGCGTGGAGCCCTGAACTGCACACACTAGCCCAACAGTAGCTGAAGCAAATTTCTGTTCGACTTTAACACAGTTTCCCCATTTTTATAATCATTTGTGACTCAGATTCAGAGGCAGCCAATATCTAAATACAGCTGGACCCGCTACAATATCAGACTTGGACTGACAAGCTGCAGCTAAGAATATTGCCCTTCTGTGGATACCGTTAAGTGGTGCATCCTCTCCCACTGCTCATCAGACAGGCTCAAGATACATTAAAGATAAAGGAGGATCAGAAGCAGTGAACTACCTCAACAACTCTTACCTAGTAACACAAACTGGTGGAAGTGGCAAATATAACAGGGTACCAGGACAGTTTGTCTCAGAAAATAGCTCATGGTAGCAATGACGGGGATCTGAACCCATCATGAGAATTAATCCAGATGATAAAGAAAAAGGTAAAAATATTGAAGAGCACTGCTGTTTTAAGAAGAAAGAGATGGCCAGTCAGCTGTTCTAATGCAATTACCAACAGAGAGAAAGATAGCGGCAGCCGTGGAAAAGGAAAAGGCAATCTCAGCATACCAAAGGCAAAACGTCATACAGAAGCTGGTAAAAGACATGGAGCAAGAGAGGGGGTTGGAATAAAGGAAGAAATCCAGTTAATGGTCTTCATAAAGAGTCTCTGCAAAAACCAACTGAAGGCACCAGGAGCTCAAGTCAAAGACCATTCTTTCAGAATAGCTGTATGAAAAATTATATAAATACCAAAAACGGAAGGCAAGGGAGTGTAAAAGATATTTTCACCTCTCACAACAGACATCATCACCCTTGAGAACAGACTTCAGGAAGGATAGCTGCAAAATACAGTGAAAGGGTCAGAAAAGGAATTTACACCAGAGCTATAGAATTGAGAAGGTTGATGAACTTATTTCAAGCTGAAATTAAGCTCATTTTTAAAAACGCTACTGAATCAGTCTAGAATAAGATTTACGATCTGGAAAAATTAAAAATGTCCAGGATGTAGTAATGAAGCTGTGATTTTAGTGGGAAGGCCACAGCCAGAGGACTTTATTTCAAATGTAATGTTAGAAGGTTAAATGGGACTATCTCTCTGGACATTAATGTAAATTATTAAGGGGTTAAACTGCACCAGTCTTTGGATGGGGACAAAAGCCATGAAAGAATGCGAATGACTATCCATTGTAATTTACACTTCATTTAGACATTACTCCCCTGCCATTGTCAAGTTAAAATATCAATTCAATCTCTTCCATTCAGAAATGCTTTCTGGCCAGAGGTATGTTGCACCTGTATTGTCTTGGGAAAACACTAAATGAGGAAAACATCTGCATAATGATTCCCCAGGATTAGGGCATTAGCATTACCTCTGAGGATGATCTCATCCTGCCATTGTACCTGGGGTAACATGTGACTGTGAGTAACTGGGGGTTGTTTTGAGGGGCATGTGACTGTGGGGGAGTGGCCAGAGTATCTGTAAGCATGACCAACTGACCTATATAAAGGGGATGTCACCTAGCTTGTACAAGCTTTAATAAATTTTAACTGTTTCCTTTGTTCAGAGAGACTTTTTTGCCATGACTCTGTAAGCTCTGCAAGGTGTGTGATAAAGGTTCCTCCAGCAAGCCTGGACTGTACTGTGTTTAATAAGTTTGGTTGCTTGCTTACAAAAGTTGGTGTGTTGCAGTTGCATCAAGAATCTCAAGAGTAAGAAGTCTGTGAATAAAAAAAGTGCTCAGTGTTTTAGACTGTGAAGCATAGACAATGTTCACTTTACCCAGGATGAAGGAGAAAAGCTCCACCTTGGCTGCAGACAGCGGAAAACTCTCAAAGATGTCAGATTGCTCAAAAGGTAGGAAATGCCCAGAAAGCAGTAAATTACCACAAAACAAACAACAATCCATTTTAACGATTTATTGAATAATGCAGTATTAGAGAAATTCAGATTTGAACAGACTGGAAAGTAAAAGGAATTCTGCAATACGACCGTGGTAAATATTCGTCATTCAACTTAAAATAGCATTGATGAATATAAGATTAAAGAACATCTTGTTCTTTGTAACACCAATATGGATTCCATATAGGCAGCAGTTCTTAAGATACAGAATTGCATCAAATTGAAAATTGAAACTGAACAAGTTAATACAGTGGGTCCACAATTGCAGATCATGTCATAAGATTAAAGAATATAATATCAATGAATATAACACTAAAGAACAAGAATATAAGATTATAACAATATTGGAGTAACACAGATTTATTTTTTCCACTGGAATAAGATTACTCATTGTATTGAGAAGAAATAGGAAAAAGGGATAATATTTCTTAGGAACTTCAAGGTCAGAGACGGATCTAACCACATTGTGTACAGTTCTGGTCGCTAGGTTACCAAAAGGATGTGGATGCTTTGGAGAGAGTACAGAGGAGGTTGACTAGGATGTTGCCTGGTCTGGAGGGTGCTACGTATGAAGAAAGGTTGTATAGATTAGGATTATTTTCATTAGAAAGACAAAGGTTGAGGTGGGACCTGGTTGAAGTCTACAAAATCATGAGAAGTATAGACAGGGTGGATAGCAAGAAGCTTTTTCCCAGAGTGTGGAACTCAATTACTAGGGGTCACAAGTTCAAAGTGAGAAGGGAAAAGTTGAAGGGAGATATGTGTGGAAAGTTCTTTACATAGAGGGTAGTAGGTGCCTGGAATGCATTGCCAGTCGAGGTGGGTGAGATAATGTCATTTAAGATGTATCTAGAAGATACATGAATGGGCAGGGAGCAGAGGGATACAGACCCTTAGCAAATAGGCAACAGGTTTAGATAGAGGATCTGGATCAGTGCAGGCTTGGAGGGCCGAAGGGCCTGTTCCTGTGCTGTAATTTTCTTTGTTCTTTGTAACATTAATATGGACTTCATCTAGGCAGCAGTTCTTAAGATACAACATTGCCTCAAACTGAAGATTGAAACTGAACAAGTTAACACAATAATATGTTCAGTGGGTCCACAATTGCAGATGATGCGAGAAACAGACAAAGCATCAAAGAATGTTAAGATAATTTTGAAGATGTCCTAAAAGCTTAGAACAATTGTTTCAGTTTAAAAACAACTAACAGAAGAGTTCAGCTTCTGGAAAATCCATAAACAATTTCCTTAATGATCATGGAAATAAGTGGAAAACTGTGAACATGGAACTTGGAAATCAGACATCATAACAGACTGAAATTCTTGATGAAACTGTCAGATTTGTTATGACACGGGATAAACACTCCTGCTTAATTTAAAACCAACAACACAGAAAAGATTTATCCCTTGCAGTAATCTGTAAAATCGAGTGGCCAAGAACTATTTAAAGTAACAATTAACAACTTTATTTCTGAAAGTGTAACAGAGAATAATTAACTAACCGCTATTTACAATTTCTTTCTCTAACCTATCTTTTTCCTTCCCTTCTGTAATACTAGCCTGATAAAACTCCCAATTAAGATTTATAAAACAACACTTCTTATCTCAAAACCAGACAGCTTTCGGTTCTTCAGATCTTCCTTTGTCTTCTTTTCTTCTGGTTAGGAATTTCTACTTTACAGGTTTTTGATTGAAAGGGTACCTTTTTAAGAGAGCTATTTTTCAGGCAGTCTGTTTACCTCTGAGACCTTGGCAGTTCTCCTCTCAACGGTTCAATTTTCCATGGTCTTATACTCCAGAACATCGGATTGCGTCATTTGCTCTCAAGACTGTCAATATACTCCATTTAAACTTGATTGGAGTTTGATATGTTTTGGGTATAATTTAAACTGATTGGGCAAATTTGAATTTGCTTTTGTCTCCAAGCAATGAACTAATCGAGTTGTTCGACCCAGTGTTACATTGTTACCTTTTTGAGTACACTTGGTGCTGTGTCCGGTATATCTGCTGCTTTTAAATCTCTTAACTTACCCCCACGTCTTCATAACAGATTTCTTATAGTCAAAGGAAGACTCAGCTTCTGGGAAATCAATTTAAATTACGCTGGAAGCAAAAGCCAGTAAGATTCATATCCTGAGAAGCAAAGAGTCTATTAATTTTATAAGGTTTAGAAACTTGAGAGGCACATGATTAGCCTACACAGAGAAAGAGTGAAACATTTGATGGAGTAAAAAAACATTTTTAGTTATGTGAACAACAAAGCCTCACAGGGACAGACAATGACTAGCCATCACTTAAGAATGGTTCATTTGCAAAATTGGACGTCACGTCCAGAAGATGTGTGGAAGGAAAGGACAGTTTTAGAGCAATGGAAATACTGCTGATGACCCATGTAAATAATTCTACACATAGTAGAACATGACCACTAGTAGAAAGGAAATCTGCATGTGACATCATGCTTTCATTGGAGAAAATACATAAGATATTCCTAAAAGAATTAACTAATCCAGATAATTCAGAGGAGACAGAACTTGTCAACATCAATGCACATTCAGTTCATTAGGCATTGAAGGGGATGCAGAGGATATTGATCCCGGGGTTGAATGGATTGGCTTATGAGGAGAGATTGAGTAGACTGAGACTGTATTCATTGGAAAAATAGAAAAATGAGGGGGCAATCTTAGAGAACAATACAAAATTATGAAGTGAATAGATAAGATAGAAGCAGGGAAGTTGCTTCCACTAGAGGGTCAAACTAGAACTAGGGGGCAGAGCCTCAAAATAAGAAGGAACAGATTTCGGACTGAGTTGAGGAGAAACTTCTTCACCCAGAGGGTTGTGAACCTGGGGAATTCCCTGCTCAGTGAAGCAGTTGAAGCTGCCTCGTTGAATGTTTTTAAGGCAAAAATAGATAGATTTTTGAACAGTAAAGAAATTAAGGGTTATGGTGAGCAGGTAGGTAAGTGGAGTTGAGTCCACAAAAAGATCAGCCATGATTTTATTGAATGGTAGAGCAGGCTCGATGGGCCAGATGGTCTACTCCTGCTCCTAGTTCTTACGTTCTAATGATCCTGAGAATAGTGAAGGAACAAATGTTACTGTCGTATCAGACTAGTTACCAAGTCTAAAGAAGCAGAAGTTACAGTTCACAGTGGTGTGATTATATAGTGCAGATGGAATAACTATTAGAATCACAGAAATACAACAAGTTACACTAAACCCCAACTCACTCAAAAGAGTGGCAAATCTGTACACTATTCCGAATTAACTAACTTCATTTTGAGTCTCCATGCATGACTAAACCTTTACATCATCTGGAGAGTTTGAGAAGAGTGACAAACTCCCAGAGAACAACAGAAGCAATCAGCCATCCAAACACTGGCCCCAGAGCAAACTGTCCTTGACCAACCAGTGAAGAGGCAACCAGTAGAAGACTTCACTGGGCTTCCCAACCCATGGCACAAACTGAACAGAAAGAAACAAACAATCCAGTGAAATCACTTAATGTAGGCAAAAAAAACAGCTGCTTATCATTGTCAGCATGGAGGAAGTCATAGAGTTCACCGAAACTATTGGATGCATTCAATCCTCTGACAGTCAGAAGAAAAGTCTATTTCAATAGTGAAACAACCAAAATGATGACTTAACATCTCAATCAAGCTAAGCTGCTTATGATTCCATGGGAGCCAGGTGCATGGCCACAAATCTGGGACATGATCAAGAGGAGAAACTCTCCTGTGCCAGCATCCAGGACATGGCAGCAGGAAAAAAAGAGAGATTCCCTCTTCCATTTAGAAAGCTATTTCCTGAACCAGAAATATGGAATATTACAAGGAAGAAAGCATTTATTTTCACAGAGCAGCTTTCTTCCAAGAAAGAAATCCAGCTGTTCAAGTGTCTTCCAGGTAAGCTCATGGACTAACAATAACACCGACAAAGAAATGTGTCTTCTGTGAAGAATATCCAGGAGATAAAAGATCCTTCAGCAGAGATCAGAATCAGGGCCAATGCTCCTCAGGCAAGAAACTACAATTCTCCAAAGTCGAAATCAAATGTGTTTTGAGAAATGTGTGAAGCATCCAGATGATCTATATTTGTGAAGTTAGAGGTTTGAAGGGAGCTGGGATATTGGCAAAGGTAAAATTGCTTTATACATGTTGGTACAATGAATTCACAATGGGGGAGATGTTGTACAAGCTGAAAATGTGTTGCTGGAAAAGCGCAGCAGGTCAGGCAGCATCCAAGGAGCAGGAGAATTGACGTTTCAGGCACGAACCCTTCTTCAGGCTCATGCCCAAAACGTCGATTCTCCTGTTCCTTGGATGCTGCCTGACCTGCTGCGCTTTTCCAGCAACACATTTTCAGCTCCAATCTCCAGCATCTGCAGTCCTCACTTTCTCCTAGGAGATGTTGTACAAGCCAATGACCCTTAAGATTTAATATCAAGTTAATTAGCTATGTTCATTCTTGGATGGGACAAGTACCTGTATTAGCTCCCTGAAGTCCTAATCAATAATAGTACTTACTAACAAAGAACAGTGCCTCTTGTTATCGTTACTCAGGGGGATACTCATCATAGCAGTATAGATGGATACTACTACTGTATCCTCTAATACTACTCATTCAGTTGGTGTAAGATAAAGCAGACAAAAGGAGATTTGGTGCCAGCTGACTAGCTCAAATAAACCTTACCCAGTACCACCCACGGAAGGGGGTGGCAGATACCATAACGGATCAGCAGCGGTCATCTGGAAAAAAGCTACAATTACAAATAATATTAAAGACTAATTTCCCAATGTTTTTGTGAAGTGCACACAATGCATTTCATGACAGAACATTATCAATACCATCACAGTCACAGTATAGAACTGAACAGCCTTGGCTTCCAGTTATTTCTGGATTTAAACACATGCAATTTATTCCACAGAATGCGACTTATACTCACAACAGGGGAGGCGATGGCCTATAAATCAGATCCGAGGGCCTGGGCTCAAATCCTGCTGTGGCAGACGATGTGGTCAGCTCTTAACTGCTATTAGGGATGGGCAATAAATGCTGGCCTACTCAGCAATGCTTATATCCTGTAGATGATGCTTTTGTTTTAAAAAAATCTGAATTCTGTTTAAAGTTAGATGTCTGTAACTTGAGCTGAAGGACTCAAGTTCCAAAATTGTACTGCTGATTTGATTGTGAGGGTCAGAAGAAGTGATTCATTGTTTTTTGTTTGCTGACTCGATACAAGTATCAATGGTAAGGACAATACTTATTGACCGTCCTTAATTGCCAATCAGACCATGTCAATGAGCTTCCCTCTTGAACCACTGCAGCCCAAAGGAAATAGTTTGACCCACAATGTTGTAGAGTCCCTCCTCTTTTAAGTCACTGGAAGGTATTTGATCACATTCCTGACTGGTGCCTTGCTGATGGTGGTGGTTCATTGCAACAGTTGGTTAGCTCAGTTGGCTAGACAGCTGCTTGGTGATGCCAACTATGCAGTGACCATGCAGATCCCTTCTTCTCAACCTGATCCCTCAACAGTGTGCTGATCCCCAGGTTAAACTGCCAAGAGAAAGCAGCCCCTGGCTCTCTATAGCGATGGTGATTTTACTGACTGCAGAAATCCTAGCCTCTGATCTGCTCTTGTAGCTACGATAATCGTACAGCCAATCCAGTTCTGTTTCAGATTAGCAGAACAGTGGGAATGGAGGTTAGGGCTGCTGAATGTTCCTCCTGCAGTGTGTGGGAGGTAAGGGTCACCACCAGCGTCCCTGCTGACTGTGGGAAGTGCACCCAACTCCAGCTCCTTGAAAATTGTGTTAGGGAACTGGAGCTGGAACTGGAGCTGGATGAACTTTGGATCATTCGGGAGATGGAGGGGGTTATTGAGAGGAGTTACTGGGAGGTAGTCACACTTCAGGTACAAGAAGAAGGTAGATAGGTTACCATCAGGGGACAGAAAGGGAACAGGCAGTCAGTGCAGGGATCCCCTGTGGCTGTTCCCCTCAACAACAAGTATACCATTTTGAATACTGGGGGGGATGACTTACCAGGGATATGCAATGGGGTCTCTGGCACAGAGTCTGTCCCTGTTGCCCAGAGGGAAAGGGGAAGAGGAGCAGAGCATTAGTCATTGGGGACTCCATAGTTAGGGGGACAGATAGGAGGCTCTGTGGGAACAAGAGAGACTCACGGTTGGTGTGTTGCCTCCCAGGTGCCAGGGTTCGTGATGTCTCTGATCGTGTTTTTGGGATCCTTGAGTGGGAATGGGAGCAGCCCCACGTCGTGGTCCACATGGGCACCAACAACATGGGTAGGAAGAGAGATGGGGATTTAAGGCAGAAATTCAGGGAGCTAGGGTGGAAGCTTAGAGCTAGAACAAGCAGAGTTGTTATCTCTGGTTTGTTGCTGGTGCCACGTGCTAGTGAGATAAGAGGTAGGGAGAGAGAGGAGTTGAACACGTGGCCACAGAGATGGTGCAGGGAGGAAGGGTTTTGGATTCCTGGATAATTGGGACTCTTTCTGGGGTAGGTGGGACCTCTCAAACGGGGTGGTCTTCACCTGAACCAGAGGGGTACCAATATCATGGGGGAAATTTGCTCATGCTCTTCAGGTGGGTTTAAACTAATTCAGCAGGTAGATGGGAACCTAAATTGTCGTTTAATTATACAGGAGGTTGAGAGTAGTGAGGTCTGAAATAATGTTTCAGGGTCGTAAGAAGGCACCAGCAAGCAAGAAATCAGTTTGAAGTGTGCCTACTTCAATGTCAGGATCATCTGGAATAAGGTGGGTAAACTAAGTTAGGAGAATAAGGGGGAGGGGGAGGGGGTGGCATGGTGGCTCAGTGGATAGCACTGCTGCCTCACAGCACCAGCTACCCTGGTTCAATTCCTATCTTGGGTGACTGTCTGTGTGGAGTTTGCACATTCTTCCTGTGCCTGTGTGGGATTCCTCCGGGTGCTCTGGTTTCCTCCCACAATCCAAAGATGTGTAGGCCAAGTGAATTGGCCATGCTAAATTGCCCATAGTGTTAGGTGCGTTAGTCAGAGGTAAATATGGGGTATGGGTCTGGGTGGAATACTCTTCAGAAGATCGGTGTGGACTTGTTGGGCTGAAGGGCCTGTTTCCTACTGTAGGTAATCTAATGTAAGAAAAACTTGCAGCATGGGTTGGTACCTGGGACTTTGATGTTGTGACCATTTCAGAGACATGGTTATTGCAAGTTCCGGGATTTAGATGTTTCAGTAAGAACAGTTCAGAGAAGAAGGTAAAAGAGGGGGTGGGCGTGTGTGGCAATGTTAGTCAAGGACAGTATTACGGTGGCAGAAAGGACATTTGAGGACTCGTCTGCTGAGGTAGTATGGGATGAGGTTAAAACAGGAAAGGAGAGGTCACCCTGTTGGGAGTCTTCTCCTGGTTTCTGAATAGTTCTAGAGATGTAGAGGAAAGGATAGTAAAGATGAACCTCCATAAGAGCGAGAATGACAGGGTAGTTGTTATAGGGGAATTAAACTTCCCAGATATTGACTGAGAATACTATAGTTCAAGTACTTTAGATGGGTCAGTTTTTGTCCAATGTGTGCAGGAGATTTTTTTGACACAGCATGTAGATAGGCCAACAAGAGGTGAGGCCACATTGGATTTGGTACTGGGGAATGAACCCGAACAGGTGTTAGGTTTGGAGGTAGGTGAGCACTTTGGTGACAGCAACCATAATTCAGCTATGTTTACTTTAGCGATGGAAAGGGATAGGTATAAACCGGAGGGCAAGGAATACAGCTGGGGGAAAGGCAATTATGAAGTGATTAGACAAGATTTAGGATGCCAAGATGGGGAAGGAAACTGCAGGAGATGGACACAATTGATATGTGGAGCTTATTCAAGGACCAGCTACTGCATGTCCTTGATAAGTATGTACCTGTCAGGCAGGGAGGAGGTTTTCGAGCACAGGAGCCATGGTTTACTAAGGAAGTTGAATCTATTGTCAAAGGAAGAAGAAGGCTTATGTTAGGATGAGACATGAAGACTCAGTTAGGGTGATTGAGAGTTACAAGGTAGCCAGGAAAGACCTAAAGAGAGAGCTAAGAGCCAGGAGGGGACATGAGAAGTCATTGGTGGATAGGATCAAGGAAAACCCTAAGGCTTTCTATTGGTATCTCAGGAATAAAAGAATGACTAGAGTAAGATTAGGGCCAATCAATGATAGTAGTGGGAAGTTGTGCGTGGAGTCAGAGGAGATAGGGGAAGCACTAAATGAATACTTTCCGTCAGTGTTCACACGAGAAAAAGACAATATTTTCAAGGAGAATACTGAGATACAGGCCACTAGACTAGATGGGATTGAGGTTCACAAGTAGGAGGTGTTAGCAATTCTGGAAAAGATAAGTCCCCTGGGTGGAATGGGATTTATCTCTGGGAAGCCAGCACAGAGATGGCTGAGCCTTTGGCTTTGATCTTTATGTCGTCCTTGTCTACAGGAATAATGCCAGAAGACTGGAGGACAGCAAATGTTGTTCTGTCATTCAAGAAGGGGAGTAGAGACAGCCCTGGCAATTATAGACCAGTGAGCCTTACTTCGGTTGTGGGTAAAGTGTTGGAAAGGGTTATAAGAGATAGGATTTAATCATCTGGAAAGGAATAAGTTGATTAGGGATAATCAACATGGTTTTGTGAAGGGTAAGTTGTGCCTCACAAACCTTATTGAGTTCTTTGAAAAGGTGACCAAACAGATGGATAAGGGTAAAGCAGTTGATGTGGTGTATATGGATTTTGGTAAGGCGTTTGAAAGGGTTCCTCCCGGTTGGCTATTGCACAAAATATGGCATGGGATTGAGGGTGATTTAGCAGTTTGGATCAGAAGTTGGCGAGCTGAAAGAAGACAGAGAGTGGTGGTTGATGGGAAATGTTCATCCTGGAGTTCAGTCACGAGTGGGCGTGTACCATAAGGATCTGTTTTAGGGCCACTGCTGTTAGTTATTTTTATAAATGACCTAGATGAGGGTGTAGAAGGATGGGTTACTAAATTTGCGGGTGACACTAAGGTCAGTAGAGTTGTGGACAGTGCTGAAGGTTGTTGCAGGTTATAGAAGGACATAGATAAGCTGAAGAGTTGGACCAAGAGATGGCAAATGGAGCTTATTAGAGAAACACGTGAGGTGATTCACTTTGGAAGGAGCAACAGGAATAAAGAGTACTGAGCTAATGGTAAGATTCTTGGTTGTGTAGATGAGCAGAGAGGTCTCAGTGTCCATGTACTTAGATTCCACAAAGTTGCCACCCAGGTTGGTAGGGCTGTTAAGAAGGCATACAGTGTGTTAGCTTTTATGAGAAGAGGGATTCAGTTTCAGAACCATGAGGTCATGCTGCAGCTGTACAAAACTCTGGCGTGGCCGCATTTGGAGTATTGTGTACAGTTTTGGTCACGGCATTATAGGAAGGATGTGGAAGCTTTGGAAAGGGTTCAGAGGAGATTTACTAGGATGCTGCCTGGTATGGGGGCAAGGTCTTCTGAAGAAAGGCTGAGTGACTTGAAGCAGTTTTCATTAAAGAGAAGGTTGAGAGGCGACTTAATAGAGACATATAAGATAATCAGAGGGTTAGATAGGGTGGACAGTGAGAGCCTTTTTCCTTGGATGGTGATGGCTAGCATGAGGGGACATAGCTTCAAATTGAGGGGTGATCAATATAGGACAGATGTCAGAGGTAGTTTCTGCAACATTTGTAGACTTGCTAACTTTACGGGCATTTATATGGTCACTGGATAGGCATATGGACAAGAATGGAATAGTGTAAGTTAGATGGGCTTCAGATTGGCTTCATAGAGCGGCGCAACATTGAGGGCCGAAGGACCTGTACTGCACTGTAATGTTCTATGTCTGTGTTGTAGCTCTCCTGGAACAACATGGTGAAGGGTGAGGTTTGTTCTGGAGGCCAGATCTTCAGTGCTGAAGCTGGGAAGTTTTCCCAATCTTTGCTTTATTGTAGTTAATGACAATAGAGGCAACATCTCATTTTTTCCCATCCAATGCTCCACAGGACAGGTCTAATCAAGGAGGGAGAGCTATATTAATTCTCTCTTACCAAAGAGAATCAGGCAGGGTGATTCACTGAAGAGGAAAAGGTACCCCAGCAAGGCTGTGGTCGTAGCGCAGGAGAGGGTCATGTGGAAAAAGACAAGACGTTTGATCCACCTGCAGCTTTATGTTAGAAGTCAATGTGAGGTGAAAAGGAAAATGCAATGTACGGAGAAGGATTGGTCATGAACAAGGTCTTATCCTCAAGGGTTACAGCCACATCACTGCCACAGACTCCGTCAAGGCTGTTTGAATTTTCGCAAGCATTGTTTCCTCACTGGGTGAAAGACATACAAGCAGACTCAACCCCCACTACTTTGCATCTATGGGGTCTCGTTGTCTGTCACATTTAACTGCAAGAGAGAGAAGTTGTGTTAATGTGTTCATGTAATCTGTTTGGGTGATTGGGTTGTCATGGTTGAACCAACACCAGTGTTTAAATGAGTGTGAGGCTTTTAGCAATGAATGTGTGAAGGTCATATGCAGCTATGAAAGCTATGTCTTTTAGTTTATTCATTCACAGGAGCATCACTTAGCATTTATTGCCTACTCCTAATTACCCAGAGGACAGTTAAAAATCAGCCACATTATTGTGGGTCTGGAGTCACATGTAGGCCAGAGCAGCTAAGCAATTTCCTTTCTGAAAGGACCAGATTGGTTTTTCCTCAACCATCATCTCATGATCATCAATAGACTCTTAACTTTTATTGAATTCAAATTCCACCATCTGCCGTGGCAGGTTTCGAACCCAGGTCCATGGAACATTTTACTAGATGAAGTGTTTGTATTAACACTATAAGGCCATCACTTCCCTTGTCAGATTTCTGCCTGATTGTCATTGTTGGAACATGGGGGGTCTGGTGAGTCAGGTATTGTCTAAAGTCAATAACACAATGCCTGGAATAGTCAAAGAGGCATTCACTAATTCTGAAAACCTGTGTGAGTTTAGTAGATACATCCAGGTTGACTCTGGCATTGATTTCTAAGGGTTACAATCTTAAGAGTAACTAGGCAGTGCAAAGATGGCATGTTCCCTGTGTCACACTGACTGGTGTAACTGTGCGTCTCAAATCCCTTCCCTGTTTTAGGGAGCTGTCCCATTTAACCCCAATAAAGTCTATCATAAAGGCTGGGATTGTGGTGTATGGAAATCCCAAACTCATGAGAACCAATTATAAATTCATCCTACCAGCAGGGAATCTCACACATAGACTATGGGAGCCCAATGACATACGAGTGGGATCTCACCAGAGTACAGCTAGACAAGGTCAATATTTTACAAGCACATTCTCAAATGAAGTCAGAAGTCACACAACACCAGTTTATAGTCCAACAGGTTTATTTGAAACCACAAGTCACTTAGCAAAGGGACAGTGCTTTGAAAGTTTGTGATTTCAAGTAAACCTGTTGGATGACAAACTGGTGTTATGTGACTTCTGACTTTGTTCATCCCAGTCCAACACCAGCAACTCCAGGTCATTCTCAAATGAAGCAGAGTGGAGACAATATGTGAAAAACATTGAAAGTGCAGAGAAAGTTGACTGTTGTAAAGAAAAAGCTTCCTGAAAGTATGTTCTCTTTTGCCAGAACCAAAAACACAGTAGGGAGAAAATGGAGACAGGGTTATAGATTTAAATGTGCTAATACATTGAAGCCAATGAAACATCCATAACGGCAGTAACATGATTAATTTGGGAAGGCTTCTCTGAGGCTAGAGAATTGAATAGGGTTTAAATAACTAAAAAAAGATGCATTATAGTGCACCCTTTGTTCACTTTAATATCCTTCTTCTGTGCTCCTATTGAACAAATTAAATTTAAATCCAACTCTGTCAGCAACTGAGGTTTGTCAAGGTACCCCAATTACTATTTGTTCCCTGCAGAAGCTAGGCTATACATCCTCATCAATCTAATCTGCTCTAATATAACATCAGTCAGTTGTACCTATTCACTGTAATGAGAAGTGATTATGTGTGCTTCCATTTTATAAATCCTCAGCAGCTGGGTAATCTCATGTTAAGCAAGCTTCCTGATTGCTTGCTTCAACTAGTTGCTGATCACCCTCACCTTCAAAAAGGTCAATTGTAATATGATGTGGTGTTGCTGGGTTATGCATAATGGAAAAGATTATAAAGGGTTTATATAGTTCATGCTATGTTGAAATCCAATATGTTTGAGATTCAAAAAAGCAAGAAAGCAACTTTTAAAATTGCTTGGTGCATACTCTCTTGCCAGTCAGGAGTAGGTAATACCTTTGGAGGATTCTTGTCCTTCAGGATAGGGATTTATCACAGTTTCTGCCATTTTCAGATAGAAACTTTTAGCTTCAGAACAAGAGTGATACGTCCCACTTACATTGTGATCTTAAATACGGTTGTGACAAAAGTTAACCATTCTCTCGTTTAATTATCAACTTACAAGAAGTTATCAATGAGGACTAAATAGTCATGGATGTTGGTATGGAGGTTTGCCAAAACATTGGCACATTATTTCACAAAAAAACCAAGCTTTTGTTGTGGTAGACCCATATGAACAGATCGATCCAAAGGACCCTGGTAGATTCAGAAAAGGCTTTTTATTTGTTTTTGCATCTATTGCATGCAGGCAGAGAATTATCCAGAAATTTGCATTTTTTTCTGACTTCCTGCTCAAAGTCGATGGTTAATCTTGATAGGCATAGTTCGGATGATGCCAAGAGTATAGATGGGTAGAGTCATACCTGGCACAAAGGAAGATGGTTGTGGGTGTTGGAGGTCAGTCATCTCAGTGACAGAACGTCTCGGCAGGAATTCCTCAGGATAAAGACACAGTCCCAGACATTTCATTAATTGCCTCATCAGGCCAGATGTGAGGATGCTTCGTTATGTTTTAGACAATACTCAACACTGTTTACCACCCCTCACATGCTGCAGTCTGTACTCAAATATGGCCAGATGCAGATAATATTCAGACTTAGGCAGATAAGTAGCAAGTAATGTTTGCACCATGGAATTGCAACACAGTGATCAACTCCAAGAATCTAAGTATCTCCTATCATATTTAATGGCACCACCATTGCTGACACATCCATTAGTGATTTCTTAGGGGGTTACTACTAGAACATAGAAGATTACAACGCAGTACAGGCCCTTTGGGCCTCGATATTGCACCGACCTGTGGAACAATCTGAAGCCCATCTAACCTACACAATTCCATTCTCGTCCCTATGCCTATCCATCCTATCTAACCCTCTGAGTATCTTATATGTCTCAATTAAGTCATCTCTCTCTCTCAACCTTCTTCTAATGAAAACAGCCTTAGGTCCCTCAGCCTTTCCTCATTAGACCTTCCCTCCATACCAGGCAACATCCTAATATATCTCCTCTGCACCCTTTCCAAAGCTTCCATAACCTTCCTATAATGCAGTGACCAGAACTGTACACAATACTCCAAGTGCGGCCGCACCAGAGTTTTGTACAGCTGCAGCATCATCTCATGACTCTGAAACTCAATCCCTCTACTAATAAAGGCTAACACACCGAATGCCTTTTTAACAACCCTAACAACCTGAGTGGCATCTGTGTACATGGATAAGATCTCTCTGCTCATCTACACGACCAGTACTCTTTATTCCTGTTGTTCCTTCCAAAGTGAATCACCTCACATGTTTCTCCAATAAACTCCATTTGCCATCTCTCAGCCCAGCTCTGCAGCTTATCTATGTCCCTCTGTAACCTGAAACATCCTTCAGCACTGTCCACGACTCCGCTGACCTTCGTGTCATCCACAAATTTACTAACCCATCCTTCTAGGCCCTCATCCAGGTCATTTGTAAAAATGACAAACAGCAGTGGACCCAAAACAGATCCTTGCCTGACACCAATAGCAACTGAACTCCAGCACGAACATTTTCCATCAACCACCACCCTCTGTCCTCTTTCAGCTAGCCAACTTCTGATCCAAACCACTAAATCACCTCAATCCCATACCTCCGTATTTTGTGTAATAGCCTACCGTGGGCATCCTTATCACACACCTTACTGAAATCCATATACACCACATCAACCATTTTACCCTGTTTGGTCACCTTCTCAAAGAACTTAATAAAATTTGTGAGGCATGACCTACCTTTCACAAAACCGTGTTGACTATCCCTAATCAACTTATTCCTCTCCAGATGATTATAAGTCCTCTCTTTTGTCACCTTTTCCAACACTTTACCCACAACTGAAGTAAGGCTCACTGGTCTATAATTACCAGAGTTGTCTCTACTCCCCTTATTGAACAAGGGAACATTTGCTATCCTTCAGTCTTCTGGCACTATTCCTATAGACAATGACCCGACATAAAGCCAAAGTCTCGGCAATCTCCTCCGTGGCTTCCCACAGAATCCTATGGTAAATCCCATACAGCGCAGGGGATTTATTTATTTTCACACTTTCCAGAATTGCTAACACCTCCTCCTTGTGAATCTCAATCCCATCTAGTCTAGTAACCTGTATCTCAGTATTCTCCTTGACAAGATTGTCTTTTTCCAGTGTGAATACTGATGAAATATTCATTTAGCGCTTCCCCTATCTCCTCAGACTCCATGCACAATGTCCTACTACTATCCTTGATTGGCCCTAATCTTTCTCTAATCTTTCTTTTATCCCTGATATACCTATAGAGAACCTGAACCCTTACCTATTCGCTGGTTGAAGTTATACCTATTGCAAAGAATGTATTGTTGCTCTGGGGCAATCATTTGTGCTTTGGGGTATTTCTGCTGGAATTCCTCAGGACAGTGTCCTAAATCAAACCGCTTTCAACTGCTTCATCAATGCCCCTCCTCCAAAATAAAGTCAAAGTAGTAACATTCACTGACGATTGCACATTACGCCTATAAATCCTTAGACACTGAAGCAGTCTGTACCCATAAGCAACATTCAGGCTTGAGCTGATAAGAGCATCTAACATTCTCCCAACTGCCTGAAAATGTGCTGGAGGCAAGTTCAATTCTTCTTTAGGAAGAATGTTGTTAAATGTGAGAGGATGCAGAAATAATTTACAAGGATTTTGTTCGGGCTGGAGTATTTAAGATATAGAGGGAGGCTGAATAGGCTGGGAATTCTTTTCCCTGGAGAGCTGAGGAGTGAGGGGTAACCTTATAAAATCATGAGGAGCACGGATAAATTCATAAGATTTGGGAGCAGCATTAGGCCATTCAGCCTATCGAGTCTGCTTCGCCATTTGATCTTGGCTAATATGCTCTTCACCCTCATTTTCCTGCCTTCAAGATAGAGTGAACATCCAAGGTATTTTCTCCAGGGTAGGGGAGTCCAAAACTAGAGGGCATAGGTATATGGTGAGAGGGGAAAAATTTAAAAAGAACCTGAGGGGTAACATTTTTGTGCAGAGGGTGGTGTGTGTATGGAATGAGCTGCCAGAGTGGTGGAGGTTGGTACAATTACAACATTTAAAAGGCATCTGGATGGGTATATGAACAGGAAGAGTTTGGAGGGATATGGGCCAAGTGCTGGCAGGTGGGACTAGGTCAGACTGGGATTTATGGTTGGTGCAGATGAGTTGCACCTAAGAGTCTGTTTCCACACTGTATGACTCTGATTCTATAACTGAGACATTCAAGAGGGCACTGGATGGTTATTGGGATAGAAGTAGTCCACAAGGGTATGGGCACAATTTTAAAAAAATGGCTCGATATGATGATGCTTGTTTGAGGAGCTGGTACAGGTGCAATAGGCTGAATGATCTCCTTTTGCATCACAACATTTGAGATTCGGTGATGTTTAATGACAGTACCATCGCTAGCTCCTCAGTTGTCTTTTTTTCCCCAAACTCACGGCCATCTAGAGGGGCATGGGCCAGAGACACATGGGGACACTGCCACCTGCCCAGCTAGAAATGCCAATGTCTCTGCCTCCTTTCGCCAGTGTCTTTTGGACTTCACTTTCTTTTCAAAGCTTTCCAAACGGGAGAACAGATTTTCTGCTGCTCTCGATGCAACAAAACCGTGAACCCATCGAGAGGGAAAGGCTTTCTAATCCACATAGTGGACAAACCATCTCTCCCTCTACCACTGCACCCTGTTCACGGTTTCAGGGGCCTGGGATATGGTTTGAGGCTGTGCAGAGGCAGTAAGAACCAAATTATTCACAGATGGAAAAGGAATAAATTGGGAGTGCTGATGCCAAGCTGTCTTTTTTTTCAGCTCGTGATACGTGGGCAGCACATCAGTGGAGTTGTAATGGGGCCAGGTTTCTCTGGATGTTGGCACCTGGTAAGGTTTTTATCCTCCCAATTCAGCTTGCAATTCTTCTGCACCCCCCCCAAATTCATTGCTAATAGTGTGACTGGGACAAAGGGGGCACCTGATACCTTGGCAAATGGTCTATTTATAACCAGTAAGGTTTAAGGATTGAGAATCAGAGGTTGATTGAAAAACAGTGGATTCAACTCAGCAGTGCAGAAGGAGAAATAAGTGGAGAGCAAGAAAATTTGGATTGAGAAACAGAAAATTGAAACAAAAAAAGTAGAGAACTTTAAATATTTCTAACAACAAGTTACTACTACCTGTAAGAATGAAGCTCCATAGATTTCCAATTCTGGGCTAGAGACATTGAATGACAGTGTCAAACAGGAATTGCTTGATTAAAAAGGCAACAAACGCAATCTTGTATAAGTTAAGAGATGCCTTTGGATTGTTTATTGGATAGAGTCAATCTCAAATGTTGGTTTAAAAACCAAAAAGAACTCTGGATGCTGTAAATGAGAAACAAAAACAGAACCTCCTGGAAAAGCTCAGCAGGTCTGGCAGCACCTGTGGAGAGAAATCAGAGTTAATGTTTCGGGTCAACTGACCCTTCCTCAGAAAGGGAAAAATAGCACAAATGCATTTAATGGAAAATCTGGATAAGGGAGAAAGCAATAAAATGATACATTTATAGGGTTAGGTGAAGAAGAATATAAGAACCAGGAGCAGGAGTAGGCCGTCTGGCCCTTCGAGCCTGCTCTGCCATTCAATAAGATCATGGCTGATCTTTTCATGGACTCAGTTCCCCTTACCCAACCTCTCACCATGACCCTTAATTCCTCTACTGTTCAAAAATCTACCTATCTTTGCCTTAAAATCATGCAACGAAGCAGCTTCAAAGGTTTCACTGGGCTTGGAATTCCACAGATTTACAATTCTTTGGATGAAGAAGTTCCTCCTTAACTCAGTCCTAAGATTCCTGATGAAGAGCTTATGTCCGAAACGTCGATTCTCCTGCTACTTGGATGCTGCCTGACCTGCTGTGCTTTTCTAGCTCCACTCTTGACTCTGATATCCAGCAGTTGCAGTCCTCACTTTTTCCTAAATCTGATCCCCCTTGTTTTGCCCTTTACTTCTGGTTTCACCTGCTCATGGAAACAACCTCCCTACTTCTATCTTATTTATCCCCTTCGTCATTTCATATATTTCTCTAAGATTCTCCCTCTCATTCTACTAAATTCCAATGAGTATAGTCACAGTCTACTAAAGTTCTTCTCATAAGGCAAACCTCTCAAAACTGTGACCAACTTAATGAACCTCCTCTGCAGCCCGTCCAGTGCCAGTACATCCTTTCTCAAATAAGGAGACCAAAACTGCATGCAGTATTTCCAGGTGTGGCCTCCCCAGCACCCTTCACAGCTGCAACATAACCTCCCTACTTTTAAACTCTGAAGAGGTAACAGTTTGTCATCAAACTTGAACGCATTTGCCAGATTATTGTGGGCGGCACGGTGGCACAGTGGTTAGCACTGTTGCCTCACAGCGCCAGGGACCTGGGTTCATTTCCCGCCTCAGGCGACTCTCTGGGTGGAGTTTGCACATTCTCCCCGTGTCTGCGTGGGTTTCCTCCGGGTGCTCCGGTTTCCTCCCACAGTCCAAAGATGTGCAGGTTAGGTGAATTGGCCATGCTAAATTGCCCACAGTGCTAGGTGAAGGGGTAAATGTAGGGGAATGGGTCTGGGTGGGTTCCGCTTCTGCAAGTCGGTGTCGACTTGTTGGACTGAAGGGCCTGTTTCCACAAAAAGTAAACTAATCTAAACTCATTGTAACATTTATCGGTTGACAATAGAAATGAATTGACTTCAAAGACAGAGGGCAAAACTACACAAGAATTGAATTTGGAAAACATTAACAATCATAAATTAGATGTTAAATATATCTCACAAGTGAAGAATTAGCTACCATTTCTTTTGAAGCTAGTATGTGGCAGTAGTAGGTTTGTTGGTAACCAGAAAATACTGCTTTAAAATAATTGACAAGAGAATCGAAAGGGAGATGAGAGGATTTTTAAAAATTCTGTAACAAATTGTCATGGTTTGGAATGCTGCCTGAAACTGTGGTGATAGCAGCTTCAAACTTGCAAAAGGGCATCAGATATATACTTGATAAAGAAAACTGGCAGGGTATAACGGCAAAGGAGTAGGACTATTTCAGCAACTCTTAAAATACAGCTGGCACAGCAGCGCTGATGAGAGGTGGATTGTTTTTAGGCAGAGTTACTCCATTAGTTGTATAACACAGAGATGAAAAACTGGACTCAAAGATGAAATTAATTGTTCCAATAAACAACCTCTGTCAAAACACTGAGAATTGTTGAACGAGATCAGTTTAAGCAAATGAAGGGAAGCTATGTAAAAGAGGATAAATGTGAATCCTGGAAATTTGAAATTAAAAACACAGAGAATGATGCTTGATCCAACATGTGGCAAAATTGGATCAATATTTTAGATAGAAACCCACAATAAATCATTCTTCTTTATTTACCTTTTGTTTTTCAGTTGCTTAGTGGAAGCATTTATTACGTGTTTTTTTTTTGTGTTCCAAATGAACGTAATTGTCAGCAGAAACAAATTGCTCTGCTTCCAATTTGATTTCCTTGTTTTGTGACATTTGTTGTTTCTGCTAAATTAACAATCTGCTTTCTCTGCCAGTTCCTGGAATGTTTTGATGGCTGTCATGTAAGGGGCCAATAGCAATGAAATATATAAACACAACTACGGGAGCCAATCTGGGGCTAAAGACTTTAAGTTTATGCAAATAGTTTTGATTGAGAGATCAGGTTTACAAAGGCAATGTTTGCAAACATATCAGGAGTTTGAACGCTGAAGCATTTAAATGAATTACATGATTATGCAAAAGGCTTTGGCATTTTCTTTTAAAGAAAGCAACTAGTATTTTGCCTTTCTAGACATTTTACAAAATTAATGTGCAGACGATTGCCACAGACTGACGGGGACAGCAGTAAAAATAACATACAGCGCAGCTCTCAAAAGAATGATCTCAAATAAGTGGCAGGACAGAATTCTCAATAATTATAAATCAAGGAGACCTCCTGGACCATAACAGACTGACAGGTCTGGCACAGCATCAATCACTGTGGAATTTTCTCTTGGTCTCCACCGAAGACCAATAATGTCCAAACAAAGATGTCTGGACATGTTCAGCTCCCTGTAAGTAGGTCAGTCCATGCACTTTCATTGTAGTAAGATGAATAATAATTAAGGGGGAGGGTTATTATTTGAAAATTACTTGCCAATGACTAACTCTTCAAGGACATTTGTATTATGAAATACGTAGGCAAAAGTGAGGACTGCAGATGCTGGAAACCAGAGTTTAGATTAGAATGGTGCTGGAAAAGCACCACTACGTAGCTGATCAGCACGTCGATTAGTTGACTTGCTTTGTTTTTAAAATAAGAGGCTCGTTGAGAAAATTGGTCCAATTAAATTGCATGATAAATGGGGCTGACAGTTTAGATGTTGTTTTTTTTCCCAATTTCAGGAGTCCACATAGAACATAGAAAAGTACAGCACAGAACAGGCCCTTTGGCCCACAATGTTGTGCCGAGGTTCAATCCTAATGTAAAATATAATAACTGAACTTATGCTCCCCTCAACTCACTGCTATCCATATGCATGTCCAGCAGTCACTTAAATGTCTCCAATAACTCTGCTTCCACCACTACCTCTGGTAACACATTCCATGCATTCACAACTCCCTGTGTAAAGAACCTACCTCTGACGTCTCCTTTATACCTTTTTCTGAATATATCATAAAACTATGACCCCTCATACCAGTCAATCCTGCCCTGGGGAAAAGTCTCTGGCTATTAACTCTATCTATTCCTCTCATTATCTTGTATAACTCGATCAGGTCTCTTCTCTTCCTCCTTCTCTACAGAGAGAAAAGTCTGAGTTTTCCTGATAACTTATTTGCATCCTCTCCAAAGCCTCTGTATCTTTTCTCTATTAGGGCGACCTAATATTTGAATGATAATCATATAATCCAGTAAAATATTCAAGAGAAACCTCTTTTAAGAATATAATTAAACCTGCTGCCCCAGTGATTTGTTCAAGTCCAAAATACATACATTTAAGGGGAAACTAGATAAATACACAAATGGAATGGGAGGCTACGCTGATAGGGTTCGATAAAATAAACAGCGAGGAAACTCTTGTAGAGTATAAATACCAATGTAATAAGTTGAGCTAACAAATACAGGGCATGCTGGAGGAGCTCAGCAGGTCTGGCAGCATCTGTGAAGAGACAAACAGTGTTAGCACTTTGAGTCTGGTATGACTCTGTTTCAGAAGTGAAGTTGAAGAATAATTATACAATATTTAAAACAGTACCTCTCCCCACAGATCCTGTCAGACTTGCCGAGTTTGTCCAGCATTCTCTGTGTTTGCTTCAGACTTCCATCATTCACAGCATCCTACCTTAATGACAAGTTGAGCTGACTGGTCCCTTGTTCTGCTGTAATGATCATGTAATACCTTTTACTAGTTTTGAGATTTCTGTGTCTGATTGCAGCTTGTCTCACTGGTCTGTAAACATACTTAGTTCTGACCTATTTTCTGAAGGTGATTTTTAACAAAACTGGGAAGGTGGTCATGCATTTAAAACGCCACCACACACGATCTCCCATAGTCTCCACCCTTTCTGGAGCTATTGGAAGCTGATGTTTTTAACATATTTTTATAGAATCCTAATGATACTCTTAGGATTTTTTAGGACTCACCAGTAATTTTTACAAGAACACCTTTGGAGGGATACAGTACAGAGTTTTAATCATCAAACTTACCAGGGAGGAGCTAGAATGGAACTAGTAGAGACCAAAGAGTTGAATAAATGGTTCCTTTATGAAGTTAGGAGGAACTAGAGATTGCCTCAATGGATGAGGCAATCTCTAACCCTTGGAGGTTGACTTCTCCCTGCTGACAGTAGATATTAAATCAAGAATTAATATATCTTGTGCCTCAATCTTCCAGAAGATGGTTACATTTAAACTGATACCACCCAGTTGGCCCCCAGTTAAAACGGAGACCTGTTTTTGTAATATTCCCTCTACTGTCAGTCTCTGGAAACCATTTTATTCTATGGAAATAAAATCAGTTTGATTTTGGAAATTTCCAACATTGGATTATTCCTTTTCTCAGCAAATGGATGAGAATATCAAGTTTTTGGTGTAAATTATTTTCTGCAAAAGCACAATCAATCTGTCTTCAAAATTACACAAAAAGAAACGTGAGCACATGAATATAAAAGTATGACCTGGTGAACATATTTTCGAAATTGCCATTTGAGTTTGTGAAGGGGCAGGCGAATGGAAGGTTTATTAGAAGGTACTTGAGAAACTTCTGGAATGACATAAATCATTTGCTGTTTGCCAAGTCCTAAGAAAAGTAATGTTGATCCCCAGATGCATTTGTTGTTGATCTGTGCCTGGTACTGTCAGCTCAGCTGTGTTGGTGTACAAAGCCTAGGGGAACAGAATTGCAATGAAGTCAATGCTTTTAACTGTATTTGTGCTCGGCATGCTTATTTCAGATTAGGAATGGCATTCTCTCTCTTCCAGTGAGAATCTAAAGGCTTGAACATGGGTCGCAAGTGATCTGTCTCACCTGTTGACTGGAGAGCCACTCAGGTACCTAACCCAGGGATTAGCTAAACTTTTCCCTGGATCAAGGTCCCTGATAGCAGATGTCTCACTGGTTCATGAATCAGAGCTCTTCATTGCTCAACAGCACCAGCAGACAGTGGTAGTGGCCAGGCTTGGTAATGCAGCAATCCTGGACTTAGATGCACTAACGGACAAATAAGGCATCTCCAGGAGGGGTTCGCAGGGTTGGGGTCATCCTGGGTAAGGGTGGGATCAGCAGCAAGTGCAAGGGTCTCACACTCAGGGTAGTCTGACTTCTCCTTTGAACTGAGTAGGGTGCAAATACCCCAGCCCCAACACCACCAGCAGAAACCGGAGAGGGATTGTTTGTCAGGCTTTTTGCATGTGCCAAATTCCCTTTGCCCACTGGCTGAATATTGGCAGCAGTAGACTCAGATCCTAAAATCGCCTGGTTAACGATTAGCTTTGGGGCGGTCAAATGCAACCTTTCCCCAGCACGGACCAAATGTTGGTCCCTCACAGTCAGAAACCGGGGAAGTCCGAATGGGTAATAAAGAAATGGCAACCAACTAAACAGACACTTTTGGTTCTGTGTTCACAAAGCGGGACACAAATAACACACCAGAAAGGTTTAGTGAGAAAGAGGAACTGAAGGAAATCCGCATGACTAAGGAAGTGGTATTGGGAACACTGATGAGATTGAAGGTGGATAAATCCCCAAAAACTGATAATCTATACTTAAGGAAGTGACCCTAGAAATAACGTAACCCCACTGTTTATAATAAGTTAGAGAGGAAAAGCAGGGCATTGTCGACAAGTCAGTCTGATGTTGATACTGAGGACGATGCTAGAGTTTGTTATGAAGGTTTACAACATGGATTTATGAAAGGGAAACCATGCTTGACCAATCAACTGGAATTTTTCGAGGATGTAACTAGTAGAGTTAGTAAGGGGGAGCCAGTGGTTGCGGTCTGTTTGAACTTTCAGAAGACTTTGGTAAAAGTTGTATTTCAGAGATTAGCATGTAAACTTAAAAGCATATGAGATTGGGGTAGAAAAATGGACAGAAAACTGGTTGATAGACAGGAAACAAAGAGAAGGAATAAAAGATATTTTTTCTGAATGTCAGGCAGTGACTAGTGGGGTACCGTAGGGATCAGCACAATATATATTAATGTGAGGGAACTAATTGTAATAGCAGACGACACAAAGCTGGATGTGAGAGTGAACTGTGAGGAGGATACAGAGATACTTTACTGTGACTTAGACAGGCTCAGTGAGTGGGCAAATGCATGATAGATAGTGTAGTGTGGATAAATGTGAGGTTTTGCACTCTGGTAGCAATAACAGGAATGTGTATTAATATCTGAATGGCTAGAAGTTGAGGGAGGGGAATGTTCAACTAGACCTGGGTGTCCTCGTACACCAGTCACTGTAAGTAAGCATGTATGTGCAGCAGGTCGTGAAGGAGGTAAATGATATGCTGGCCTTCACAGTGAGAGGATCTGAGCACAAGAGCGGGGTATCTTGCTGCAATTATACAGAGACTTGGTGAGACCACACCTGGAATACTGTGCAGCTTTTGTCTCCTTATCGGAGGAAGAATGTTCCTACTATAGAAGGAGGGGTGCAGCAATGGTTTACCAGAAATGATTCCTAGGATTTAGGACTGATGTATGAGGAGAGGTGGAATTAGATAGGATTTTATTCGCCAGTACGTGTATGGAATGAACTGCCAGAGGAAGTGGTGGAGGCTGGTACAATTACAACATTTAAAAGGCCTTTGGATGGGTATATGAATAGGAAGGATTTGGAGGGATATGAGCCACGTGCTGGCAGGTGGGACTAGATTGAGTTGGATGACTGGTCAGCATGGATGGGTTGGACAGAAGGGTCTGTTTCAGTGCTGTACATCTCTATGACTCTATCTCCTAAAACATATAAAATTCTATCAAAAACTAGACGTGTGAAGAATATTCTCGATGGTGGGGGAAATACAGAAGCAGGAGTCACAGTCTAAGGATATGGGATGAACTATTTAGTACTGAGAGGAGGAGAAATTTCTTCAGTCAAAGAGTGGAGCCTGTGGAAATCCCTGTCACAGAAAATAGTAGACGCTGAAACATTGCTGGATTTCAAGAAGGAGTTGTATATAGTGCTTGAGGTTAAAGAGATCGAAGTAAATGCGAGAAAAATAGGAAACATTATTGAGTTGGATGATCAGCCATGACTGTAATGAATGGAGGAGCAGGTTTGAAAGGCTGGATGTCTCACTCCTCCTCCTATTCTTTATGTTTCTAAATCAGAGCGGGAGAGTGAGGGGAGATGGAAGATTATCAAAGGTCTGCTGGAATGTAGAGTTAGGGTTAAAATCAGTTCAGCCGTGATCTGACAGAATTATAATTCTTAAGGATAAAGTGATCAAAGGGTTTGGACAGAAAACAGGAAGAGGGGACTGAGTTGGACGATCAGCCATGATCACATGGAATGGTGGGGTAGACTCTGAGCGCTGAAAGGACCACTCCTATGTCTCAATGCAGTTGTTGAGTGGCATTGCAGGCTTGAAGGCCTAAGTGACCTACTCTTGTTCCAAGGTTTGTATCTAGGCAGCACCCATCCACCATCCTCCCAACTGACTAAATGCCCCCTCCATCACCAAGTCCACCATGGGCTGGGCATTAATCTCTGTTTGGAGAATGCAGCTAAGAGGTATCTAACAGCAGGTAAAACAGAGACAAATGTGAGGAAGTCTTCTTCTTGTCTGATTTTGTATTTCTAATAATTCAGCGTAATTCTGTTTTAAGTCTACAACTGAGAACCAGATATTGCAAACTAAGACAATGAATATCAAAGGGCATGTTAGTTATTATACACATTGTACAGTAAAATCTCTAAGGTAATGGTAACAAAGATAAATATCTCCTACAGTGAGTTGATACTACAAAATACTACATTTACAGTCCTTTATATTTTTCTTAAATATATCAGTACAAACTATTTGTTTCACATTCAAAGTAAATGCTTAGTGTTCTTCCATCCATTTTTAGATTTGAAATAAATTCTTTAATTAAGTAATTTCAGTTCAAAGATTATAAATAATAATTTATTCCATAATGTATTATAGATTTTTTTTTACGATTTAATTTATTTTCACAGTTCCACCTCTTTCCCTGTTCAATTAACTTAGACAGAACTGTCTGTTCAGGCAGCATCAACACTATTACTTGGCTGTAAGCACTGAGAGGCATGTCTGAGCTTCAAAAAAAAAGAAATAACTGGAGGGTTTTCTTTTAACAAGTCCCTAGAGAATCTTGTAGCTGTGACTGAGCTGATGAAGCTTATACGGTAGGGAATGACAAACATCAGTACCTTGTGAGACTGAAATTTCGGATTGCATTTTCCGACTGCAAAGTCTGATATTTTACTGGGTCAGTGAACTGAAATCCTCCAGTTGCAGGCTTTCAGTACATTGAATATTGAAGCCTATGAACTGGTGATCTTAATGCTGGTAACCTTTCCACTTTATTAATGCTACATTGAAATGACAACTGACATCATTGCAACTTTCCAATTCCCTACGCATGGGATAAATTAATGTATGCATAAACTAGAAATGTGGGCAATGCTTTAAATCATTGTACAAAAAGTTTAATTTGTACTCTACCATACAAATGTAGGCCCCTACTCAATGTTTGTACAGCAGTAAGATAAATGATACAGTACGTGTTTATTGTCATCAAGCAGGTCTGAATAATGGGTTTGTCGTTGGAATTTTTAAAAATGTAATTTGTGGCAAAGGTCCATGACAAATTGAATATTGTAAGAGTGTGCTGAGTTTTTGTGGCAAAGATTAATCTTTTCACACAGCTTCATTAGTTATTAGAGCAAAATTAGCATTGCATATTATCTGCCGGTGTGTATGAAGCAGATGCAAGACCATTAAATGAGGCTTCATTGTACTTTTGGCTTCTAAGGATTGAGTAAAACAGCAGTCCAAAACAATGAGACCTTTTTTAAAAAAGGGCTATGCCAACTTGACAGAAGGCTTGTAAACATGCGGCACAGACATTCCTGTAAAACAACTTCACTATGGCATTTCACCTGTCTGTCAAGTTCATTGCGTTTTAATTTATTTATAACTTATGACAAGCAAAAGAGCCAGGATAATGTGCAGAATTTAGAAAGTAGAGCAGTGTGTACTTGTGCCCTCATGAAGGATCCAAGAATGGAGTAGATTTGTAAAACTTCTCTCCAAGGTGACATAGCCCTATTAACATTCAATACAGCAGAGTTATCCTTCAATCCAGCCTTCAGCTTTCCACAAACAGGATTTATCAGAAATGCCAGCTGATTCTCAGTGTGTCTAATTGGTAGCAATCTAACTTCTGATAAAACCATATCCCTGATATTCAGATTACGCCACGATGAGCTTATCTGAGAACGCAGAACTGATAGCGTCAATGTCAGCTTTGCCCCTTTTGCCCCTCAGGATCTTTTCCGCCATGGCATGGTTGGCGGGGTGCAGTCTCATTTTCCCGTTCTGACCTTTCAGAGGCTCTTTCACCGGCTCCAGAAAAACCACCCGCTTGCAAGCACTGACTTTCCGATCGGCGTCGGCAGTTTCGTGGGAGGGAGTGGTGCTCAGGATCGAAGAGTGGGCACTATTTCCATTCGGCTTCCTGGGCTTCTGCTTGGATTTGCACCAACAGCGGCAAGGTGTCAAATAAAGATAGATCAGGACCAAAATAATGCTGGCAAGGCAGGCAGAGAGTGTGGTAAAGGCAGTGTTAAAGGTCTGCAAGCGTTGCCCAGTTTGTGTAAAGTTATGCACCCTCAGCATTACCTCGATTGATTCGTTTAACATCCTTTTGCTGTTAATTGCTATACAAGAGTAGATGCCTGCATCTTCAGGTCGGACCTGTTGAATCTCAAGGCTTCCATTCAATAATACCCGCAAATCCTGATCTTGAATGCCTGGCTGCAATGTATTATTCCTTGGTGTGACCCAGAGAACATTTGTATTTGGATCCAGTATCTTGCTGTCGCAGTTTATCACTAGTCTTTCCCCCAAGTGAGCCTCATATAGCAGCCCCAAAGCATGAAAGGAGCCGTTCACAGTACTATTGGAGCAATTCAATAGGTCATCATGGATCAGTAAAATACTAACACTTCTCGTGGAGTCAAGTTGAAAATAACATCGGTAATCATCTTTAAAATCCACTGCAGACCTAAACTGCCTGTGATACCAGTAAGTGACCATCGTGTAGAAAGAACAATCACAAATAAACGGGTTTGCATGCAGATACAAACCGCTCTGTAGCTGAACAGACAGTGCAGTTACCTGCAGGACTGGCACAGAAGTTAACTTGTTGAAGGACAGATCTAAGAGTTCGAGTAGTGGAAGGCTGGACTGCCCTTTATACAAGTGCAAGGGGAAGTGGGCGATCAGGTTCTGACTGAGATATAACTTACGAAGTTTGTACAAACCTTCGAAAGCTCCGGCGCCAAGTTGGGCCACTTGATTATTGTAAAGCAGGAGGGTCTCCAGGGAGCTTAAACCTCGAAACGATGAGTTGCCTAATGTTTTCAGCTTGTTGGAGGACAGGTCTAGATACCTCAGCTGGGGGGTAGAAGCAAAGACCCCTCTGGAGAGGAAATGAATGCTGTTGTGATTGAGAACGAGGGTTTTCAGTCTGTCTAAAATAGCAGGGGCCCAGTTAGAGTCAAGGAGGCGGATGCTGTTATAGCTAACATCCAGGCTGGTCACAACTTTGTGGAGCGTCCTTGGCACAGTGGTCAGGTTCTTGTTGGTACAAGTGGTGATGTCGCTCGCACAGATGCAGACTGGAGGGCAGGTTCCCGAAGCATTTCCCGCCATACAGGCAGAAAGCAGCAACAGCAGCAGCACTAGTCTTTGGGGTGTGAAGGGGAGACCTCGGAGGACAGAGGAGAAGACTGGGTGGTGTGAGCACATCATGGCCATCTCTCAACAGGCTTCCAGTGGCCCTTGACATAGGATGCACATGGAGTCATTCCCGTCTGACTGGGCGTGTCACTGGGGAAAATAAACATCACCAAATTCACCCCAGCTCTAATAAATTGAAACAGTCAAGCAGATTAAAATTAGTTAGCAGCTAGCCTACAGTAGTTTGTTGCGCAAACCATCCTGATCAATCTACACAGTACAATTTAACAATTGTTATCCGTTATCTCGTTGTCAAATCTGAAATTCACCTTTTGTTAACCTTGTCACAGCAAGTGGGTAATACTTTTAACATTGCATGTGGATTCTTGTATACACTTAGCTTCCTTTCCAAAAATTACTTTTATGACTTTAGCCAAATTTTAACTCACTAAGCATAGAGGTAACAGTGATGAATTGGCAAAAGGGTTATTAAAATTTGACTTGCAATGAGAACAGTAACAGAAAAAAAAGTTAGGCAACACATGCAAATCATATTGAACCATGTATATATATTTAAAAAAAAAGTACCTCCAATCTGAAGAAAGGGACAATTGGCTGCAAGATCCCGATGATGTTTGATTGCATTTTAGAAAAATCTTATGTTTGGACCAATGCACATTTCCCTTGCTGTTGTTGGGAGCTGGCCATCGGTTGGTATCTCTCCCGTTCTCTGAACTTTTAAAGTACAGGCGCAGAGTGAGCTCTGCCTGGCGTCTGTGTCTCTATCATATTCCATTTTACAACACAGCCTGCTGTATGGAACACCAGAGAGAGGAGCGAGGAGCCAGCAAGTGACGACTGCCTGTTATCAGCTCCCTGAGATTGGCTGAGCCCATCAGGGTGGGAGCCTGTGAAAGATTACAGATGCAGATAGAGAGGGAGGGGAGGAGCTGTACTTATCACATTATGTTGACTGATAAAGAGTACACCTTCACACTGAGTGTTCCATGCTGAATCTCGGCAAGCGTTCATTTCGCTGATGCTTCCTCCTTTCTGACTACGCTGTTACCTGCAGAAGCAATGGAACTGGTCAAAGTGGGCTTTAGACTAGCCTTTTGTTTTAAACGCACAGAGGATACTCATTACAAGCAGCAGCAAGTGATCGAGAGTGATCGCGGGAGGTTCCTGTCTGTCAGGAATCAGGGGTAAGGGACTAATTAACATGCTTACGTGCCATCCTTTGGTCACAGCAACCAGCTCTTGTTGCTAAGATTCTGAATTGTCATGTGCAGGAAGTATTGGGTTTCAGGAACCGACGGTCTTTTCCCTTCACATAATTAATCATACATTGACTTAATTGGCAAACGCCAGATATTTAGAATGGTGCAAATTGTTCTTTTTGAAGAATCCGAGTACACGACGAGTGAAAGTCGCCCGCTCTTAAAAATGAACAAACTGTAAAAGGCAGTTATCGTTGATGTTCAGAGGAAATATGAAAAAAATGGGATTACAAAAGAAAATGTCATTTATTTCAGCAATGCAAGTTCCTTAAATATTTATAGTTCCTTCAGATAGTTCCAACAATCTATCCTTACATTAGCAAATTTAACAAAGCACTTTATTAGGTGATCAATAGACGTTTTGGTAACAAGTTTTATCTTTTTCTAAACTTGTGTCCATATGATTTTGCAAATGCAAACAGTTCCTATAGATTTGGGGTATGGACTAACAATGTGAAGGAAGGAATATGATATTCAGGTTCAGAAAATATGTATGTGCCAGAAAAAATAATAAGATTCAGCAGCATTCAGATATCAGATCATCAGGACAGTTTGTTTTAGCTCAGGCATAGTATCTAGTTTGTGGTTAGACTTTTCCATAACTTACAATGCTTTTCCACATATCACCTTGATGCTTTTTCTTGTGTGCAGATTTGTAAATGTGAAACTAGCCCGAATGTTATTTAAAATCCCAAATATCTAGAAAGAGATAAATCGTCAGATAATAAAGGAAAATCTGAGCATAGAGCAAAATGTTAGGGTTTAACCTCTATAATTTTGCTTTTTATTTTTTGTCTGTGTGTCTTTATACCACTATCACCATTTTTGTGTTGCTTTTAACCTTTCTGTTAATGATTCCCTTTCTTGGCTGTTTTCCTTATTGTTGGGACGATATATCATTCCTGTCAGTCTCTGCTCTTCCCTCTGTCTTTTTCTCCCTTGTATATTTTTTAAATTCTCTTTTTGTCTGTTTACATTTGTGTCCTTTCCAGTTTAGTATACTCTGAGTGCTTGCCTGAGATTAAAGAGAAGATCATTGACACAAGTGGTAACTGTAGCCAGTAACTATTACCATTGAAACCACTGAGGTACCCAGTGACCATTTTATCAGCAGGCTAATAGGAACACTAACCCGAACTGATTAATTGAGGATATGGAATCAGATTTCCTGCTTTTGTTTCACATTTGCAGAATGTGAAGTATTTTGCTGTTTGGTTGAAATGTTTAATTCAGTGCGACTCCCCTTCCAGTACTGTCCTGTTGGAAGAAATACTCACTCTCAGTTTGATGTGATTTCAATTTATCTCTTTATCTCAAATCACGTTCAGTGCTGTCTCCTTCCCGTTTTGACTATAATCTGATATTTGTTAAGAACCACTTTTATGGCTTTTGTTTAGATCATAACACCATAAGACATAAATGTGCACGTTAGGTGAATTGGCCATGCGAAATTGCCCATAGGGTAGGTTATTAGTTAGGGGTAAATATAGGGTAGCAGAATGGGTCTGGGTGGATTACTCTTGGAGGGTTGATGTGGAACTCGTTGGGCTGAAGGTCCTGTTTCCACACTATAGAGATTCTAATTCTAATAAGAGCAGAATCGGCCATTCAACCCTTTGAGTCTGCTTTTCTGTGCGATCATGGCTGATCTGATAATCTTCAACTCCACTTTCCTGCCTTTTTCTCTACATTTCTGATGAAAATCTTGCACTGGAAACATCGACTCCTTCTTCTCGGATGCAGCTTGACTGGCTGTGCTTTTCCAGCTCTACACTTTTTTTGACTAAATCCCCACAGTCTTTGATTCCTTGACAGATTAAAAATGTCTATCTCAATCTTGAATATATATATATATAAAACAATGAAGCCACAAAAGTCCTCTGCATTAAACCTTCAGTAGATTCACTACTCTCAGAAGAAATTCCTCCTCATCTGTCTTAAATCAGTGATCCTTATTCTGAGATTATTCCCTCTGGCCCTACACTCTTCCTCGAGGGGAAGCGACCTTTCTGAATCTACACTGTCAGGTCCTTTTGAGAATCTTCCATGTTTAAAAAAATACAGCCCAACCTACTCAATCTCTCCTTGTAAGACAGTCCCTCCAAAGCTTTGATCAACTTAACAAACTTTCTTGGGACTGTCTTCATATCTATATCTGTTTTTCAGAACACAAGAAGAGGATTCTGAAGAACAGTTATACCAAATCTCAAAACATGAACTCTATTTCCCTCTCCGCAGATGCTGAGTTTTTCCAGCATTCTGTATATTTCAGATTTCCAGCATCCACAGTGTATTTGCTTTTACTGTTCGCCAGCCTATGAATGATTTCCAAATGAGTTTGTTTTCAATTACAAAAGGTATATGTATAATTTGATCAGATCACAACCAATAAAATGGAATGGATTTTTTTTTACTAGGCATACACTAATAATTTTAACTATTTGTTGATATTGGTATTAAAGATATAAAAAAAAGTTAAGCAAGTTACAAGACAGCCTGAATTTTGCTCATAAGCAAAACTACAAATTTTTACAAGTGTTTCACTTTGTGGTAAGTCTTGAAGAACTTAATGTGATAAAGCTGCCCTTTGTAAGTTGCCATAGTGATAATCACAACTAGGCCTCATAGCAATTATACTAAGATGAGGTTTTGAAAAACATGGACTAAGTTAATACATGTGCATGTAAAGACAACCTCTCAGATGAAATACCAAATGAAAGTAACATAGAACAAAACCCAACTAGATCAAGGTGTATTTCACATATTCATTGTAAATTGCAATCTGAGTGTAAATCAAATTCAGATTTACCGAATGTTGCAGAAACTGGCTGACTTTTATCACCATCTAAATTAATTTTATTTGAATTGCCTTGGTTTTGACAATGGGCAGCAGTCCAGGGCAGTTTCATGTTCAGTGGCCAGTTGATAATCCAGCGTGTTATTTTTAATCCAAAGCTAAAACAATAATGTACTCCTATTTCTGAATATTTGAGAGATCATGCACTAAAACCTCACCGATGTGACCATTGTAAATGTGAGAGTCTGGATCGATGGAGACAGAGTCTGAAACCTTAAAACAGAAAGTGCTGGAAAAATCATCTGTGAGAGAGAGAGAAATAAGTGTTCTTTTCAAATTGAATATTCTCCTTCTTCAGGACTGAAAGAAAGCAGAGCTTTAGGTTTTTGAATGTGGGAGAGGAGGGGAAACTAAAGGGATGGTCTGGGATAGGGTACAGAGTGGGAGAGATAAAATGACAAAGATATCTGAACAAATATTTACTGGGATGCTACGTGAACTGGAAGGTTTGAGTTATAAGCAGTGGGTGGACAGGCTGGGAATTTACTTCCCTGGAGCATAGGAGACTGAGGGGTGATCGCCATAATATCATGAGAGGCACACATAAGGTAGCTAATCAACAGCTGTTCTCCAGGGTAGGGGAATCTAAAATGAGAGGTTTCAGGTGAGACAAGAGGGATGCAAAAGGGTCATGATTTTTTGACACAGAGGTTGGCAAGTGTCTGGAATGGGCTGCCAGACATAATGGTGGAGGCGAGTACAGTATTGTCATTTAATACATATTTGGACAGGGACATGGATGGGATAGGCCTGGAGGGATATGGACCAAGTGCAAGCAAATAGGACTAGATTAATTGTGAAAACTGGGTGGCATGGACAAGTTGGACTGAAGGGCCTGTTTCCATACAGTAACCCCCTAAAAGCAAAGGGAGTTGTAATCGTCACAGCATAAGCATTTACCCAGAGTGAGTGTGAAAGATAGAATAGTGAACAACTCTGAAGAAGAGTCACACTAGGCATACAAAGCTTTGAGCCAAGTGCTGGAGAATGAGATTAGAATAGTTAGCTTACTGTTTTTAACCAGCAAAGACTCAATGGGCCAAAGGGGCTTTCTCAAGTGTTGTGCACCTCTGTGACTCTATGCCAGACTCTCAGCATTAACTCTGTTTCTCTCTCTCGACAGATGCTATAGGCTTGCTGAGTTTCTCTACTATTCTGTGTAAGTTTCAAATTTCCAGCAGTATGTTATTTTTAATAATATGCTGACGAACAGCTCTGTTGAAAAGCAAGAAACATGACAAACATAATTCAGACCTTTTCAAGAGCAACTAGGGACATGCAACAAATACTGGCCCACTCAGCGATGCCCTACAAATACTGGTCCAGTCAGTGATGCCCTACAAATACTGGCCCACTCAGTGATGCCCTACAAATACTGGTCCAGTCAGCGATGCCCATATTCCATTAGTTAATTTTTAAAAAGACCAGCACATAGCAACAAAACATCAAAATGGGGTATTGGGTTCATGGTGAGATTGCATTCCACAATGTTTAGTCCAGAAGAGTATGAAGTGAATGATTGGAAAATAAATTGTTGTCCCTCAAGCTACTGTTGGTCTTCACAGGAGGAATGAAATAAAGTGGAGGACAAAAATATGAGAATGGCAGCTGTTCTAGTCCAGACCAGACCCCTTCAAAATATGTTAAGAAGGTAGCCTGGGTCCTAACTACTTTTTACTTTAAAGGAAAATGTGAAGTACTGTGTTCTGTATGCAATTCATTTGGTCAAACTGCTCAGCATTAAGCAAAACACAATTTATTCAAACACGATATCTAAAGTTAAAAATCACACAGCACAGGTTATTGTTCGACAGGTTTATTTGGAAGCTGTTGTTTTCAAAGTGCTTTGAAAGCTAGTGCTTCCAAATAAACCTGTTGGACTATAACCTGGTGTGCGATTTTTAAGTTTGTACAACCCAGTCCAACACCAGCTCCTCCAAATCATGACTATAGCAAACATACAACAAAAGAAAGAGTAACATAGAAGTAAGTTATTCTATTAGAAAACTTAACAGAATAATAGATAAAGTAACTCTTACTAATTAATTGTTCTAATATAGTAACATCCCATACACACACCTTTTTGGCAAAATTCAGAAAACCGATTTATCTAACAGGTAACTCCAGCAACCCAGAAGAAAAAACATCAAGAGAAAACTCAGAATAGCAGCCAGGAGACCTTTACTGCACTTCCAACCCTGTTGAGACTCCAACAGCAACTGCTGAAAGCTAGCTAAAAATCCTTTATCTGAGAGAGCTTGATTACACCCATTCAGGCTGCTTCTATTGTTGCAACTTAACCATAAACCCAAGGCTTCACACATTGTTTATCTCCTCACAGACTGCACCTGTCTCCCAACCTCTCTCTGAAAGAAATCAGGACAAAACCCATCTTTTAAAGCATAGGACTGTCAATGAAAGATTAGTAGAAGGTTAAACTGAAAGGCACATTTGGGCATTGGACAATGAGGGAAGAGGAATTAAAAGGGTGGTTGTTACACCTCTTGTGGTTGTGTGGGATGGTACTTGGGGAGATAACAAGGCATTAGGGTTGGATGCGAATGAGGGGTGGACCAGGCTCTCCTGGAGGAACAATCCCTTCAGAATGCTGATTGTGGAGAGAAGGGGATGATGTCCTTGGTGGAAGAGGTGGAAGTACAGATACAAAATTTAGGAACTGGAGGAGGCTCCTCCCTCCCTTGAATCTGCTCCATTGTTCAATAAGATCTCGGCTGATATAATTACTCAAAGTCCCCATCAACCCCAGTAAGCTTTCATCCCCTTGCTTAGCAAGAAACTACCTCTGCCTTCAAAATATTCAGAGGCTCTGTTTCCATGCCTTTTCATTGAATCTCTACATTGTAGAAGCAGGTCCATCAAGTCCACACCCACCCTCTGAAGAGCATTCCGCAACCCTCATCCCTGTAACTCTACATTTCCCCATGGAAAATACACTCAGCCTACACATCCCTGCACATATTTGGACTGTGGGAGGAAACCCACATAGATGCTGGGTGAATGTGCAAACGCCACACACACAATTCGCCCGAGGTGGAATCGAACCCGGGACCCTGATGCTATAAGGCAGCAGTGCTAGCTACTGAGCTGCTGTGCCACCGCTAAAATCCCTACAGTGTGGAAGCAGACCACTCAGTCCATTGAGTCCACACCGGTCCTCCAAATAGCATCCCACCCAGACTCCCCCATCCCTGTAGCACTGCATTTCCCACGGCCAATCCACTAACCTACCCATCTTTGGGCTGTGGGAGGAAACTGGAGTTCCCAAACAAAACCTACGCAGACACGGGGAGAATGTGCAAACTCCACATAGTCACTCGAAGGTAGAATCGAACCTGGGTCCCTGGCACTGGGGGGCAGCAGTGCTAAATACTGTGCCACCCCAAAGAAGTGCAGACACTTTCAAGCCGCATTTGAACCAGCAACCCAAGGATGACAGCTTTGCAATACACTCCAGTCCTCTGCTCTACCAGATGAGCTATCAAAGGAGAGCTCTACATGGAAAAATGGTGGTTACAACCAACATACATGCCAGATCGAAGGAGCATGATGCTGTTATTTCATTGTGTTTGGGAAACTCTTTGTTATACATATTCTCAACCAAGTTATCAGAATTGTTTCTGTTTAACCTGATAATTAAATTGTGGAGTGATATCTTTGGTTTCTCTGTTAAGAGAACAAGATTCAATTTAGTTTGTACAAAATAACATGAAAGTAGCTTTATAATTTTTTCCACAAATCATTGGAAGATAATTTCCAAAGGTAATGTAGAATGTAAACTGTTTACTTTCCTGGTTGGTTATTAAAGAGTGTTTATGCTTCACCATTGATGTTACATCATTTTCACTGATTAAAATGTTTCAACTGCTGCGTTTCAGTCACTTCCTAATGAAAGATTTATTTGTGCCTACTCATTTGGGAAATATTGGTCGAGAGGTAGAATAAATAATAAAAATTTGCTAAGGAGACAGTGAGGACTGCAGATGCTGGAGACCAGAGTTGAAAAATGTGGTGCTGGAAAAACACAGCAGGCCAGGCAGCACCTGAGGAGCAGGAGAGTCGACGTTTCGGGCATAAGCCCTTCTTCAGGAATGATTCTTCAGGAAAAATTTGCTAAGTCTACCATCAAGGAACAAAGAATGATTTATGAAACATTGGAAGATAATTTCCAATTTCTGACCAGGCTAGAAGATCTAACTCTTCTATTTTCTAATTTTGCCAGTTGGTGGTAACAAAGATTTAAATTCTTTTCAGCATGAGCATATATTTTTCTCCAATAAAAATGTACTTAGGCTCCTTTATTGCTTACAGTGTATATAGCTAGCACAGGTTTCTTGATCTGTAGAAAGGATATATTGGCCACGGAGAAAGTAACATATCAGTTTACAAAGGTGATACCTGGACTTCAGGGTTACATTATACGGCAATAAGGAAAAGGATCAGGCATAGGCCATTCAACCCCTCAAGCCTGCTCCATCATTCAAAACAATCACAGCTGATCCAACATTTCTCACATCCACTTTCCTGCCCATTCACCACAGAGGCCATTATCCCATCAACAAGTCACCTTTTACTTATACATGGTGAATCCTTGACACTGATCCAGCTCCCTCAGAGCCAGCTGTCAGAGTGAATGGAACCTCTGACCCCTGCTCCTATCTGTCAGCCAGGGCTCCATGATTGGACCAGGTTAACAGCCCCAATCATGGACCTCATATTCTACGTGGTCTACATGGCTGACTTTGTTACAATCACTACACCTGCAACTGCTGATTCCCCTCCTGATCAAGAAACTAACAATCTCAGCCTTAAATTTAGACAAGGACTCTGCCCCCACAGCTCTGTGTGGTAAGGGGTTCCAATGACTCACAACCCTCTAAAAGAAGAAATCCTTACTCATCTCCATCTTAAATTGGTGTCTCTTTATTCTAAGACTGTGCCCTCTGGTCCTAGACTCTCCCATGAGGGGAAACATCTGCTCAGCATTTGTACTGTCAGGATCCTGAAGAATCCTTCATGGTTCAATGTGATCAATTAAATTCCCGGTGTCCCAAATTGTTTGGCTTTTGCTCATAAAATGATCCCTCTATACCAGGGATCATCCTGGTGAACCTTCTGTGAACTGTCCCCAATAAAATATCTTTCCTCAATTGAGGGGACCAAAACTGCTCACAGCACTCCAGATGTGCACCTTATAAAATTGCAGTTAGACTTCCCCACTCATATCCACCAACCCCCTTGAAATAAGGGCCAATATTCCATTAACCTTCTGGATTACCTACTGTTCCCATCTGCTAGTTTGCAGATTTGTTCCATTTCAATAATGTTCTGTGCTTTTGCTCTCCCTTCCAAAATGAACAACTTCACATTTTCCCACACTATACCTGGTTGCTGTCTTCAGTTGTTAATCTACAACATCTCTCTGAAAATTGTTTGTGTCCCTCTCATAACCTGTTGTCTGCAAATTTGACAGCAATATATTCGCTTCCTTCCTCTAAGTTATTTACATATATATTGTGATTCCATCACTGATCCCACCGGTTACATGTTGTCAACTGAAAAAGAACTATTTATCCCCACTCGCTGTCTCCTACCCAGGAGGGGAGATTATACAAATTAGAAATTGCTGGAAAACCTCAGCAGGTCTGACAACATCTGTGGAGAGAAATTAGAGTTTACGTTTCAGGTTGAGTGAGTAGACCTGAAACATTAACTCTGATTCATCTCCACAGATGATGCCAGATCTGCTGAGCTTTTCCAACAATTTCTATTTTTATTTTAGACTTACAGCATCTGCAGTTCTTTCAGTTTTTATACAAGTTAGACATATTTTCCCTGGAATTTAGGAAGTTAAGGGGTGATCTGATGAAAGTCTTTATGATATTTACAGGAAAAGACATGGTAGCTAAACTATTTCCACTAGCTAAAGAGGTAAAAACAGTAACTGCAGATGCTAGAAACCAAATACTGGATTAGTGGTGCTGGAAGAGCACAGCAGTTCAGGCAGCATCCAACGAGCAGCGAAATCGACGTTTCGGGCAAAAGCCCTTCATCAGGAATCCAGCATTCCTGATGAAGGGCTTTTGCCCGAAACGTCGATTTTGCTGCTCGTTGGATGCTGCCTGAACTGCTGTGCTCTTCCAGCACCACTAATCCAGTATTTCCACTAGCTGGCAATTCTAGAACAGGAGAGATGTCAGGAAACACTTCTACGCTCAAAGGGTGGGAGAGGTTTGGAACTCTCTGCCACAGATGGCAGTAGATGCTGGATCGGTTGTTAATTTTAAATCTGAGCTAGGTAATCTTTTGTTAAGCAAAGGTATTAAGGGATAAGGGCCAAAGGCAGATATGTGGAGTTAGGTGACAGATCAGCCATGATCTCATTGAAAGGTAGAACAGGTTCAAGAGACTGAATGGGCTATTCCTGTTCTGATATCCCTATGTTCCTTACAGAAAGAATAAGTTTATTAATTGCTCATGTCAAAACAAACAATGAAGATGTGGGGTTAAACATATGGTCTTCATCCAATCATTTGGGTCATCACATACTCAAATACACACAGGTAGTTCTTCGTAATGTGATGGTTGTGTTCGTGTGCAGCCCTGTGTTATAGAAACATTCCGTGTCAGAAACAGCACTTAAAGTGTTGGTGATGTAATCGTGTTACAGCCAACGCACGTTTTAAAAGTTTGCTCTTTAGAAACAGCGTCCCCAATTCGTCAATTGCGTTACAGTGAATTTGCATTCACGAAACACACACAAGAGCAGGATGACCTGTGCAAAGTTAAAAGGGGTTTTAAAAATGTGTGAGCTGCCCTCTTGAACTGTTGCAGTTGTGCCCAGTTATGGTCATAATACCCAACATAAATGAATATCGAGATTACAGTTGTTGGGTACTCTTGATGTTTAACCTTCCAGCTCAGCGAGCTAACTTACATACTTATCATCAACCTGATCTACAAATCTTCTCAAAAGTCTGAGTTGGTTTCTTAGACCATTGACAACTATGAATATTGCAGTTATATTGTGCATTCTCCATTTCCTAATATTTGTTTCTAGTCTGTATTGTTACTAGATGCTTTTCTTCTTGAGAAACACATAGATAGAAAAGAATGTTTCCTCTGATCTATATCAGTTCTGCAGTCAAAAACCCATATTCTCTTCTGAGCCAATATACCTTTGAAGTAACAGCTTGTTTGTATGATCTGTCTGCTGAGTTCATTGTGTCTAGACTTGGTAATTATAGGTGATGTTTCATCTCCAATATGTGAAGACCATCATGATGGTGACAAACAAATAAATGAAAATGTTTTGATGTCGCCCCATGGACAGACAAGCTGACTGGGCCCATTGCCTTTGGGAAAATGCTAATCTCAGCTCAGATTGTTTTTGATCTAATCCACATGGGTTTCATGAAATGTGATAGCCTGGATGTGGTCAAGAGATCCCTGTGACCAAGTTAGCTCAGTGATTTTATAACTTTTTAAACCTCTTCCATGCTACAAAAGCCTCAGATATTGAATTGACTGATCGAACTCAATATCCGATAATTCATACATTAGATCATTGTTGTGAAGACACATTGTATTGCTTGGAGGATTTCACTTTCTTTTTGTGGAACATAGATTTATTTCAAGTTTTGTGGAGGCACCTGGAAATCTGTCTTTAAAAGAGGTCATTGAAAGTCCACTATGGATATTAGAGTGTTTTTTTCTTAACATGCCCAGTGATAACCATTGCCGAGCTTCAATTCCTGACAGCCCTTGATGAAGCTGTTTGAATAATTATTGGCTTGGAGAAGTGCTGAGTTTATCTCATCCAACTGAGGAAAGCCTGCTAAGAACATGCTGCCTAGCTGGTATCTCCCATTTCTGAAAAGACAAACCTTTCAGTATGAAGCACTATTTTTTGAAAGAGTGATGAAGGAAACATCTTCAGGTTGTATTTCACGAGCAAGCAATGTCTAAAAGACTTCAAAGACAACTCTGCCTGATGAATGATTTGACAGCATCTACAAGAGCAACATCCTCCAGAATATCTTACTCTTTATTCTTTTGCATACAAGATAAGCAATGGGCCAAAATATTTGACTTACAAAGCCAATCATTGCAGTCATTTGCTTTTCATTTTTTTTAACCTTCATGAATATGTGTGTGTTTGGGGGATGTTTTAGAGAGATGACCGTTTATATTTCCAGATTATTGACTCTATTAACCATCTTTATTGGATAAGCTTTATTTTAATTTTTTTTTAAAGTTGTGTTTATTAAGAAACCTAAGTAATAGATCTTATGGTTTAATAAAACCAGATATTCACAAGGCAAATAATCTGTGGAAATGTAATTAACAGTGGTAGTGTTCCTACCTCTGAGCTAGAAGACTTGGATTCAAGTCCTAACATTTCTGAACAGGTTGCTTCGAAAATATAAACACAAGGGATAGTTAATTATGGTGCTTAGTTTGGAATAGCATCATGGTCAGCACAGACAGGGTGGGCCAAAGGGTCTGTTCTGGTGTTATACTGTTCTATGTTCTATAAAGTCAGAAGCTAGATTGAAGGACAATGTAAACCATGGCAGATGAGAGACACCATCAAAGGATTTGTAAACAGCATGAGGTTTGCAAACAAAGAAGCTTATCAAGACATATGGTTTGAAGAGCTAGCTGGAAAAGTGATGGGCTGAATGGCCTCCTTCTGAGCCATAACACTTCTGAGATTCTGAAGACCACAAAGGAAAGGATGTCCATTGACTGACTAAACTAACACAAAGAACTGCAGACCCATTGGAGATCTGAAACAGAAACAGAAAATGCTGGGGAAACTCAACGGGCTTGGCAGCACCTGTGGAGAGATAGGCAGAATTATCACTTTGAATCCAGTGACCTTTCATCAGAGTCCTAACCCTAAACTTGGATTACCATTTATTTTATAAGGTTTTTTCTTCCTTTCTGTCAATACGTATATCGGCAGTGTCTTCTTTTCCTCCTCACTCTTTCCATCATTTTCTTTACACAGTAAATTGTGAAATTCAGGAATGTATTGCCTGGAAACAAGTCCAGTTTAACTTCCAAAAAGGACGAGGACAAAACAGTAGTGTTTTGCTGTACCATGTGGAATAATCAGGGCAGTGGGAGTATTATCTCTTTCCAAAGCATTGAAACACTTGTGTGGGCTAAATGGCCACCTCTGATGCTCTAATATTCTATATGTCTGTCTTGTCTTTGATATTGCATTTGGGTACGAACAGACTTGGAATTGGGAATGGTCCGATCATACTGCACAAAATGTTGGTTAGGCCACAGCAAGAGAGTTGTGTGCTGTTCTGGAATCCACATTATAAGAGGGATGTGATTGCACTGGAGAGAGTGCAGAGGAGAGTTAGCAGGATGTTGCCTGGTTTGGAGAGTTTCAGTGATGAAGAGAGAGTGGACAGACTGGCGTTACTTTCCTTAGAGCAGAGGAGACTGAGAGGGGACATGCATAAAATGACGAGGGGCATTGATATCATGGACAGAAATAAACTTTTTCCCTTTGATTGTGGGATCAGTGACAGGGGCACATAGGTTTAAGGTGAGGGGTAGAAGGTTTAGAGAAAATGTGAGGAAAATCTTTTCACCCAGAGGGTGGTAGGAATCTGGGACTCACTGTCTGTAAGGGTGGGACAGGCAGAAACCCTCATAACATTGCAGAAAGATTCAGATGTGCACTTGTCATGCCAAGAGATACCAGGCTATGGGCCAAGTGCTGGGAAATGGGATTAGAATAGTTAGATGGTTACTTGTGACTGGCACAGGTGCAAGGGGCCAAAGAGTGAGTTTTTTTTTAAATGCTGTGGACCTCAATGACTCTGAGTCTGTGACTCTCTACCAGCTTTTTCAACAATGCTTCTGGAGGTGTATATATTGCACTGATGGGGAGCTTTCAGTGAATTCCTGGAATGTAATTTTGTTTTTCATCCCTATCAAAGGCTCAACCTAAAAAAAAACTGAAAGTACTGTGTGTTACTATGGTAATAATCTGCTGACAAAGAATACTTTCAGATCATCCAGTGAAACATTAAATCAGATGAGTTAGTTCTGCAGCCTGTCGTTCCTGTTCACAGTAAGCTGAGCTAATGAAATGATGTTTAAACATACTCTGCATACAGCCAAAAGGCAAACCAATTAGACCCAATTTAAACATAACTACAAATGTTAAATAATTCTCAGGTAGTGTTGAGGGCAGTGTGAATGAACAACAGAAGGCTGCTATGACTTGCAGAAATATTTCATTACACATACCAGAGGGAAGCACTATTAAATAAAACAGGAATACCTGGAAATGAATGTGCTGGAGTTGCATTTTGAGGTATACTAGTCAGATAAATGTGTCATCTTTGCAAGTTTTCTTCGGGAATTTTGTTGTACATGGATATGGAATCTTCGACCCTGACTGCTCGCCTAAGTGAAAACAAAAGCTCCCATGATAATATTTTAAGGGGAGTGTCGCCCTGATCCCTCAGTGATGCCCTGACCAATACTTCTCCCTTCGACAACATAAGATAATGAGACAATAAGAAGTAGGGTCAGGAGAAGGCCATTCGGCCCCTTGAGTCTTCGCTGCCATTTAATAGAATCAACTAATCTGACATTCCTCACGTCCACTTTCCGACTCTTTCCCCATAACCCTTTGATTCCCTGACTGAGAAGAATATCACAAAGAATACTTTTTAAAAAAATGTCTTTATCATTCTGCTGTTTGGTGGGAACTTGCAGAAACAAATTGACTGTTGCACCTCTGACATTACAGCAGGATGTCAATGACAATAAGTGATTTCTCAACTTTTAATCCAGAGACCCAGGTAATATTCTTGGGACCTGGGTTCGAATCCTGCTATGGCAGATGGTGGAATTTGAATTCAATAAAAATTAGGAATTAAGAGCCTAATGATGACAATGAGTTGTTTGTCAGGAAAAGAAAACCCATCTGCGTCACTAATGCCCTTGAAGGAAGAAAGTCTGCCATCTTTACCGAGTCTTGCCTACATGAGTCCAGACCAAAACTATGTGGTTAACTCTTAACTGCCCTCTGGGTGATTAGGGATGGTCAATATTTCTGGCCTAGCCAGCAATGCCACATTCTGTGAATAAACAGGAACGGGAGCCTAATACTCAAGAGTATATATAGGAAGGATAGAAATGGTGGCATAACAGGAGGGGGAATGGCATTTTTTGATTAGGGATAACATTACGGCTGAACCTAGAGAGGATATTACTGGGAATACATCCAAGGAAGTTATCTGGCTAGAACTGAGAAATAAGAAAGGGATGATCACCTTATTGGGATTGAACTATAGTCAGTGGGAAGTTGAGAAACAAATTTGTAAGGAGATCTCAGTTATCTGTAAAAATAATAGTGGTTATGGTAGGGGATTTTAACTTTCTAAACACAGACTGGGACTGCCATAGTGTTAAGGGCTTGGATGGAGAGAAATTTAAGTGTGTACAAGAAAATTTTCTGATTCCGTATGTGGATGGACGTACAGGAGAAATGTAAAAGTTGACCTACTCTTGGGAAGTTATGGCAGGGCAGGTGACTGAGATGTCAGTGGGGTAAAAGAATAGAGCAGATCTAAAAGTTAAAGGTATACACTGAAGGAAGGCCAACTTTGACCGTATTAGGCAAGAACTTTTAAAAGTTGATTGGGGATGGATGTTTGCAGGTACAGGGACAGCTGGAAAATGTGAAACCTTCAAAACTGAGATAACAAGAGTCCAGAGAGAGAGTGTTATTCTTGTTAGAGTGAAGGGAAAACTGGTCAGTGCGGGGAATGCTGGATGACTAGAGAAATTGAGATTTTGGTTAGGAATAAGAAAAAAACATATGTCAGGTATTAACAGCAGGGATTGAGTCATAATCCCTAGAGAAGTATAAAGATAGTAGGAATATACTTAAGAGAGAAATCAGGAAGGCAAAAAAGGGGATGTGAGATAGCTTTGGCAAATATGGGTAAGGAGAATCCAAAGGGATTCTACAAATATATTAAGGACAACAAAGTAATAAAGGAGAGAATAAGGCCCTCAAAGATCAGCAAGGCAGCCAATGTGTGGAACCGCAGGAGATGGGGGAGATACTAACAAGTATTTTGCACCAGTGTTTCCTGCGGAAAAGGACATGGAAGATAGAGAACATGAGGAAATAAATAGCGACATCTTCAAAAATGTCCATATTAAAGAGGAGGAGGTGCTGGACATCTTAAACCACATAATGGTGTCTAAATCCCCAGGAACTGGTCAGGTGTATCCAAACATTCTCTGAAAGCTAGGGAAGTGATTGCTAGGCCTCTTGCTGAGACATTTGTATCATCGATAGTCATAGGTGAGGTGCCGGAAGACTGGAGGTTGTCTAATGTGGTGCCACTGTTTAAGAAGGGTGGTAAGGACAAGCCATGGAACTAAAGACCAGCGAGCCTGACCTTGGTAGTGGGCAAAATATTGGAGGGAATCCTTAGGCACAGGAAGTACACATACTTGGAAAGACAAGGACTGATTAGAGATAGTCAACATGGTTTTGTGCATAGGAACTCATGTCTTACTAACTTGATTGAGCTTTTTGAAGAAGTAACAAAGAGGATTGATGAAGGCAGAACAGTGGATGTGATCTATATGGACTTCAGTAAAGTGTTCAACAAGATTCCTCATTAGCAAGGTTAGATCTCACGGAATACAGGGAGAACTAGCCATTTGAATACAGAACAGGCCTGAAGGTAGAAGACTGAGGGTGGTGGTGGAGGGTTGTTTTTCAGACTGGAAGCCTGTGACCAGTGAGGTGCCATAAAGATCAGTGCGAGGTCCACTGACTTCTGTCATTTACATAAATGATTTGGGTATGAACACAGGTGGTATGGTTAGTAAGTTTGCAGATGACACCAAAATTGGAAGTGTAGTAGACAGAAAAGAAGGTCACCTCAGAGAACAATGGTTTCTTGATCAGATGGGCCATTGGGCTAAGGAGTGGCAGATGGAATTTAATTTAGATAAATGCGAGGTGCTGCATTTTAGAAAAGCAAATCAGGGCAGGATTTATCCACTTTCATGGTAAGGTCCTTGGGAGTGTTGCTGACCTTGGAGTGCAGATTCATAGCTCCTTGAAATGAAGTCCCAGGTAGATAGGGTAGTGAAGAAGGCATTTGATACACTTGCCTTTTTTGGTTAGTATACTGAGTACAGGATTTGTGAGGTCGTGTTACGGCTATACAGGACATTGGTTAGATATTGGAATACTGCGCTCAGTTCTGGTCTCCCTGCGATATGAACGATGTCATTAAACTTGAAAGGGTTCAGAAAAGATTTACAAGGATGTTGCCAAGATTGGAGGGTTTGAGCTATAGGCAGACTGAATAGACTGAGGCTGTTTCCCCTAAAGCATTGGAGACTGAGGAGTGACTGAGAAGTTTATAAAATCATGAGGGGCATGGATAGGATGAATAGTCAAGGTTTTGTCCCTGGAATGGGGGAGTCCAAACTGGAGGGCACAGGTTTAAGGTGAGAGGGGAAAGATTTAAAAGGGACCTAAGGGATAACTCTTTCACGCAGAGAGTGGTGCATGTATGGAATGAGCTGCCAGAGAAGGTGGTGGAGGCTGGTACCATTACAATATTTAAAAGGCATCAGGATGTGTATATGAATAGGAAGGGTTTGGAGGGATATGAGCCAAGTGCTGGTAAATGGGACTAGATTAGTCTAGGATATCTGGTTGGCATGGACAAGTTGGACTGAAAGGTCTGTTTCTGTGTTGTACATCTCTATGACTCTATAAATAAAAAAAGATTTACTTTCATTCCAGTTGCAGCATCCACTCCGCCCTCAATTCCCCGGACTTGATTGTTTTTGTGATTTTTCCGGATGATTCAGATATTTTACCTTCCAAAAGTGTCAGCTCATCAGGAACCATACATATCCTACCAAACAACAAGTCCCACTCAGTCAGCACACACAAAATCAGAAATTGCTGGAAAAACTCAGCATGTCTGACAGCATCTGCTTCCTTTACATCTGCTTTCTGTCTACAGATGCTGTCAGACCTAATAAGTTTTTCCAGCAATTTTGGCTTTTGTTCCTGATTTCCACCCGTTCACCACTCCTGGGCCTGCAGACCTCTCTTGGCCCCTGCTCTCCAAGTACTAAAAATATAAAATTCTCATCTGCATCTTGAAATCCCTTCATGGCCTTGTCTTCCTTCCTTTAGGAAGGCCTGTTTCTGTGCTGTACATCTCCACTCAGCTAATTCTCTCCATTTGAACAGCGGGGCCTGCAGCCTCTCAGGCCCTGTCTACTTTAATTCTGTCCATAAACCGCAATCCTCAGCTTTAAAGACCTGTGTGAAGTCAACATCTTGACTAACCTTACATCTCACTCTTCCCTTTGCCCAGTACCTCAGGCTGTTTTTTTTATGTAACGGGGGTTTTATCAAAAACAAATGTTCTTGTTGATACCATCCTCTAATCCACCCACCCATCCCTCCAGAATATAAGAATATAAGCAATAGGAGCAGGTGTAGGCCATCTGACACTTGGAACGTGCTCCGCCATTCGATAAGATTATGGCCAGTCTTTTCGTGGTCTTAGCTCCACTTACCCACCCACTCACCATAACCCTTCATTCATTTACTGTTCAAAAAAATTATCTATCTTACCTTTGAAGACATTCAATGAGGGAAGGCTCAGTGACTTCACTGGGCAGGGAATTCCACAGAATATGTTAATACATAACACAAGGGCAGCATGGTGGCTCTGTGGTTAGTGCTATGGATCTGGTTTCAATTCCAGCCTCGGGCCACTGTGTGTGGAGTTTGCTCACTCTCCACGAGCTTGTGTGGGTTTCCTCTGGCTGCTCCGGTTTCCTCTCACAATCCAATGATGTGCAGGTTAGGTGGACTGTCCATGGTAAATGCAGGGTTATGGGGATAGGATGGGGTGTGTGCCTGGACTGGATGCTCCTTGAGGGTCAGTGTGGACTCAATGGGCTGAATGGTCTGTTTCCACACTGAGGGACTCTATGATTCAATGACTCTAATGATGCCAGCTGTGGTTGATAGAGCTAGGAATATTGTTCATCATATCTCGGACAGGCATTAAGGGTGGCAGCTGGAAATTATTTTCAATCCTGCTGGTATGGCAGAAGTATTCTCAACAGAACCAATGACTGGTTTTGAATACGCCTCAAGAATAGACCGGCAATGTTCTTAAGCAAGAAATGCAGAAAACGTAGAGATTTTCCTCATCAGCCTGTTCAGAGATGTGAGAAACGAAGCTCACTCACTTCAATAATTTCAGTCTGAGACAAGATCTGAAACAATCAATATGTTTATTATACGCTTGCAAGCGTGGTGCCTAAAATAGACACGCAGAGTTTAGCAAGAACATATCTTATATAGGATTCATTTCTCTTTCCCTCCTCCCATTACTCTAAACCCAGTGCACATTACTATTGTTTATCTCTTGCCTTATCCGGCCTTGTGCATAACAAACTACAAGTTTTACTTGGCCATTTCACTACATCCTGCTGTGGTCCATTGTTAGGTATATCCTCCTTCACTGCCATCTGTTTCCCTTACTTGTAACATTTCCTTCCTTTCCCCAACCATATTAAGCCTTATGACCTTTTAATTGAGGTTTGTTGTTTGTTTTTGCAGAAGTGGGAAACAGATGCTCATAACCACTGTTAGTGCAGGCATATCTGGCTTAACCTACATCCTCACAGCACCTTATAGAATCATCGAATCATCGAGATGTACAGCATGGAAATCTATTTGTCTATAACATCTACCATTGTTTGCAGGCACACTTCATTCTTGTATGCACATTTTAGCTAATACAAAAACAATTATATATTTCCTTCACATAGTTTTCATTCTTGTTGACTCAGCTCTTGGTTGAAACAATTATACACTGGCGTGAGTTCATTTACTTTGCATAAGTAATTATGATTTCAGAAGTAACACTACTTTACCTATATCCCACAGAGATATTATTAGACACAACTGGAGCATGGGCAACTTGAAACCGTACTTCCTGCTTCAGAGATATGGGAGTTGACACTCCACCACATTGCAAAAATCACTCTTAAGTTTTTAAAAAAATTTTATTTTTAAAAATCAACTGTCTCAGACATGTTATGATCCAATTTCAGAGCCGGTAGTACTCGAACCCAGGCCTACTAGCTCAGAGATCGGAATGTAATCACTGCACCGAAACAAACTAATCTACAATGGAGCATCTCCTACAACAAACTGCTTTTTCTTTTTCCTTTTTATTCAGTTTTTTTTTCTGTTACTGCAACAACATTTGTTAACGTTAAAACTGCTTTTACACACATCTGAATGTTTCTTTTCCACATCACTTGTGATATTTTTTATTCATCTGTTAAATACCATCAGGAAATCACCCATGTTTCCAACTGAATAATTGATCTACAAAGCCTTTCAGGGACATAGCAGACTTCAACGGTGAGGGAGAGGTAGGGAACAAAATCAAATTGCAGTTAGACCTACAACAAACTTAGCTTCTCACAACAATGGCCACTGTTTCAATCCACCCATTTACTGGATTGAAACTTTACCCCTTCCGAAGTGGGATTCACATTCCCACAGGTCTGTGTTCTATTGATCCACTACACCAGCACCGCCTACAGCCTGCAGCAAGCTTAAAGCTAGTGATTAATTAACCATAGCTCAAGGTAATTAAACATTTGAATAGCTAACAAAAGCACAGTTCCTCTGGTGTTCCAATGCGGTGCTAAAGCTTAAATTTTAAAACATTGTTTTCGCAAGAACTTGGCGTGATGAATGAACAGTGCTCGAAAAGGCTGTTGTAAAAATGCAACTCTGTTTATGTCCATTACTTTTCTGTGCAACATTCAAGCATTAAAAGTCACCACTTAGTAAGTCATTTATTTCAGTCAGGAGGAGTTTATTTTACTGCTCCTCGGATGCTGCCTGAACTGCTGTGCTCTTCCAGCACCACTAATCCAGAATCTGCTTTCCAGCATCTGCAGTCATTGTTTTTACCAATTTCAGTAAGGCGTTTGGCAAGGTTTCCCATGGTAGGCTACTGCACAAAATATGGAGGCATAGAGTTGAGGGTGATTTTGTGGTTTGGATCAGAAATTGGCTAGCTGAAAGAAGACAGAATGTGGTGGTTGATCGGAAATGTTCATCCTGGAGTTCAGTTACAAGTGTACCACTAGGATCTGCTTTGGGTCCACTGCTGTTTGTTATTTCTATAAATGACCTGGATGAGGGCATAGAAAGATGGGTTAGTAAATTTGCGGACAACACTAAGGTCGATACAGTTGTGGACAGTGCTGAAGGATGTTTTGGTTGTAGAGGACATAGATAAGCTGCAGAGCTGGGCTGAGAGTCAGCAAATGGAGTTTAATGCAGAAAAGTGTAAGGCGATTCACTTTGGAAGGTGCAACAGGAATGCAGAGTACTGGGCTAATGGTAAGATTCTTGGTAGTGTAGATGAGCAGAGAGATCTCTGTGTCCATGTACATAGATCCCTTAAAGTTGCCACCCAGGTTGATAGGGCTGTTAAGAAGGCATACGGTGTGCTAGCTTTTATTAGTAGAGGGATCGAGTTTGGAACCATGAGGTCATGCTGCAGCTGTACAAAACTCTGGTGCAGCCGCACTTGGAGTATTGCATACAGTTCTGGTCACCACATTATAGGAAGGCTGTGGAAGCTTTGGCAAGGGTTCAGAAGAGATTTAATAGCAAGTTGCCTGGTACGGAGGGAAGGTCTTAACAGAAAAGGTTGAGGGACTTGAAGCTGTTTTCGTTAGAGAGAAGATTGAGAGGTGACTTAATTGAGACTTATAAGATAATCAGAGGGTTAGATAGGGTGGAAAGTGAAAGCCTTTTTCCTTGGATGATGTTGGCTAACACGAGGGGATGTAGCTTTAAATTGAGGTGTGATAGATACAGGACAGATGTCATAGGTAGTTTATTTACTCAGGGAGTAGTAGGGACATGGAACCCACTGCTTGCAACAGTTGTAGACTCACCAACTTTATAGACACTTAAGTAGTCATTGGATAATATGGACAAGAATGAAATAGTGTAGGTTAGGTGGGTTGCAGACTGGTTTCACAGAGCAGCGCAACATCGAGGGCTGAAGGCCCTGTACTGAGCAGTAATGTTCTATGTTCTATTTGGTTATTATATGCAAATTGTAACTGTATACCAATAATGTTGATCTTGCTGATGGTGATTTTGCCTTGTGCACCTCCTGTGCTGGTGTAACCTTGTATTCCTCACTCTGCCTATGATGTGTATGTCCTTGTTGTAATGATCAGCCAAATCTGCTCACAAAACATAGCTTTTCACTGTACTTAGATACATGTGACTACAATAAATAAATCAAATCAAATCAACTCTGCTCTGCACTCCTGCTTTTAATCATGATTTGTATTCTGTTGTGAACCTCAACGTTTTTGCTTATCTCTCTGCCCCATACCAAGTGGGTAAAGCCAATTTAGAGATCTGTGTTTGATCTAACTGCTTGTACAGAATCCACATAATCTAAATTTCCATACTACAGCTGCATTAATAGCTAATTGTTTATAATCCCGCTGTTATTTGGACATCATACACTCAGTGTACATGGAAAGCCAGGTGGATTTGTATATTAAATCATTTCATATCGATGTGTGGACTCTCTCAAATATTTTCTGCTTTCTGTCAAAATTCAAGATCAGTAGCGATCAGTTTATTGTCAGAAAAAATAATCTTTTATTGTCAAGGCACAGACAATGTTACATCTGCTGCCTAAATTTATTGCACTCATGATAGAATAGCACAAGCAATTATTGTCTTACGGAAAGAATATGACATAATTCCATAAATCCAGCACAAGGATGACTGACTCATGATATAAAGTGACATTAATAGTGTGAGTTCAATTCCTGCACAGGCTGAAGTTATGATAAAGTTCTGCTATCTCAATTTCATGCCTTATCTACAGTATGGTGACCCTCTGGTTAAACTCACCAGCAGTCACCTCTGTGTAATGAGAGATTGCGATGATCATGACTTTACTAAGTGTCATAGATTTGTACAACACAGGAACAGACACTTCTTTCCAACTTGTCAATGCCGACTAGATATCCTAAATTAATCTAGTCCCATTTGTCAGCATTTGGTCCATATCCCATTAAACCCATATACCCATCCAGATGCTTTTAAAATGTTGTAATGGTTCCCAACTGCACCACTTCCTCTGGCAGCTCATTCAATACATGCACCACCCTCTGTTTGAAAAAGTTGCCCCTTAGGTCCCTTTTATATCTTTTGTCTTTCACTCTAAACCTATGCCCTCTAGTTTTGGACTTCCCTACGTTGGGGAAAAGACCTTGGCTTTTCACCTTATCCATACCCCTCATGATTTTATAAACTTCTAACAGGTCACCCCTCAACCTTTGCTGCTCCAGGGAAAACAGCCTTATTTAGCCTCCGCCTATAGTATAAACCCTTCAAGCCTTGCAACCTCCTTGTAAATCTTTTCTGAGCCCTTTCGAGTTTAATCAGATCTTTCCTGTAGCAGGGAGACCAGAATTGAATGCAGTATTCCAGAAGTGGCCTAATCAATATCCTGTACAGCAGCAACATGACATCGCCTTCTTCACTATCCTATCTACCTGTGACTCCACTTTCAATGAGCTATGAACCTGCACTCCAAGGTCTGTTTGTTCAGCAACACTTCCCAGGACCGTACAATTCAGTGTATAAGTCCTGAGTAGATTATCAGGCCAAATTGATTATTCTCCATAAAGGCCTCCTCACCTCCCTTTAGAGCCAAGCCTCACAACAAATTTCTCTCCTTGCTGTGCTTCTCCTCCCCCAAACTGCATCAAACTATTCCTCACAGGAATAAGTGCTGCATTCTCCCCAGTGTTTGAGTGACAAAACTTCTCTTGAATTCTGTGTATGATTTAGTAAATGTATAGATTCTAGTTTCAGATACACATGGAAACATTCCCTCAATGTCTACCCTTCAAATATTTCTATCGTTTGAAAAACATCTATAAGGTCACCCAAAGTTCACCTCTTTTCTCAGGAATAAAAGAGCCCCAGCTGTTCAATGTTTTCTGAAAACTTGTACAGTTATACAGATATACAGCACGGAAACAGACCCTGCGGTCCAACCTGTCCATGCCGACCAGATATCCCAACCCAATCTAGTCCCACCTGCCAGCACCCGGCCCATATCCCTCTAAACCCTTCCTATTCATATATCCATCCAGATGTCTTTTAAATGTTGTAATTGTACCAGCCTCCACCACTTCCTCTGGCAGCTCATTCAATACACGTACCACCCTCTGTTATAAAGTTGCCCCTTAGGTCCCTTCTATATCTCTCCCCTCTCACCCTGAACCTATGCTCTGTAGTTCTGGACTCCCCTACTCCAGAGAAAATACCTTGTCTATTTACCCTATCCATGCTCCCCATGATTTTATAAACCTCTGTAAGGTCACCCCTCAGCCTCTGATGTTCCAGGGAATAAAGTCCCAGCCTATTCGATCTCTCCCTATAGCTCAAATCCTCCAACCCTGGCAACATGCTTATAAATCTTTTTTGAACTCTTTCAAGTTTCACAACATACTTCTGATAGGAGGGAGACCAGAATTGCACGCAATATTCCAAAGTTAACAATCACCCAACACCAGGTTATAGTCCAACTGGTTTATTTAGAGCACTAGCTTTCGGAGCGCCGCTCCTTCATCAGGTGATAGGAGCGTCGCTCCGAAAGCTAGTGTTTCCAATTAAACCTGTTGGACTATAACCTGGTGTTGTGTGATTTTTAACTTTGTACACCCCAGTCCAACACCGGCATCTTCAAATCATGACTGCTATCGACACCACTAACTGCCGGCTTAAAGTGGAGAGGATCTCCAAGAGGATCGCACATATCGACAAAGACATCAAGTTTCTACAGAAATGCAGGCAAGCAGGAAAGACAACCACCTGATGAAGGAGCGGCACTCTGGAAGGTAGTGTTTCCAATTAAAGCTGTTGGACTATAACCTGGTGTTGTGTGATTTTTAACTTAATATTCCAAAAGTGGCCTAACCAATGTCCTGTACAGCCGCAACATGACCTCCCAACTCCTGTACTCAATACACTGACCAAAAAAGGATGGCATTCCTAACGCCTTCTTCACTATTCCCATCTACCTGCGACTCCACTTTCAAGGAGCTATGAACCTGCACTCCAAGGTATTTTCTCTCAGTCTGAGTCTTGCAAATCTCCTTCCCACCTTCTCTTCAGTCTCTATATCCTTTTCATAATGTGCAGAACAGCATACAGTACTCCAAAGCAAAACTTGCTGCCATTTCTTAACTTGTATGATGATTATGAAATTTCCATTCCTCTGAGTATAGATTGTGAGGTGAGGAAGGGGAATCATCTCCTCTCTTTTTAACCCCTTCACAACAAGTATTTTAATGATTTTTTTAGTAAACAGCTATCACAACTCTTTGAAGATCATATGCTGTAAATCAAGTCCCTCTGACCTGGTTCATCACAAAAGGTTAAAAATGTATTCATACTAACTGCGGTCACCAGGTTACCTGAAAGGTGAACTCAGGCTAAAAGAAAACACTCATCAGGTTTTTGTACTTAGCAAGAAATCAGCTATTTATTATGATTAGATCATTTTAAACCAATGACAGAAAAGAAACATGTTTTGCTTACTTATAACTGTCTACACTTTAAGCGGTATCGTTTTTAAATCCCTCTTTCCTGTATACACACATACACACACATACATACACACACATACACACACACTGTCTCACACACACACACACAGACGCACACACTCTCTCACACACACACATACACACACACACACGCATACACACACACATACACACAAACACGCACACAGTCTCACACACACACACACATACACACGCACATGCACACACACTCTCTCTCACACACACACACATACACACACACACTCACACACACTCTCTCACATACACACACACACGCACACACACTCTCTCACACACACACACACATACACACAGACAGGCATGCACACACACACACACTCATGCACACACTCTCACACACACACACATACAGACACACATGCACACACACACACACACGCACACACGCACACACACTCTCTCACACACACATACTTACACATGCATGCACACTCACACACACACACGCATGCACACACTCTCACACACACACACATGCACACACACTCTCTCTCACACACACACACGCATGCACACACTCTCTCACACACACACATACAGACACACATGCACACACTCTCACACACACACATACACACAAGCACACACACTCTCTCACACACACATACTTACACATGCATGCACACTCACACACACACACGCATGAACACACTCTCACACACACATGCATGCACACACACTCTCACACACACACACACATGCACACACTCTCTCACACATACACACACACACATACACACACACACGCACACACTCTCTCTCACACACACTCTCTCACACACACACGCACACACTCTCACACACACACATACACACGCACATACACACACACGCATGCACACACTCTCACACACACACGCATGCACACACACTCTCTCACACACACATGCACACACTCTCTCACACATACACACTCACACACATACGCACACACACACACTCACACACACACATACACACACATATACATGCACACACACTCTCTCTCACACACACATATACACACACACAGACATGCACACACTCTCTCACACACACACACGCACACACTCTCTCTCTCACACACATACACACACACGCATGCGCACACACTCTCACACACACACACGTATGCACACACACTCTCTTACACACACACGCGCACACTCTCTCACACATACACACACACATATACGCACACACACTCTCACACACACACACACATGCACACACTCTCACACACACACACACGTACACACACACACTCATGCACACACGCACACACACACATACACACACACATGCACACACTCTCTCTCACACAGACACACACATACATACACACACATACACATGCACACACACACACATGCACACACACTCTCTCTCACACACACACACACACACACACACACATTCACACACATACACTCATGCAAACAATGACAAATAAGACTTGGATATTTAGATGGACAAAAGAAATTGGGGAAACACAATTCAATGGTGCCTGTCAGGAGTACAGGAGTTTAGTAAGTGCTGATGGTCTACATCTGAACCAGACCAGAACCAATGTCCTTGGGGGAGTTGTTGCTGTTGCTGTTGCGGAGATTTTAAACCAATGTGGCAGGGGACTGGGAAGCAGAAGAGAAAACAAGTAGGTAGCGAGGTGGAGACTGGAAGAATCATGAAGATAACATTAATAAAGGGAAGAGTAGGCAGAGAGCAGATGGACACAAAAGAACTGGTGGCCTGATGTGCATCTACTTTAATGCAAGGAATATTGTGTGTAAGGCAGATGAACTTAGGGCTTGGATTGGTGCCTGGAAGTATGACATTATTGCCATCCCAGAGGGCATAATTGGCAACTAAATGTTCCAGGATACAAATGCTTCAGACAGGACGGGGGCGGGGTGGGGGGGGAGTAAAAGTGGGGGGGTGGAGTTGTATTGCTGGTCAGGGATGATATTACGGATGTGCTAAAGGAGGACACTATGGAGGTCTTGGGTAGTGAGGCATTATAGGTGGAGCTGAGAAATAAGAAGGGTGCAGTTACACTATTGGGGCTGTATTGTAGGCCTCCCAACAGTGAACGTGAGGTAGAAGAAAAACAAAAGGTAAACAGATTATGGAAAGATGTAGAGGCAACAGGGTCATAGTGATGGGAGATTTTAATTTTCCCAACATTGACTAGGATACACTTAATAAGGTATACATTTAATGTCAGAGGTCTGGATGGGGTAGAATTTGTAAGAAGCATCCAGGAGAGTTTTCTAGAGCAATATGTCAATAGGCCAACAAAGGAAGGGGCCATATTGGACTTGGTACTGGGGAACGAGCCAGGACAGGTGGTAGAAGTTGCAGTGGGGGATTGGGAATAGTGACCACGATTCTGTAAGTTTTAGAATACTTGCAGATAAAGATGAGAGTGGTCCTAAGGGAAGACTACTAAACTGGGCCAAGGCCAATCATATCAAAATTAGGCAGGAGCTGGGAAATGTGGATTGGACACAGCTATTTGAAGGCAAGGCCACATTTGATATGTGGGAGGCTTTCAAAGATAGTGCAGGATAGACCTGTCTTGTTGAAGGCAAAGGATAGGAAGGGCAAGATTCGTGTACCGTAGATGACAGGAAAAATTGTATGACTAGCCAAGAGGAAAAGAGAAGTATACATAAGGTCCAGGCAGCTAAGAATAGAACAGGCCCTGGAAGAATAGGACAAGTCTTAAATGAGGAATCAAGCAGGCAAAAAGGGGTCATGAAATAGCTTTAGCGAGCAGAATTAGGGAGAATCTCAAAGCATTTTATTCTTATATAAGAAGCAAGCGGGTAACTAGAGAAAGGATTGGTCCACTAAAGGATAACGAAGGAAGGTTTTGTGATGAATCTGAAAGAATGGATGAGATTTTGAATGATTACTTTGCATCAGTGTTCACTGAGGAGAGGAACATGATGAATCTTGAGATTAGTCTGGATCGTGTTGACATAAGTAGGGAAAGATGTGTTGGGTATGCTAAAGGTTATTAAGGTGGACAAATCCCCAGGACCAGATGGGATCTATACCAGGTTGATAAGGGAGACAAAAGAGGAAATAGCTGGGGCCCTGACAGATATCTTTGTGGCATGCTTAAATACAGGTGAGTTGCTGGAGGGCTGGAGGGCTGGAGGTTGCTCATATTGTCCCCCTGTACAAGAAGGATAGTAGGGATATTCCGGGTCACTATAGATCAGTGAGCCTGACGTCGGTAGTGGGAAAGTTGCTGGAGAAGGTACTGAGGGATAGGATCTATATTTAGAAAAGAATGAGCTTATCAGTGATAGGAAACATGGTTTTGTGTGGGGGAGATTGTGCCTTACCAACTTAATAGAGTTCTTCGAGGAAGTGACCAAGTTGATAGATGAAGGAACGACTGTTGATGTCATATACATGGACTCTAGTAAGGCATTTGATAAGATTCCCCATGGTAGACTAATGGAGAAAGTGAAGTCACATGGTGTGCAGGGTGTTCTAGCTAGGTGGATAAAGAACTGGTTGAGCAACAGGAGATAGAGAGTAGTAGTTGAAGGGAGTTTCTCGAAATGGAGAAAGGTGACCAGTGATGTTCCACAGGGGTCATGTTGGGGCCACTGTTGTTTGTAATATACATAAATGATCTGGAAGAGGGCACTGTTGGTCTGATCAGCAAGTTTGCAGATGACGCGAAGATTGGTGGAGTAGCAGAAAGCATAAGGAACTGTCAGAGAATACAGGAGGATATAGATAGACTGGAGAGTTGGGTGGAAAAGTGACTGATGGAGTTCAATCCAGACAAATGTGAGGTGATGCATTTAGGTAAGACTAATTCTAGAGAGAATTATACTCTGAATGGAAGAGCCTTGGGAAAAGTTGATGGGCAGAGAGAACTGGGAGTGCAGGACCATTGTACCCTGAAGGTTGCTGCACAGGTGGATGGAGTGATTAAGAGGGCAGATAGTATGCTTGCCTTCACTGGATGGGGTATTGAGTATAAGAGCTGGCAAGTCATGTTAAAATTGTACAAGACATTAGCTCGGCCGCATCTGTAGTTCTTTGTTTTATATTATGATAGGTTGTTCTCCAATAATGCACGTTTCGTTCATACAAATTTGCTATAACACAATTGATGCACTGGGGACACTGTTCCTATAACGCGAAGTTTTAAGGTATCTATTGCTTATAACGTGATTCTGGCCCCACTAGTTTAAATGGAACTGCTAGTACGTGATTTTCGTATAACCTGGGATTGCATGAGAACTGAACTATCACGTTATAGCAAAACTGACTGCATATTATCAGAGTTACGAAGGTATCATCTCTCAGTTTCTTCCAATTCCTTTGCTGATTGCACACTGATGCTGTCTTTCATTCATTGACTCTGTGCCCCTGAAGATGAGTTTCCCTTTTTCCTTTCAAGAAGGTGATTTGCAGAGAGAGCAGTTTCAGAGGAATTAGTAAGAAAGAACAGTTACCAGGAGACTTTTTGTTGCTACTATCCACAACGGGAAAGAAAGAGGTTTCTTCTTTGCAGGTTGGGAGGTTTTGCAGTGTTGCTTGCACACACAGATTATGTCAAATGCCTAGAACCAATCAAAATCTTGTTGTCAGGCAGTTGTCCCTTAGTTCAGAAACCAACAGGGACTGTAATGTCTGACTTTGTCCTTGTTCCCCCAGAAATGAATAACATTGTGTGTTTAACTGACAAAGCCCTAAGAAATATGGTTTTTCAAACAGCAAACATCTCTGTATGTGGTCTCCTTGGTTTAAAGCAGGATTTTCCAATTTATAATTTAAAAAAGGTGATCATCTTTTTGAGCAGAGATGATGGTCTAGTGGTTTTATTGCTGGATTATTAAACTAGAGACCCAGGTAATGTTCGATTCCACCTTGACAGATTTATTTATTACTGTTACCCATACTGAGACACAGTGAGAAGTATTGTTCTGTGTGCTATACAGGAAAATCATACATTACAAAGGTGCATCAGTACATCAGGGTCATAGAACAGAATGCAGATCATTACAAATCTGAAATTAGAAGTCTAATGCTGATTGCTGGAGGATGGGGGGGTGGGGGGGGGGTGGGGTGGAGTGTGGGGGGAGGTGTAGTAAAATCAATCTGGTTCACCAATGCCCTTTACGGAAGGAAATTTCTCTCCATACCTGGTCTGGCCTACGTTTGATCCAGTCACACAGCAAAGTGCCACACCCTTAACTGCCTTCTGGTCAATGAATGCTGAGCTAGCCAGTGACACATCCTGTAAATATACTTAAGAAATATAATTATCAAGATCCAAATAAAGGAGCCAAATTACAAAGCTTCATTTTCATTATTGCCTCCTAACTGGAAAAGAATAATAAATCTTTGACATCAAGCACACACATAAACATAGGTAATAAGTTTAACCAGAGGGAGAGAAGGCTGTCTATTCTCAGCAGGAAGGCATAGCCAATTGCAACAAACACAGGCTACAATGAAGGCAAGCATACTATCTGCCTTCTTGGCCACTCTATCTGCTTGTGCAGCAACCTTTAGGGTACAATGGACTTGCACTCCCGGATCTCTCTGCCCATCAACTTTTCCCAAGGCTCTTCCATTCATTGGAGTCTGAGCAGGGTTGGCAGTACCCTTGGAGAGTGAGTTCATGTTTGGAGTCTGGTATGACTTTGCAGAACTGGAACATTGCGTTTTTCAAGTAGAGTTCAGGAGAAGACTCATACCAGACATGAAACATTTAATTCTGTTTCTCTCTCCACAGATGCTGTCAGACCTGCTGAGTTCCTCCGGCATTCTCTGTGTTTGTCTCAGCTTTCCAGCATCTGCAGCATTTTGCTTTTATTAAAGCCCACTTCAGTTTAATGTTCTCAGCATCCTTGAGCTGTGAGATTAGCCTGAGTCCTGACTGTTCAGCTGGTGCTTTGTTTCTTCAGCAGTGGCAAAGTTTGCAGATATCTTTGAATTCTAAGTAATTGGTTGGTCTCCCAAGTTCTTTCCAAATGAGTGCTGATTTCCAGGTTGACAGAACAGGGAGACAGAGGCTTCCAGTTACTATCAGTACATATTTATTTTATTGTTTCTGTTTTACTGGTGTAAAACTATTGCCTGAAATGTGCCATTTTAGGTATTTGTTCTTTTTAAATGTTACTCCTCATGTATGCAATCAGAATATTGATATTGTTTATCATTAAAGTATCAAACTCGAGGGTGAATCACTTTCTCTCACAACTCATTTCTCTTTCAGGCATCATCTCAATCAAGTTTCTTTATATCTGTACAGCATAATACACTCAAGATTTATAATGCAATATTTTATTTTACATTCCAACCTATGTTTTTAAGAGAAGTTTAATTGATTGAAATCTGAATCTGTTTTGCAAAATTGCCCTACAAACTAAGATGCTAACTTTATGATCACATTTTGGTTTCTATTTTCATGAGGCAGTCTAACTACTTTGTTAGCATCTGCAGTCATCAGTTTTTCATCAATGTAAGGACCTGCATTATGGTTTTGTTTTCACTGTTGAAAGAAGGTCAGCTGTGAGTTAATGATCATTTAGGAACGCTAAGTTCTGAAATTACCTTTGTCTCTCTTTAATCGTTATTATGATCCAATATGATGTTATTACTAAACAAGTCAGACCTCAGATTGAAATCTAGCTTTATATATCACGGCTTGTTTTATTTTAGGTTTTAAGGAGGTGTTCTGTCACTGAGACAGAAGTGTGCAAAGTAGCAGATTTTGTTTTCAAATTAAAGTTTATTAAGCAAAATAACTCATTAAAATAATTTATGAACCAGTTTATTTATTTATAACACAACTTCAAAGAATTTTAAGCACATTGTAAATGTGTAAATGCATTAAATTCAAAACATTATTTTACAAGTTTAAATAAAACATATCTCTTGTACATGCCCAATAGCAACGTTTGTAGAGTACTCATTCTCTCACACCTCAAAGGTTTAAGGTAACCCCCCGGAGTGGAATATCTGATAGCTTGTTCCTGGAACTGTCATACACCTAAGTTTAAACAAGTCTTCTTTAGGTTTTCACCCCAAACTTTGGATCTCGGACTAACTCCTTACTAGATTGTGAAATTTTCCTACTCTCGTGAGCACTGCTGTATACATGCATAATTTGTTTAAGGACTGCACAGATGTCCAAAGTAAATTAAAACTGAATCAAAAATTTCCTCCCCTCTCTCTATCCTTTGAGTATTTCTGCCAAGTTTAAAAGAAGACACTTAAGTCTAAAAAAGTTTAATGAACCATTAAATACAGTGGTTCACCCTGCTAAAGTTCTGAAATAAATACAAACATATTAGGATGCCAAAGTAGTCTTTACAAACTGTTTTAAAAGAAATCACCATGACTGCAGAAATACTTACAAATTACTTATTAACTTCAGACACCCAGAAAATCTATATGTTGCAAGCTAATAATTCAAAACCAAAACTTAAATAATACTAAAAATATGTATAACTAAGACAGCTTCTATCACAATATTCATATAAAAAGGGTCATAGCTCAATACAGATATTAAATATGACATGCTATTGCCTTACAAAACAATAAAGCTAGTTGCTTTGACTCACAATCAACTGTTCTCAAAAATCCCCAGTATTTGAGTAATAATATCAGAAATAGCCTCGAAAAGCTGCATGCTTTAAGTAGGAGATCAATAATCATATAAGAATTTGTTTTTTGTTTTCACCTTCCTTAATGGACAAAACTTTATTCTGTGCATGGTTTCATTATTTCTTTCTAACATTTATTCGTATTGTTAGCTACATGCCATTCTTTCCCAGTCAATTTACTGATCAAAATACATTTGAGTTCATTTATTCTCCATAACATTTGGTAAGAAGCTGCATATTTCAATGTCATTTGTATTCTGTGTTAATGAGAATGGTTAAGTAAGCATTTGCCCATGAATGTTTGATTGACTCCATGGGCTAATTTATTTACAACAGCAAAATATGTTGTAAGGTGTAGAGCAGACATTACAACAACCATTTGATTTCTGTGTGTGTATAGCTTGCAAAGCAGCCAAACATGTCACAACATGAGGATGCAGGTCCAGGGAGCATTAAAAACTAATGCCTCATCACAGACGCTGACTTGGCACTCAAATGAATCTGCACAGGGCACAGACAATGCTCCAAAGGTGGGAGATAATTGACAGCCCAAGTTGTGATTGTGATCAGCGGTCTAAGACCAAGGATGAGATCACACGAACTGTCCCACAAAGATCTGTTGTGGAGCACTCATTCAGCATCTCAGGAGGCTGTCCGAGCCAAACTATACATCTCATTATACAAAAATAGGAAGCTCAACTTAAGAATTCCACAGACAGTTAAATAAGCTTGGAACAGGCTCCCATAACGCTCAATGATTCCTAGTTCCAAGGATGAACTGGTTTTGCTTAGAATTTTCTTCCTATTGTCCAGGCATGAAACAGAATCCCTCCTGTTTGGAAGCAGGCCATTCAGCCCATCTGAGGAACATCTCACTCAGATCTGCTTCCCTACTTTAAACCTTTAACCCTGCATTTCCCATGGCTAATCCACTTAGCCTGCATATCCCTGTTGACCAAGGGCAATTTAACATGGGCAGTCCACCCTAACCTGCACATCTTTGGACTGTGGGAGGAAACCGGGGCACCACGCAGACACGGGGAAAACTTGCAAACTCCACACAGTCACCCAAAGTGGGAATCGAACCTGGGACCCTGGTGCTGTGAGGCAGCATCAACTTTCTAATTTGTTGTTTATTCTGACCTGTAGCTTAACAGCTTGGTGAACATGACAGTCTTATGTGCCATTGTGTGAGGCTGGAGATGTTACTGCAACATTTGGGGTAGCTTGTGGCCAGCCTGCTTGGTTATGTAAAACTGATAAGGGGGAAATGCTGCCTGGGAAATACGACTTTCTGTTCAGTGTCATTTTCCTCGTCCTCCAGCCCAGTTTCTCGATTTCTCTTGCTCTGTGGTATCTCCCTTAATCACTGTTCCCCATTTTCTTCAGTCCAAGGTGGGTAAGGAGAACATATTAGCACCCAGGTGGAGGTGAGGACTGCAGATGCTGGTGATTAGAGTCAAGATTAGAGTGGTGCTGGAAAAGCACAGCAGGTCAGGCAGCATCCGAGGAGCAGGAAAATCAACGTTTCGGGCAAAAACCCTTCACATTTTAGCAGCCAGCCTATTTCTGTTCCAGAGGAGACTAACAGTGTATGCTGCAGCTAAATTTCCAGGACACGAACTTTTTCAAAAACATTACTTCTCAATTTTGGATATGTCCTCAACATAAATACCATTCATTCCCAGTGGCTTTCAGTTCTGAGGAAAGCTCTCTGGATTCCGAATGTTAACTCTGTTTATCTCTCCAGAGATGCTATCGGGCCTGCTGGGTTTTTCAAGAAACTCAGAAAACTTTCTGTTTTTGTTTTATTTTTCCAGCATCTGCAATTCTTTGTTTTAAAGTATGCATGTAATAGTGCCCTTATCAGTGTAAATCCTGGTGAAAAGTCCATACACGTAAGTTCTCCTCACATCTTACCTGCCTTGTAATCGCGACAATTTTTAGATGCATGTTCTTTATGAGAATTGACAACATTCCTGGGCGAAAGTTAGCACTGCAGACGTTCCTGATGAAGGGCTTTTGCCCGAAACGTCGATTTCGCTGCTCGTTGGATGCTGCCTGAACTGCTGTGCTCTTCCAGCACCACTAATCCAGTATTTGGTTTTCAGCATCTGCAGTCATTGTTTTTACCTCGCTGGAGATCAGAGTGGTACTGGAAAAGCACAGCAGTTCAGGCAGCATGCAACGAGCAGGAAAATTGACATTTTGGGCTAAAGCCCTTCATCAAGAATGAAGGCAGGGAGCCTTAGGGATGGAGAGATAAATGGGAGGGGGGTGGGGCTGGGGAGAAGGTAGCCAAGAGTACAATAGGTGGATGGAGGTGGGGATGGAGGTGATAGGTCAGAGGGGAGGGTGGAGCAGATAGGTGGAAAGGGAGATTGGCAGGTAGGACAGGTCATGAGGATGGTGCAGAGCTGGAAGGTTGGAACTGGGGTAAGGTGGGGGGAGGAAAATGAGGGAACTGGTGAAGTCCACATTGATGCCCTGGGGTTGAAGTGTTCCGATGGGGATTGCAGTGAGAGAAAGACTCACTGAAATCCTTGTAGAGAGAGGAGGAGAACTTCTTCAAGGTAGGCATCCTTGCAAGAAGATTCACAGTAAGGTTAAAATCAACTAGGCAAATGTGAGGACGGCAGATGCTGGACGTCCTGGGCATTTATGTCCAGAGCAGTGATTCTTATTTTCAGTTCTTTTCTCAGTTCACACAAATATACCTTTGAAGCTGATCTAAGTTAAGGGATTTTCATAAATAATATATTGCCTCATACAAAGACAGCCATTGAAGCCAAATTTGATGAGTGAACTGTGACAACTATATTTTCAAACAAAAACAGAAGTAGCTGGAAAAGTTCAGTAGGTCTGGCAGCATCTGTGAAGAGAAATCAGTGTTAACGGTTCTGGTCAAGTGAGCCCTCCTCAGGACTGTTACAGCATTTGCAGTTCTTTCAGTTTTTCCAGCGAGATTTTCCCTAACTGTGAGACCAGAAGAAGTAAGATCAGGAATTGGTCATTCAGCCCTTCATAGCTGAAAATGTGTTGCTGGAAAAGCGCAGCAGGTCAGGCAGCATCCAAGGAACAGGAGAATCGACGTTTTGGGCATATGCCCGTCTTCAGGAATGAGGAAAGTGTGTACAGCAGGCTAAGATAAAAGGTAGGGAGGAGGGACTTGGGGGAGGGGCGTTGGAAATGCGATTGGTGGAAGGAGGTCAAGGTGAGGGTGATAGGTCGGAGTGGGGTGGGGGCGGAGCGGGCAGGGAGAAGATTATAGGTTAGGAAGGCGGTGCTGAGTTCGAGGGATTTGACTGAGACAAGGTGGGGGGAGGGGAAATGAGGAAACTGGAGAAATCTGAGTTCATCCCTTGTGGTTGGAGGGTTCCTAGGCGGAAGATGAGGCGGTCTTCCTCCAACCGTCGTGTTGCTATGGTCTGGCGATGGAGGAGTCCAAGGACCTGCATGTCCTTGGTGGAGTGGGAGGGGGAGTTGAAGTGTTGAGCTACAGGGTGGTTGGGTTGGTTGGTCCGGGTGTCCCAGAGGTGTTCTCTGAAACATTCCGCAAGTAGGCGGCCTGTCTCCCCAATATAGAGGAGGCCACATCAGGTGCAGCGGATGCAATAAATGATGTGTGTGGAGGTGCAGGTGAATTTGTGGCGGATATGGAAGTATCCCTTGGGGCCTTGGAGGGAAGTAAGGGGGGAGGCGTGGGTGCAAGTTTTGCATTTCTTGCGGTTGCAGGGGAAGGTGCCGGGAGTGGAGGTTGGGTTGGTGGGGGGTGTGGACCTGACGAGGGAGTCACGGAGGGAGTGGTCTTTTCGGAACGCTGATAGGGGAGGGAAGGGAAATATATCCCTGGTGGTGGGGTCCGTTTGGAGGTGGCGGAAATGACGGCGGATGATATGCTGTACATGGAGATTGGTGGGGTGGTAGGTGAGGACCAGTGGGGTTCTGTCCTGGTGGCGGTTGGAGGGGCGGGGCTCAAGGGCGGAGGAGCGGGAAGTGGAAGAGATGCGGTGGAGGGCATCGTCGACCACGTCTGGGGGGAAATCACGGTCCCTGAAGAATGAAGAATCCTTGTTCCTTGGATGCTGCCTGATCTGCTGCGCTTTTCCAGCAACACATTTTCAGCTCTGATCTCCAGCATCTGCAGTCCTCACTTTCTCCATTCAGCCCTTCATGCCTACTCTGCCATTCAATTGGATCATGGCTGATCCGACATTGCTCACACCCACCTTCCTGCCCTTTCTCTTGATTCCCTGACTGATCAAGAATCTCTCTATCTCAACCTTAAATATGCACAAGAACTCTGCTCCCACAGCTCTCTGTGGCAAGGAGTTCCACAGACAGTGAGAGGAGAAATTCCTCCTAATCTCATGCCTAATTGAGGATGCTTATGCCGCATACAAATATGCGACTAATCCTGCATTATGTGGAAGGCATGGACTAAAATCCTGTGTCACCAGCTTCGACTGGTTGCACCAAATTCCAAACACTGACAACTCCACTAATTAGTTTGCATTTTAAGGACTAATATGAGACAGAGTAATTACTGCTGGGGGAACAGTTACTTTGCTTATTCTGAAATTTACAAACACGATGCCCAAAGACAGTTCCCTACATGACTGTAACTGGAAGAAGAACTCATTATCAATGGCAGGCTTATGCTGATAATTTACAGTTTAGCAGGTCCTGTGGATATGAGGCAAATAACTTTGTCAAAGCTCAATATGCTTTAAATAGCCACAAGCCTGTGAATTTTATCTGCTCGAAACAGTCAAGGATAAAATGGGGTTGGCAGAGTATTATAGTAATCTTTTTCACAAGGTCGTCATCCAGAATCAGACAAAAAAAAAGCAAAACAATTCAGGTTTGTGCTCTGGCATAAAACAAAATGCATAATATTGAAAGAGTTATTTCAAACAAGAAGGATTCGTGATCTTGTTTTTCTCCCGTTGAAAACTTGTAAGGCTGAGTTTTACCACATTTTGGCAAAGTGTTATTTCGTCGGCTGTCCCGGTGGGTTTCTCTCCCCGAGGCCCGGTGAACCTCCTTGCTCTACCATCTTGACAATATGTCACGTCCCATGGTCCACCTGTTGTCCGACACTAGCCCGATTCTCCCTCCAGCCGCAGCTGGGAATACTTGTGTCTTCCAGATAGGCAGCATATTCCAGCAATCCTGGAGCCAGTGCCATTTTGGAATGTGAACCGTACATCTGGGACAAGTGGTGGCAGTCAGAGTTGCCCTTGACCACCAACACAATGATATACAGCAGCTGCAAACCAACACTTCTTGTGGCACAGAGATATGACACTTCCTCTTAGATGCGTTTCACTGTTTAAGCAGCGAGGTCACACAACCTGCCTGTCCTTAGCTCCATCCCACCATACAATCCACCCCAATTAACCCCAGTGACCACTGTAACTCAGCATCTTGGCATTGTGCAACGTGTAATCATCACAGACTTTAGTTGTCCTTAATTTACAAACACTTCAAACAAAGAGAAATCAAACAAAGAGAAGCTGCTGCTCAGGACACAAATTACTTGCATGTTGAGCACCAACAATTTTTTTATGCAACCTATTTTGCGAATCAACTTACACAGAGATGTTATTACATTCAAGGGACTTGAACCCTTGTCTCTCGGCTCAGAGGTAGGGGCACTAGTAGTGTGGCAAAACAGAGCCCTTACCAACAATGTTATAAATTTTAATTTTTAAAAAATTTAACCTGCTTGTCTAATCAGGCAAAAGTGGGTACTGCAGATGCTGGAGATTAGAGTCAAGATTCGAGTGGTGCTGGAAAAGCACAGCAGGTCAGGCAGCATCCAAGGAGCAGGAAAATCGAGGTTTCGGACAAAAGCCCTTCATCACCCCTCATTCCTGATGAAGGGCGTTTGCCCGAAACGTCGATTTTCCTGCTCTTCGGATGCTGCCTGACCTGCTATGCTTTTCCAGCACCACACTGATTTTGACTGTTTTTCTAATCACCCTGTTCAGATGTTATTACATACCTCTGGAGCAGGTGAGACATGAACATAGGCCTCGCACTCCAGCAATGACCTTGAATATGGGAAGAATGAGGATTGGCATACATTCTGGGAAGATTAATGTCAAAGCTACAAGAGAAAAGCAAAACAAACTGGGAGAAGACATGGTTTGTTCAATGATACTTCAGTGGAGGATAAGTAGAATTCCTTAAAAAGGCACATTGCTACATTTTCAGGTCAGATACATATAGTAATGGCTGTTTAAATGCAAATAACATTAACTAGTAAAACACAGAAACCCATTATTTCAATCTTTAATGGAGCAGCAAAATCTCAGTGAATTCATTATTTCAAATGAAGCTATGACGTCAAGACAGGTTTAAACCATTCAAAGGAAATTTAGGGCTGATAACAGAATTTTCTTTATGTGACATGACCTCAGTATAGATAATTGACCTCAGTGAATAATGGAGAGTTTGCCTCAAACATTTGCCTGTAAAATAATCTACTCACTGATCAAGGCACCATGGTGTCAATCAGAATTGCTGGTAAAACTCAGCAGATCTGGCAGCATCTTTTGGAGAGAAAGCAGAGTTAACATTTCAGGTCCAGTGAGCCAATCCCTAGAACGGATTGTAGCTCGAAAATATTCTGGGACATATGCTGCAGACGGAGCATGGGTGAGGGGGGGAGCGAGTGAACAGATAGATGGAGAAGGGGCCCAAAGCGGGAGAGAATGAGAGTTAGACAGATAAAGGGGTCGATGATAGTCAGCCAGGGAGAAGTAAATGCTGATAAGGGGAATCCTTAGTCAGTGAAAATGAGTCAGTGGTGCAGAAAGCAGCCCATGTGATGACAAGACTGAGCTTCCAGGTGCCTGCCACTTTACACCCCACCCTGTCCCCTGGGAAACATCTCTGTCTCCGGCTTGCTGCACTGCTCTAGTGAAGCTCAGCAGAAGCTGGAAGAAAAGCACCTCATTTTCTGCTTGGGTCTCTACAGCCTTCAGGGCTCAATATCGAGTTCATGCAAAGATTGCCACAAACCATGCGAACAAACTTTACCAATTCAGCATGCAAGTCAACAATCTCAATGTCTTCCATGGGCCTTACCCAACCGCACACCCCAGGCTCTGTCATCACATGCAACCAAAAGAGAAACCACTGGAAAAGCTCAGCAGGTTTGGCTTTTCTTTATGCAGAAGACAGGGATTGAACTCTCCGATGTCCCTATCTCTATCCTCACCCACCAAACCTTATTGTCACATGGCCTGCTATTATACACAACCCATTGTTAGCCACTAACAGCCCCATTAATAATTATTCACTGGCCCAGCCTGATCCACTCCTTTGTCTGTCCGACTGTTCTCTCTCTTTGGGCTCTATCGCTACCTATCATTTACCCCCTTGCCCCACCCTGTCTTCTGCAGAAAGAAAAGCATTTTCCAAGCTACCATCAGTTCTGAGGAAGGGTCACTTGACCCAAAATGGTAATTCTGATTTCTCTCCACAGATGCTGCCAAACCTGCTGAACTTTTCCAGTGGTTTCTGCTTTGGTTGCATGTGATGACAGAGCCTGGGGTGTGCGGTTGGGTAAGGCCCATGGAAGACATTGAGATTGTTGACTTGCATGCTGAATTGGTAAAGTTTGTTCTCATAATTTCGTCGCCATGCTAGGTAACATCATCAGTGTGCCTCTGGTGAAACGTTGGTGTTCTATCTTGCTTCTTATATACATGTCTGGTTCTGTTGGGGTAGGTGACGTCATTTCCGGTTTCCTTTCCTGTTTTGTTTCTGAGTGGTTGGTACATGGGGTCAAGCTCTACATGTTTGTTAATGGAGTTCCAGGTTGAGCGCCAAGACTCCAGGAATTTCCCGTGCATGTCTTTGTTTGGCTTGTCCTAGGATGGAGACATTGCCCCAGTTGAATTGCTGTCCTTTTTTGTCCGTGTGTATGGACATAAGAGATATCTGGTCATGACTTAATGCTGCCTGAACTGCTGTGCTCTTCCAGCACCACTAATCCATGATTTATGGTGGCTAGTTAGTGTTTGTGTACCCTGATAGCTAATTTCCTTCCAGATTGCCCTATGTAATGTTTGTGGCAGTCTTTGCATGGGATTTTGTTTTTAACCTTCGTCCTTTTGGTTGTGGGTATGGGATCCTTTATACTTGTTGGTTGGACAAGCCAAATAGAGACATGCATGGGAATTCCTGGAAACCTGGCACCCAATCTGGAACTCCATTAATGAACACGTGGAGTTGGACCCATATACCAACCACAAAGAAACAGAACAAGCAACAAAGCATTGTTGCTCCAGGGAAAACAGCCCCAGCCTGTTCAGCCTCTCCCTATATCTCAAATCCTCCAACCCTGGCAACATCCTTGTAAATCTTTTCTGAACCCTTTCAAGTTTCACAACATCTTTCGGATAGGAAGGAGACCAGAATTGTACACAATATTCCAACAGTGGCCTAACCAATGTCCTGTACAGTCGCAGCATGACCTCCCAACTCCTGTACTCAATACTCTGACCAATAAAGGAAAGCATACCAAACGCCTTCTTCACTACCCTATCTCCCTGCGACTCTACTTTCAAGGAGCTATGAACCTGCACTCCAAGGTATCTTTGTTCAGCAACACTCCCATAGGACCTTACCAGTAAGTATATAAGTCCTGCAAAGATTTGCTTTCCCAAAGTGCTTTCCCTGGATAGTCACAGGTGAGGTGCCGGAAGACTGGAAGTTGGCAAACGTGGTGCCACTGTTTAAGAAGGGCGGTAAAGACAAACCAGGGAACTATAGACCGGTGAGCCTGACATCAATGGTGGGCAAGTTGTTGGAGGGAATCCTGGGGGACAGGACGTACATGTATTTGGAAAGGCAAGGATTGATTAGGGATAGTCAACATGGCTTTGTGCATAGGAAATAATGTCTCACAAACTTGATTGTAACAAAGAGGATTGATGAGGGCAGAGCAGTAGATGTGATCTATATGGACTTCAGTAAGGCGTTTGACAAGTTTCCCCATGGGAGACTGATTAGCAAGGTTAGATCTCATGGAATACAGGGGGAACTAGCCATTTGGATACAGAAAGGTAGAAGACAGAGGGTGGTAGTGGAGGGTTGTTTTTCAGACTGGAGGCCTGTGACCAGTGGAGTGCCACAAGGATCGGTGCTGGGTCCTCTACTTTTTGTCATTTACATAAATAATTTGGATGCGAGCATAAGAGGTACAGTTAGTAAGTTTGCAGATGATACCAAAATTGGAGGTGTAGTGGACAGCGAAGAGGGTTACCTCAGATTACAACAGAATCTGGACCAGGTGGGCCAATGGGCGAAGAAGTGGCAGATGGAGTTTAATTCAGATAAATGCGAAGTGCTGCACTTTGGGAAAGCAAATCTTTGCAGGACTTATACACTTACTGGTAAGGTCCTATGGGAGTGTTGCTGAATAAAGATACCTTGGAGTGCAGGTTGATAGCTCCTTGAAAGTAGAGTCACAGGGAGATAGGATAGTGAAGAAGGCGTGGTCAGAGTATTGAGTACAGGAGTTGTGACTATACAGGACATTGGTTAGGACACTGTTGGAATACTGTGTGCAATTCCGGTCTCCTTCCTATAGGAAAGATGTTGTGAAACTTGAAAGGGTTCAGAAAAGATTTACAAGGATATTGCCAGGGTTGGAGGATTTGAGCTATAGGGAGAGACTGAACAGGCTGGGGCTGTTTTCCCTGGAGCATTGGAGGCTGAAGGGTAACCTCATAGAGGTTTACAAAATTATGAGGGGCATGGATAGGGTAAATAGGCAAAGTCTTTTCCCTGGGGTCAGGGAGTCCAGAACTAGAGGGTATAGGTTTAGGGTGAGAGGGGAAAGATATAAAAGAGACCTAAGGGGCAACTTTTTCATGCAAAGAGTGGTATGTGTATGGAATGATCTGCCAGAGGATGTGATGGAGGCGGGTAAAATTGCAACATTTAAGAGGCATTTGGATGGGTATATGAATAGGAAGGGTTTGGAGGGATATGGGCTGGGTGCAGGCAGGTGGGACTAGATTGGGTTGGGATATCTGGCCGGCATGGATGTGTTGGACCGAAGGGTCTGTTTCCATGCTGTACATCTCTACGACTCTATGACTCTAAAACTGGAAATGATGTCACCAACCCCAGCAGACCCCAACACATAAATAGCAAATGGGACAAAGCATTAATGCTTTACCGGAGACTCACTGACGATGTTATCTAGAATGGTGTCTGCAAACAAACTTCCCAGGCAACAAGCAAGTGACTCAGTGGTTAGCACTGCTGCCTCACAGTGCCAGGGACCCAGGTTCGATTCCGGCCTTGGATGACTCTGTGGAGTTTGCACATTCTCCCCATGTCTGCCCGGGCTTCCTCTGGGTGCTCTGGTTTCATCCCACAATCCAATCATGTGCAGATTAGCTGGATTGGCCATGATAAATTGCCCCTAGTGTACAGGGATGTGTAGGTTAGGTGCATTAGTTAGGGGAATGGGTCTGGGTGGGATGCTCTTCAGAGAATTGGCATGGACTTGTTGGGCCAAATGGCCTGTTTCCACACTGTAGGGGTTCTATGCTCTTCAAGTCAACAATGTCATCCACAACCTGAGCAGATCTGCTCGAAAACTATGAAAGAAGTTGTTCCAGTTCTGAGCTTTTGAACTCGAAAATGAATCCTGAAGGCTGTGCGAGAAACGCTGAGTTTCTTTCACAATTTCTGTTGATTACTTCAGATTTCCAGCATCTGTGGTTCTCTGCTTCATTTTACCATGATGTGAATGTTGCTCGATGACTGAGGTATGTTTGATTTTACAGAGCTAGCTGAATAAAATACTAACACGATTTGAAACAGAAATAAACATTGGAAATGGGTGATTCAATAAAATAGATCAAAAAATTAATCTTCATCAGTCTGTTAACTCAGCACCATGATTTAATAAAGAGGTGGAAGGAGGAAGCAAAAATTGATTACGTTATCAATGTTTTCCTTTATAAAGCAAACATCTTTGATATGGTAGGAAAAGTAATAAGGCATTCAATTTATCACCATCGTATTTGGATAGCTTATCATCAGTCATACAGTTGTCCTGCCAATTTTAATGACTCTGTGTGCAATGTAGTCAGATTCCCTTCATGTTGTGAACTCACAGGTCCAAAGCTACAATTTTTAAACATTTCAATGTTCGTCTTAGCTGAAGAGTTGCTCATTTAATTTCTGCTGTGAGTGAGAAAATGAATTGCAATTATAAAATTATCTTAACAGATTCATCTTCTAGTTAGGCTTAACACATCATTAAACCCTTCCTGTAGAAGCAAAGTACTGTGGATGCTGGAAATCTGGAATAAACACTGAGAATGCTGGAGAAACTCTGCAACTTCTGAAGAATAACACCCAAAATGTGAACTCTGTTTCTCTCTCTATAGATGCTGCCAGACCTGCTGAGTTTCTCCAGCACTTTCTCTGTTTATAACCTGTAACGTGAACTTGGTTTTTCTCTCTGCACAATTACTGCCAGACCTGCTAAATTTCTCCAGCATTGTCTGCGGTTGATTAAGATCTTCATCTGTAGGGATTTTAAGTGCCCAACTTAAATTCACAAACATTTTATTATCAACATTGGGAATTTCAAAGTCGTTTGATTTAGTTTTACAGACAGGCTTGATGCAGATCAATGGCAGGCAAGTTAAGCATCTTCTTCTTGAATTCTCTATCTAAAGGTATTACTGACCTACAGCGTCATACACCCCACTACCCCAAAACCTGAGCTGTTGAGAACAATCTGACCTACACCAGCCTTCCTGCTCATTCCTGATGAAGGGCTTTTGCCTGAAATGTCGATTTTCCTGCTTCTCAGATGCTGCCTGACCTGCTGTGCTTTTCCAGCAACACACTCTTGACTTCCTGCCAACTGAGCCAACTGGGCATCCCCAGATTTCTGTGGAAATAAATACTTTGTTATGATCATGTCTGGAGGATGGAATAAGCTCCCCTCTTTCTGCTTTTGAGAAGTTATAACAGGGTTGAGAATTTTAAAAATTCCTTAATTCCATGTGCACTCAAACATACATTAAAGAAACCAGCCAGATAACCCTGGAGATAATTAGAATTAAGGTGTTGGTTTTAATGTAAATTACCTCAATAAAAAGTGAAAAGCGAAGGAAAGTTGCGATAGTCTTACTGGAACATAGATTTGAGTTATGAAGAAAGGCTGGGTTAGCTGGGACTTTTTTCACTGGAGTATTGGAGATTGAGAGATGACCTGACAAAAGTTTATAAAATAATGGGAGGTGCAGACAGAGTTGATGGTAGTTGTCTTTTTTCCCGAGATGGGGTTTTTTAAGACTAGGAGGCACATTTTTAAGGTGGGAGAAGAGAGATTTGAAAAAGACACGAGAAGTAAATGTTTTGCGCAGAGGGTAGTTTTTATGTGGAATGAACTTCCTGAGGAAGTGGTGGATATGGGTACAAGTACAATGTTTAAAAGACATTTGGACAAGTACATGACTAGGGAAGGTTTGGAGAGACATGGATCAGGGGCAGGCAGGTGGGACTCGTTTAGTTGGGGATTATGTTTGGCATGGACTGCTTGGACCGAAGGGTCTGTTTCCGTGCTGTATGACTCTGTGTTGAGCAGATTCAGAATTCAGATCAGTGTTGGAGCAAGAACCTATCAAATGTCCATTTCAACTGAGAAAAAAAACTGGTATTTTTAGCTGTTATAGGAATCTAACAACATTGTCAACCGATCGCAGTAAAAATACTTCCTGTTGATTCCTGAGCAACCCTTGCCTTTACCAGTGAGAATTTCGATGCTCTGTCTCTTTGACAAGGCTATGAGCTTGAATGGATTTGAAGAGTGATTGCAAAAACCCCTTTCCGTTCAGAGCCAAGTGCTTATTACCAAGTGTAAAGATCACTTCAGACACTGAAAAGGCACAGCTGGCCCTTGCATTTTGTTCATTCAGCAAGTTATAATAATTACATGGAAATTACGGGAACTTGCTTTCCAACACAATTGAGGCAAAACTAAGAAAATAATCAGGCTGCAACCTATAATTATTCAGTGCATGCTTGCACCTGACACAATAGGATTGCCTGTTTGCTGGAGTCTTTCTTCACAATAGAATTTATTAGGAGTGTTCAAACGTTTTAACGAGAAAATATGAGAAAGACAAAGCCAAAGCAATCTTTAAGGATTATGATGAGATAACATTTCTGAATTGTCAGCATGTTTTACTTTAACTACGTCTTCCATGAGCTCACATTTGACAGTCTCTTTTGGTGAGAATCTTCAAATATTTTGAGTATGGAAACCTGCACAGCAAAAGCAATCAAACTGTAATCATAGACACTATTAAGTATGAATGTGATGTCTGTTGAGTGGTTTCCAATCCAGGATCCCAAATACCGCACTCTGACAATCAGTTAGGTGTGGCTTAATTATAAACTACAAATAAAACTACAAAGTTCAACAAAAAATAGAATACTTAAAGTAAACGCCATTCCTGCTTTAATCAGATATTAACCAGTATTGCAAATAACTGATTGAATGGAACTCTGTTTGTACTGGTTTGCAATGTGCAGTGAATAGCAGGGGCACCACTTTAACATGGCACCTTCATGGTCTCTGTATGGAATTACTGTCAAAATAAGAAATGTTATTTGTACTAGCATGGCAAAGCTGACCCTTCAGCATCTACAGCTGACCATCCAATTGTGTCATAGAGCCACAGAGATATACAGCAGAGAAACAGACCCTTTGGTTCAACTCGTCCATTTGACCAGATATCCCAAACCAATTTAGTCCCATTTGCCAGCACTTGGCCCATATCCCTCTAAACTCTTCCTAATCACATACCCACGCAGATGCCTTTTAAATGTTGTACCAGCCTCCACCACTTCCTCTGGCAACTCATTCCATACACACACTGCCCTGTATGTGAAAAAGTTGCCCCTTTTATATCTTTCCCCTCTCACCCTAAACCTCTGCCCTCCAGTGTATGGTTGACCCTCCGATTCCTCACAGCTGCCATTTCAAGAATGTGCAGTTGACAAGAAGCTTGATTCTCCAATGATGCATTCAGATTGTCATCACTATCACTGTTATAGAGGCGTACAGCACAGAAACAGACTTTCGATCCAACCTTTTTCACGTTATATAAAGCAGTTAGTACCTGGAAGGTTTAAACAACATCACAAGCTAAGCTCCTCCCATCTGGATCTAATGGACTGATGCTATGAAGAACAGAATGTGGTTCTTTTTGTACACATCAGAGGATGTCTAGTACTTCAATAGTGGTAGTGTCCCTACATCTGAGCCAGGAAACCTGAGTTCAAGTCTGACATGCTACAACGGTGTGTACTAGAACATATTTAGAGAGCTTCACTGAAAGTTATCAATATTAACAGTATGTAGCTAACATACTTAGTCTTAAGTTGAGTCTAATATTCTCACAAGATACAATCATGTATGTCTGATGTAATATGTCTAGCTACTAAGTAATGTGCAAAAAACCTATTTATTGTTCCTTGAAATTGAGCCTATATTCTGCTGAAGAGTTTGAGTGTGACTCTCCTCCACATAGTATCAGTTGCTTAGTTTGATACCAGGGTGAAGGATGGCCACAGTAAATCTACTCGAGGTTTCCCAGATGGCACCAGCAGTTACAATATGCTGGCACTGCTGGCATATAACGTTGCAGCTAATCCACTCACAGTTTGTTCCAGATGGTCCTCTTAGTATGGTACTGTTCCCTCCAGTTACAACTTGACAGTGGAGTCCCAGTTTTAACCTGAACACGCTGGGCAGTGAGCAACCCAAAGAGTATATTTGCAGTTTGTTTGAGATGCTCCACTGTCTGCAGCTATTTCTGGAGGATGTCAGGAGGATGTGCTAATTTCTGACAACACTGCTCTTCAAATGTAGGAGTTCCATAGCATTCCTGGGACCACAGGCCATGCGAGTTACAAACAGTGCCACTTGGCTCTGGGCAAGTACACTTAGATTCTATTTCCTGAGGGGTCTTCCAATGCCTCAGGAGGACGATGTGTACGGCTGAAGTATTTTTTCCACAAATCTGGATGACACAATTTTCAGTACAATGGTGGATGCTTTATCATCAGACAGCTGGCGAGAGATTCTCAGTGACACCAAAGGTGTCACGTGGCTGACTTGTGGTGGCACTTCGCAACGAGTCTCTGCTCTACACACACAGGCAGGATATTTTAATAGGAATAATACAGAGGTTGACAAGTCACATGGTTGATTGCTGTTACATTGTTTAAGACAGGTAATTACAATTTTACAACGCCCAGTGATTTCCGATTTCCTGTGATAACTAGCTAATGGTTTACAGGAACTGGTTATCATATTCTTCATAATCATATGTTGATGGATGGAGATTTAGACTGAAAGACTTTGTTTTGTTCTCATAGTTGGATTCACATGCCTATATTAATAGATAGGGGAAGCATGATAATGGGAGCAGGAGGCAGTGAATAAGGTTATGGCCAAGGCTATCAGTCTTGTCCAGGGAGGACAAACACCTTTGCCTGAGGCATCAAGTGACATCCACATGTATGGCTCCAGAGGAATATGTTCCCTGGGAGTCAGGCAGCCAGCTGCGATGTCCCATCTCATTCTGTAAGAGGAGAGGTTTGCAATCCAGGCTGCACTGAGTCCTTTTAGCAGTGGAATGTTTAACCCATGAGTTCCCAAGATGTCATGATGAAGAAGTAAAAATGAAATGGATTCTTTTGCTTTCTAATTTACTCAGTGCACCTCTGGGCCCTGCAGACAATCCTCCGGTTGCCCCTTTAGTTCACTGTATGCCTCACAACCTGCAACCTCCCAGCGTCCCAGCTGCCCTCACGCTGAGTCTGTCAGAGCTGTTTCCTTTCACAGTATTTTCCTTTTGGCACCATTTGGGTTTCAGTGCATTGCTGCCAATTATTATGGTCCCAGATGTTATTATTACTGGACAACTCAGATCCCAAACTGACATTTGGTTCGATAGATTGTATTTTGTTGTTTTTTTTCATTAAATGAGGTGGTCTTTCACCGAAACAGAATCACAAAGCTGCAGATTTGGTTTTAACAATAAACCAGGGTTAATTATACAAAAGAAAACAAGATGAAATAGAAATAAACCAAGCCATTTAAATGTAGCACAATTTGAAAGATTTCAAATTCCACAAAAGGGTAAGGTTAGAATACAATCCCATTACATCAAAGCCATCACATTCTATAGTTTATAAACACTAGAGAGAACTTGTTTCACTATCATATCTATAAGGTGTTTGATTTAAATGTTTCTTTGAATTCTCAGTCTTGAGAGAACTTTTGACATCTTCTTTGATTCATCACCACAACTGAGATTAGACTTTCTCAAATTGAAATAACCCCTTTAGGGATTTAGCCAGGCACTCCTGGTCTGGAAGTCTGGAAATTTCAAATTAAAGTCCTTATACTGAGGTAACCTATGACCATGGGTAAACATTTTAGGGCTGAGATAAGGAAACATTTCTTCACTCAGTCAATTGGCGAGCTTGTGGGATTCTCTACCACAGAAAGTAATTGAGGCCAAAACATCATGTTTTTCAAAAAGGAGGTAAATATAACTCTTGTAGCTAAAGGAATCAAGGGATGTGGGGGGAGGGCAGGATTAGTGTATTGAGCTTGATGGTCTGCCATGATCTTATTGAATGGTAAAGCAGTATCGATGTGTCCAATGGCCTACTCCTGCTCCAATCTACTACGTTTGTAACAGTCTTAAACTATATCATTTCTTCAGGAGAAACTTTCACACATTTAACTTTCACTGAGAACAAAAAAAAAGCTTTCCAGCCGATGGATTCTTCCCCTGAGTGAAAGAAAAAGGTGGATTTTTCTAAGCACAAAGCATACCTCTGCTTATCTATGTCTACTCTGTCCCCGGTAAAACTCTCCCAATGTAAACAAATTTCCATTATCATTCCAGACATTCACTTTCTAAATCTGATTTTTTTAAAAAAGTCATGGCTTTGCAAATGTTGACAAGTTTAGTGATTGAGCCCCCTTTTACACATAAGCCAAAGCCCACATGCCGCTACTTCAAAATCTAAAATAAATGATATCAAAGTATATATAAATCACACACCTTCCATCACACAATGGCAGCATGTTGGATTAAACACAGCAGTTCCGTGTTTGCACCAGCTCCCAGATTTCTGTGGTTTTCCATGCTGGGTCAAATTGTAAAGTCTATATAAAATCTTGGATTTTTAAAATTGCTTTGTTAATATGCAAAAAAGCATTTGATTCACTAATGCCCTTTGGGGAAGGAAATCTGCCATCCTTTTCTGGTCTAACTCTGACTCCCACATCTGACTCCAGACAGCAATGTGGTTGACTTTTAACAGTCCTCTGGGCAATAGATGCAGGGATGCCCACATATTTTGAATGAATAAATGAAAAAAAGATCAAAATATGATTTTCATTGAGTTTCATAGACGGTTTCTCTCTGGGAGATCTCACAATTTCTGTCCTGCTATTGTCCCAAACTCACCTCATCACTTACTGACCTACATTAACGAGTTGAATAGAGGAACTGAATGCAATATCTCCAAATCTACAGATGACACTAACCTGGATGACAGTGTGTGCTGTGAGGAGGATGCTAAGAGGCTGCAGTGTGATGTGGACAGACTGGCTGAGAGGACAAATACTTGGCAAATGCACTATAATGTGGATAAATGTGAGGTTATCCACTTTGGTGATAAAAACAAGAAGACAGATTATTATCTGAATGGTGGCAGTTTAGGAAAAGGTGAGGTGCAATGAGACCTGGGGGTCATGGTGGAACAGTCTCTGAAGGTTGGCATGCAGGTGCAGCAGGCAGTGAGGAAAGCTAATGGTATGCTGGCCTTCATAGAGAGAGGATTTGAGTATTGGAGTAGGGGTGTCTTGCTGCAGTTATACTGGGCCTTGGTGAGACCATACCTTGGGTATTGTGTGCAGGTTTGGTCTCCTAGTCTGAGGAAGGACATGCTTGTTATTGAGGGAAGTGCAGAAGTAAAGTTTCTGACCCTGTTTGGAGTATCAGGGCCATGGATTCATAACAATAGAACCTCCAACATTCATTCTCTCTCCCTGTTTCTCTTAATGTCAGTTACTGATGAAAACGGCAACATGGGAAAACAGCCAGGCACTGAGAGCTCCAGCACCCCACACATTTCACTGCTGCTGAGGAAACAACTCCTTCCTTTCCCAACACAAGGACTCGAAAGACTTTAAACTGTGCTTGCTTTTATCTTTGTGTATACTAGGCGCCATCCTTTCCTTCTCTTAAACTTACTATGTGTTTGTGTGTGTGTCTGTCTGCCTGTGTGTGCGCGTGCGTGCGTATGTGTGAGAGTGTGTGTGGGGACTGTGTGTTTGTTTGTCTGTGTGTGTGTGTGTGTCTGCACCTGTGTTTCTGTGGGTGTACATTTGTGTGTGTCTGCATGTGTATGAAAACATGTGTGTGTGTGTTTGTTTGATGTCACATTTTTCTAACTTATTTTCTCAGAGTTAGTAGGTAATAAAACTCTTTTGTTTCATGTGTCCCGCCTCTCTGGGATAGCATGTTGTAAATCAAGCACTGCTATTACCAGAGAGGTTGGAAAACTTGATGCTGTCATTGAACTTTTCCAATCTGCCTGCCATTTTACACCCCGGATGACAGCACAGTCCAGATTTCTGTATTTAATGAGAATGACTATTTGTGATAAATAAATAGATTTTAGCTGGAGATAAACGATTATGAACTGTTGATATTTATCTCTATTAGTTAAAACGCTAACCCACTTATAAATCTCCTGACACACATATGTATATCCAGGCATAGGCAAAAGTGAGGACTGCAGACGTTGGAAACCAGAGTTTAGATCAAAGTGGTGCTGGAAAAGCACAGCAGGTCAGGCAGCGTCCGAGGAGCAGGAAAATCGACGTTTCGGGCAAAAGCCCTCTATTCCTAATGAAGGGCTTTTGCCCGAAACGTCGATTTTCCTGCTCCTCGGATGCTGCCTGACTTGCTGTGCTTTTCCAGCACCACTCTGATCTATATCCAGGCATAGACAGACAAAAGAAAATGTCGGTGTTATGGGTAGAAGAAAAAATTCGAGAAAGACAGTTCAGTGATTGCTGTCCCCAGGATTCACTGAGACGATCCTTTCATCTTGCCATCACTTGCTGCCCTTCAGTCTCTCTTCTCCAGGCACCTTTACTTGCTTGCATGAGGTACAGAGCAACTGGATCACAACTTAAAAGTCTCTGACTTATTAGATAAAAGCAACAGCTTACAACAACTTGAGAGAGAAGTTAAACTAGCTTGCTTCCGACCTTAAGTATTGTTTTAGTGCAGAAATAAAGTGATGCCACCTCCCCTATCTGAAAACCCCAAGGCTTCTGGCTATCTTGCTCATGCCAATAGCATACTTGTTCGGAGACAGAGGGCCTTTACCACCAATAACAGGTTGTGAGTTCACAGACACATCAGCTCCTTCTTGCTGATGGAATCTCACTTTGTACATGCCAACTTGGTTCCAGTTTGCCTGCAATGAAACGCCCCCCACTGGTTGAACAATGTAAACAGCAATGTAAACAGCACCAACAATGAGTGCTGGTAGCTTGCTTTTATAAAAAAACTGCAACAATCCTTTCCGGGATGGCTCAGTGGTTAGCACTGCTGCCTCACAGCACCAGGGACCCAGGTTCAATTCCAGCCTTGGGGGACTGTCTGTGTGGAGTTTGCACATTCTCCCCGTGTCTGATTGAGTTTCCTCCGGGTGCTCCGGTTTCCTCCCACACTCCAAAGATGTGCAGGTTAGGATGAACTGGCCATGCTAAGTTGCCCCATAGTGTCCAGGGATGGGTCGGTTAGATGAATTAGCCATGGGAAATGTAAGGTTAGGTGGCTGGGTAGGATGCTCATTGGAGGGTCATATACAGGCAGGAGACTGGAAGAACACAACAAGCCAAGGCAGCATCAGGAGGTGGAGAAGTTGACGTTTCAGGTGTAACCCTTCTTCAGGACTTGGGGTGGGTGTGGTGGGAGCTGCAGATAAAGGGGGTAGCAGGGGCAGGGTGGTGAAGTGGGGATAGGTGAAGACAGGTAGAGAGTATGACCTGGTTGGTCATTGAGAGGAATGAATCTGGTTGGTGGCTGGAAGGAGCTGGGGAGGGACCCAGGGGATAGGGAGGGAGGTTATTTGAAATTGGAGAACTCAATGTTGAGTCCTCTGGGCTGTAGGGTACCCAGGTGGAAGATGAGGTGCTGTTCCTCCAATTTGGAAATGGAGAAGGCCAAGGATGGTCATGTTGGAGAGGGAGCGGTTGGACGAATTGGAATGGACAGTGACTGGGAGGTCCGGCTGTGATACTCGGTGACCCATTCCCTGTATTTATATTCGGTCTCCCCGATGTAGAGAAGACCATATCGGGAGCACCTGATGCAGTAAGCTAGGTTGGAGGAGAGGCAGATGAACCTCTGTCTCACCTGGAAGGACTGTTTGGGACTCTAGATGGAGGTGAGGGGAGTGGTGTATCAGCAGTTTTTGCATCTTTTCCTGTTCCAGGTGAAAGTACCTGAGGGTTCAGGGAGTTGGGGGGGAAGTGGCATGAACCAAGGACTGTCGAAGGGAACGGTCCTTGCAGAAGGCAGTAAGGGGTGGGGAGGGGAAGATGTTCTTGGTGGTGAGGTTTACTTAGAATTAGCGGAAGTGCTTAAGGATTGCAGACTTGCTGGAGTGATTGGCCTCTTTCACTACTGCAGGAATCCTTGCTTTTTAAAGTTGTCCTTTTCCCATTTCAGTCCACAATCAAAAATAAAGAAAAATAAAAAGAAGGCATAGTCTTTACACACTCCAGACAAACTTAGTAATTGTCTCGTGCGTTTTCCCACTAACTACATTTTAATGAACATGTCATAGAGGTGTGCTGTTGTGACTGACCAAGAGGGTGCTCAGTAAAGGGGAGCTGATTCCTGATTGGAACACTGTTCATGCAAAATCTTACTCTGCTCTGTACAACATTGAATCACTGCTTAAGTCTTGCAGTTAGAAACTCTCTTCCTTTCCATAAGTCTAACTCAGCAGTAGCAATGCATACTCCTATGCTCCCAGTAGCTATGAACTTTCAGACTTCAATCATTCACTTTCCTGGAGCAGAGCTGTGAGAATGTACTCTGTGCCACTCCTGTCTGTTAACAAGCCCTTCAAGGACTTGTACAGGCAGTTAATTGGAAGCATAGCAATGGGGAAAAAAAGAATTGAGATTACCAGCAATCATCCCCCATTTGGAAACATACAGAGTGCTTTGAAGGTGTTTGAAGACTGACTTGCTATCTGTAAGTGTTGCCTTTAAAGTCAATCTCCATCCAGCTGTGACCATACAGATGACTGAAAGATCTGGCTCGAGGGCTTCACTGGGTGACTGTGTCTTTGAGTGAAGATAGCCACATATCCTAGCCACAATTATATGATTTGGAGATGCTAGTGTTGGACTGGGGTACACAAAGTTAAAAATCACGCAACACCAGGCTATATGAGCCTTTCTCAACTTTCCAGTTACTCTACTCAAACAACAAATCATTGAAAGACTATTGCAAATAATTTTACAGGGTTTTTTTCCCCCTTCGATACTGGTATAATTACACAGGAATGTGTTTTCTAACAAGTCAAACAATACTACATGGAAGTTAACTAATGAAACTAGATTTATGAGAGTGATTGCAGAGATGAGGAGTTTGTCTTAGAACAGAGATTGAGCAGTTTAGGTTTACACCTTCTGAATTGTAGAAGAATGAGAGGAGATCTAATTAAGGTCTATCAAATGCTAAAGGAGATCGTCAAAGTAGATGTTTCCTCACGTGGGTCAAGCTGGATGAGAGATCATAGTTTTAGGATGAGGGCTAGCAGATTTTAAACAAAGATGAGAAGAAATTAATTCTCTCAAAGGGTTGTTAATTTGTGGAATTCATTTCTCCAGACCATGACTATTGACTAAGTTGAAGGAGGAGATAAATTTGTAGTTAAAACTGGTTAAATGGAGGGCAGGCCTGAGAGGCTTAATTGTCTCCTACTGCTCCTGTTCCATACTGTACCTTGAAATCAACTTTTTGTGACCAATGTAGTTCATTAAAAAGTGGGCTTCACAGCTAGAGAGTATAAGAGAATACTCCCAGGGCAAAATATCTTACATTGCTCTGAATCACAAATGATACTATTACCAGCTTAGCTTTCACATTCTCTTAAAAAAATAGACTTATAAAACACTAATAATGCACTTCATTCTTCCTGAAAATATTTCATGAACAGGACTAGAATCTTTGAAACATGTTCTAATTGCAGCCCTTATTGATTCTCCACTTAGCATTCTCCACTCACTGTATACCCATGACTGCGTTGCCAAATACCAGACTAATGCCAATTACAAGTTCACTGGTGACACTACTATAGCCGTCGAATCTCAGATGATGATGAAACAGACTACAGATGGTAGGTGGAAGACCTGGAAAAATGGTGCACTGAGAACAACCTAGCTCTCAATGCCAGCAAAACCAAGGAACTCATTACTGACTTTTGGTGGAATGTTACTCATATCCCCCTACACATTAACATCACAGAGGTGGAATGAGTGGAAAGTGTCAAGCTCCTGGGAGTGTTCATCCACAACAAGCTATCTTGGACTCTTCATGTGGACGCATTGGCGACAAATGCCCAAAGTAAAAACAATGACTGCAAATGCTGGAAACCAGATTCTGGATTAGTGGTGCTGGAAAAGCACAGCAGTTCAGGCAGCATCCGAGGAGCAGTAAAATCGAAATTTCGGGCAAAAGCCCTTCATCAGGAATACAGGCAGAGTGCCTGAAGGGTGGAGAGATAAATGAGAGGAGTGTGGGGGTGGGGAGAAAGTAGCATAGAGTACAATAGGTGACTGGGGGAGGGGATGAAGGTGCTAGGTCAGGAAGGAGGGTGCGGGAAGGTAGCAAAGAGTACAATGGGTGGATGGGGGTGGGATGAAGGTGATAGGTCAGAGAGGAGGGTGGAGTGGATAGGTGGAAAAGAAGATAGGCCGGTCGGACAAGTCCTGGGGACAGTGCTGAGCGCAAAGATACAAAGGCCCAACAACGTCTCTTCTTCCTCAGGCAGCTGAGGAAATTTGGCATGACGGTGAATACCCTTACCAACTTTTATAGGTGCGCCATCGAGAGCATTCTGTCTGGATGTATCACTTCCTGATATGGCAACTGTACCATTCAAGATCGGAGACGGTTACAGAGAGTGGTGAACTCGGCCCAGACAATCACAAAGGCTGACCTCCCATCTATAGAATCCATCGACCAGGCATCAACTCCCTTGCCCCTGAGATTACCAGAAGCTCCCACCTTCTCAACGTCACCCTTCGCCTGAGGTATAGTGATCCTCAGGCTAAACTCACCATTGGCTGTCTCTCTGAGACTTGACCTTTACCCGAGTGACTTGCAAGGAAACTTGCATGTGGTGGTGATCCCACTTATCAGTCAGATTTGTCCTAGGTGGAAAAGATCAGAGGTATGGAAGGCACTTTATGTGACACATGATGCTGTTGCTTGTGCATTGATGAGGCAGTGAATGTGTATAGTAGTGACAATCCAGTAAACTGCTTTATCCTGTGTGATTTTCAGCTTGTTATTGGAGCTGCACTTATCCAGGTGAGTACAAATGATTCTATCACACACCTCGCTTGTGACTTGTAGATGGTGAACAGGCTTTGGGGAGTCAGGAGTTGAGTTACTTACCATAGCATTGCTGAATTGAAAGGGGAGATTTGCATATAATCTCCCTAGTGTACATTCTTTAAAATTGCAGATTAAGTTAATTAGGCTGTAATTCGTTTCAGTAATCACTAAATACTGCTTACTGCACCTAGTGTCGCCAAATCATAACATCTTCATAAAGCAAAAATAATTTGGTTGACAGCTTACCAATTGCTATCTTCAAAAGACAGACAGTCGATTAATTAGCCTCTCAGCTTCAAGGTGTGATTTCCTGCAGAAACTGACTGTGACAGGTTGGTATGGCCAGTGGCTTTATCTTTTAACAATTCAAGTGTTAAATATCTTGGACACATATTATTTTCATATTTATTTGTGATTCTTCCACTAATTAGTTGTGTTGAGTTTTTTTGTGGAAATTGGGTGAAGATATCCAATAACCTACACAAATCACTTTGCGATTCCCTCGTGATCTGGGCTTGATATTCATTTTTTTTAACACTCCTTTAATCTCTCCCAAGGGAACAGGAGTAAGGTGAGCTGAATCACCCTTCCAAAGAGCCAGCACAGGCTCAGCAGGCTGAATGTCTTCTTCCTTCACTGTAACGTTCGATGTTTCTGGAATAAAAACTTAATGAATCAATTCTGGTCTCCCTCCTATCGGAAAGATGTTGTGCAACTTGAAAGGGTTCAGAAAAGATTTACAAGGATGTTGCCAGGGTTGGAGGATTTGAGCTTATAGGGAGAGGCTGAACAGGCTGGGGCTGTTTTCCTTGGAACGTCGGAGGCTGAGGGATGACCTTATTGAGGTTTATAACATCATAAGGGGCATGGATAGGGTGAGTAGACAAAGTCTTTTCCCTGGCGTAGGAGAGTCCGTAACTAGAGGGCATAGGTTTAGGGTGAGAGGGGAAAGATATAAAAGAGACTTAAGGGCAACTTTTCATGCAGAGGGTGGTATGTGTATAGATTGAGCTGCCAGAAGAAGTGGTGGAGGCTAGTACAATTGCAACATTAAAAGGCATCTGGATGGGTATATGAATAGGAAGGGTTTGGGGGGATATGGGCCGTGTGCTGACAGGTGAAACTAGATTGGGTTGGGATATCTGGTCAGGTTGGACTGAAGGGTCTGTTTCTGTGCTGTACATCTCTATGACTCTATGACTAAATGAAAGTGCTTTACTTCGTAGTAAGGTGAACACATCGGATAGCTATTTGAGTTGGACTCACTACAATCAATCCATAGAATATATTTTATTCAAGAATATAAATAAAGATTGTTTTCACCAACATCGGTCAGTCACTGAGTGATTGAACCATTTATTAATCCTCAAACAATTCTAGCCTCCTTTTCTCAGCAAAATTTCTTACAGCTACAGCAAGTTGACAGAGGAGGAGGAATTGATTTACAGAACAGAGAACATAGAAGAATACAGCGCAGTACAGGCCCTTCGGCCCTCGATGTTGCGCCGATCAAAGCCCACCTAACCTACACTAGCCCACTATCCTCCATATACCTATCCAATGCCCGCTTAAATACCCATAAAGAGGGAGAGTCCACCACTGCTACTGGCAGGGCATTCCATGAACTTACGACTCGCTGAGTGAAGAACCTACCCCTAACATCAGTCCTATATCTACCCCCCCTTAATTTAAAGCTATGCCCCCTTGTAATAGCTGACTCCATACGTGGAAAAAGGTTCTCACTGTCAACCCTATCTAACCCCCTAATCATCTTGTACACCTCTATCAAGTCACCCCTAAACCTTCTTTTCTCCAATGAAAACAACCCCAAGTGCCTCAGCCTTTCCTCATAGGATCTTCCTACCATACCAGGCAACATCCTGGTAAACTTCCTCTGCACCCGTTCCAGTGCCTCCACATCCTTCCTATAGTATGGCGACCAAAACTGCACACAATATTCCAGATGCGGCCGCACCAGAGTCTTATACAACTGCAGCATGACCTCAGGACTCTGGAACTCAATTCCTCTACCAATAAAAGCCAGTACGCCATATGCCTTCTTCACTGCACTATTTACCTGGGTGGCAACTTTCAGAGATCTGTGTACATGGACACCAAGATCCCTCTGCTCTTCCACACCACCAAGTATCCGACCATTAGCCCAGTACCCCATCTTTTTGTTAATCTTACCAAAGTAAATAACCTCGCACTTAGCTACATTGAACTCCATTTGCCACCTTTCTGCCCAGCTCTGCAGCTTCTCTATATCCCACTGTAACCTGCCACATCCTTCCTCACTGTCTACAACTCCTCTGACTTTCGTATCATCCGCAAACTTGCTCACCCAACCTTCTAACCCTTCCTCCAGGTCATTTATAAAAATGACAAACAGCAATGGTCCCAAAACAGATCCTTGCGGAACACCGCTAGTGACGGCACTCCAAGATGAACCTTTGCCATCAACTACTACCCTCTGTCTTCTTCCAGCCAGCCAATTCCTAATCCAAACCTCCAAATCACCCTCAATGCCATATCTCTGTATTTTCTGCAGTAGCCTACCATGGGGGACCTTGTCAAACGCCTTACTAAAATCCATATATACCACATCTACCGCTTTCCCCTCTTCTACCTCCTTAGTCACCTTCTCAAAGAATTCAATAAGGTTTGTGAGGCACGACCTGCCCTTCACAAAACCATGCTGACTATCCTTGATCACATTATTCTTATCCAGATGTGCATAAATCCTATCCCTTACAATTCTCTCTAAGACTTTGCCCACAACAGAAGTGAGACTCACTGGCCTATAGTTACTAGGATTATTCCTACTCCCCTTCTTGAACAAGGGAACCACGTTTGCTAGCCTCCAGTCCTCTGGCACTACTCCTGTAGACAAAGAGGACACAAAAATTAAGGCCAATGGCCTTAAGAACTGTTCCATCTCTTAGCCAATGGCTGGTTATTTAGAGGAAGGGTGGGTGCCTCTATTTCTTTCATTCATCATACTATCGTCGGTCTCACAAATGGACTCCAAGGACAACTAATGGAGAACCCAATGAGAAGCAAAGCATTAAACGCACCTCGTCACTACTTTTAAAACACAATTATAATGGAAATGCTTCATTGTGGTAATGGGAATGTCAACATTCATCAACCTGAGTGAGTGATTTACCTGCACTGAAAATAAAAAGAATTAAAAATGTTTGCTGAATATTTTCCATTTTTTTGCACGTTGAAAGTGAAAAAAAATAGTTTGGGGAATAAGATTGAGAACATTGAATTCTATCTTATTTGAAATGTTCCTTATTAATAAAGGATATCCAGTTATGATCTCTGCAGGATTTATGTGCTTTTTTCCTGAGTAGTATGCGTGGATAGAATTTGTTCATATCACCCTAATTGAAGCGAAGACATCACCATAATTAAACTATTGTGGCTTGGTATTGTTAAGGTTCTTATTCATTCTTCTAATAGAGCTGTATTGATATAAAATTCTGTAGTCAAATTGTAAGGAGCATACCAAGGTTAGTATGAAAGCCTTTTGTTTACAGAAGTCTCCTTGCAGAATTTCAAATGATCTTTCAGGAACTGACCGCAATCAATTAATGACCACATGGATTGATGTGCCTCATCTTATCTGAGCTTTGCAGGAGTTTGTGGTTTTCACTGCACACTCCATTGGCCACATTGGCTTCATGCCAAACCTGCAATCTCCCACTAGCTGCCCCATGTAACTTGTCAGTTCTGCCTTTCAGTGGACTGGGACAGTTTGAATGACTCATAATAAGGATGGGTAATTCTCGAGATATTACAAAAACATGAATATTCATCGAATAGAAACCCTCCTTCTATTCACCTGCACAAAGACTTGAGGTGCAGTATATTTTATCATAAGATTCCCATGGACAATAACAGTAGAAAACTGTGATGACGTAAATCTTGGATTGAGTGGGCCCTCTGCTTTAAGAATATTGAGTCATCGTGTAACTCTCTGTGGTAGAATATAACTGAGTTTCGGTACCAAATTAGACTTCAATATCTTTTTAGAGTTATAAAGGACCAATGGCATAAAACAATCTGCAACACAGCTCTGTGGTTAAACCCAAGCTGTGTGCTTATTGCCAATATCTTCTTCAGCACAATCTAATTCATTAACCACTCCTAATGGAATATTCCTGCTTTTATAAATCAGCTGATATTAAATCTAAGATTCTATAATCATGTAAATATAGCTGCTCCCTATAATGTATTGCAACTAACAGCTTTGTATTTATTCCAATTGCAACTGTGACTTACACACGAATGCATAAATAATTATTGGCTACAGAATTGGTGTGCGATTTGTGTTGCTTAAGTTTGCCAATGACATGAAGGTTGGTGGAGTTGTGGATAGTGTGGAAGGCTGTTGTAGATTGCAACGGGACATTGACAGGATTCAGAGCTGGGCTGAGAAGTGGCAGATGGAGTTCAACCTAGAAAAGAGTGAAGTCATTCACTTTGGAAGGTCAAATTTGAATGCTGAATACAGGGTTAAAGGTAGGATTCTTGGCAGGGTGGAGAAACAGCGGGATCTTGGGGTCCATATCCATAGATCCCTCAAAGTTGCCAGCCAGGTTGATAGGGTTGTTAAGAAGGCATATGGTGTGTTGGACATTGAGTTTAAGAGTCATGAGTTAATGCTGCACTGGTTAGACCACACTTGGAATATTGTGTTCAGTTTTGGAAGGATGTAGGAAGGATGTGGAAGCTTTAGAGAGGGTGCAGAGGAGATTTACCAGTATACTGTCTGGATTGGAGGACATATCTTATGAGGAAAGGTTGAGGGAGCTAGGGCTTTTCTCATTGGAGCGAAGAAGAATGAAGGGTGACTTAATAGAGGTGTACAAGATATTGAGAGGCATAGATAGAGTGGATAGCCAGAGACTTTTTCCCAGGGCAGAAATGTCTATCACGAGGGGGACATAATTTTAAGGTAATTGGAGGAAGGTTTAGGGGAGATGTCAGAGGTAGGTTCTTTACACAGAGAGTGGTGGATATGTGGAATGCAGTGGTAGTTGAGTCAGATACTTTAGGGACATTTAAGTGACTCTTGGATAGGTACATGGAAGTCAGTACAATGAAGGGTATTTAGGTTAGTCTGATCTTAGAGTAGGATAAAAGGCAGTCACAACATTAAGGGCCGAAAGGCCTGTTCTGTGCTATACTGTTCTATCTTCTATGTTCTTAAATTGTTAGCGATCCTGTTATCAAACAGAAGAAAACAGTGAAGAAAGGGGCTGATCAGTAATAGCAAATCTTTTCATTGCCAACATTCTATAAGGCATAGGACCAGGCAAAAGCCATTCAGCCCATCAAGTTGGTTCTGTCATTCAATGAGATCATGGCTTATCTGATAATCCTCACCTCCACATTCCAGCATTTTCCCCACACCCTGGATTCTCTTCCTGATCAACGTCTCCCTATAAGACAGTCCCTCCATACTTGATATCAGCTTGGTGAAGAAACATCTGGAAATGAACCTTCCAGCGCAGTGAGCAAACCTATATCATGAGCCATATCTGACCCATTAGCTGCTTTTGTACATAGGGATCTAGTTTTCACAAACAAAAGGAACATGATCAAGCCTTGTGCCTTTGGTCAATGACCTAGGAGCTTCGAAATCTATTGTGCCCCATTTCTTTGCCCATGGCAACACCTCGACCAATCAGAGTCAACCAATCAAATCAATTTTCTCCTGTAACATAAATTGTTCTGAGGGTGGCACGGTGGCTCAGTGGTGAGCACTGCTGCCTCACAGCACCAGGGTCCCAGGTTCGATTCCAGCCTTGGATGACTGTCTGTGTGGAGTTTGCATATTCTCCCTGTGTCTGTGTGGGTTTCCTCCCATAATCCAAAGCTGTGCGGGTCTGGTGAATTGGCCATGCTAAATTGCCCATAGTGTTAGGTGCATTAGTCAGACGGAAATGGGTCTGGTGGGTTACTCTTCGGAGGGTTGATGTGGACTGGTTGGGCCGAAGGGCCTGTTTCCACACTGTAGGGAATCTAATCTAATCTAATTAAAACATTTGATGTTTTTGCTACATGTCCTGATGAGTGCCAGGTGGAAAGCTTTGGCAATATCTCTCTCTTTTTGGAGCAAGATTCACAGTCTGTTGCCCAAGAGATTCCTTTTTGTATGGAGTTTCAGCATTTTTATTCTTCCAGGAGATGAAATCGGGAGAGCAAGCAAGGATGAAAACCTGTAATGTGAACAGATGTGAAAGTGGCTGGCAATATTGATAATAGTCTCTCATTCATGAAACAGATTAGCAAACTCAACCACAATTGATCATCCTTAGTGCTCAAGGGATCAGTGTCTATGGGAAGCAAGTGGGAACAGGGGTCTGAGTTGGATGATCATATTGATTGGCAGTGCGGTTTTTGACGGACCAAATAGCATACTCCAGGTCTTACCATACAAATCTTTAAGAAACTGTAAACATACCTGAGCCCTGGTACCATTTTTAAGTCCGTAAAATTTTTACTTTTGTAACATGGAACTATAATGTTTTTTCCTTCATTCATTCACTGGATAAGGGCATTGCTGGCAAGGCAATATTTATTACCCATCAGGCATTTAAGAGTCCACCACATTGCTGTGGGTCTGGAGTCACATGTAGGCCAGGCCAGGTAAGGATGGCAGTTGTATTCCCTAAAGGACATTAGTGAACCAGACGAGTTTTTCCCAACAATTGACAGGGGACTCACAGTCATCATTAGTCTCTTACATCCAGATATTTTTCATGGAATTCAAATTCCACCATCAACCATTGATTTGAACCTGGGTCCCTGAAACATTACCTGGGTCTAGGGATTAACAGTGCAACAGTAATGACATGAAGCCATTGCCTCCCATGGGAGCTCAATCATCAAGGCATCAAGATGGCAGCGGGGATGGGCTCCTGAGTCAGAGCTAGTCCACTCCGCCTGCTCACCTTTCTTGTTTTTTCAAACATTTTCTTTCCCTTTAAGTTTCCTTTTTCTTTACGACTTACCGTCTGGAGGGAGATCTCCTGTGGAGGTAGTGGCAGTGCCAGACGTGGCTGGGAGACTTGGTGATTGGGCACAGGGAGGATGATGCTCCCGGGCAGAGCTCTGGCAATCGGCAGCATCATGGCAACTTCAAGGCCTGGAGCGGAACCAGAGCAGGACGCCAGCGGGAGGAGGGGAACAGGCAGTTGGACGTGGCAGTGAGATCAGGAACAGGGTGCAAAGAGGGGGGAGAAGAGGAATAGAGTTTACGTTGGGTGAGAGGTGGAACATGGGGCATGGTGGGGGAGGGTAGGAAGAGGGGGGGGGACGAGGTGGGGGAGAGCAGAAACAGAGGGAAAGGTGGGGAAGAGGAGGAACAGGGGGCAAGGTGGGGGAGGGTAGGAACAGGGGGCAAGGTGGGTGAGAGGAGCAACAGGGGCAAGATGGGGGGAGGAGGAACAGGGGGCAAGGTGGTGGGGAGGAGGAACAGGGGGCAAGGTGGGGGAGTGGAGGAACAGGTGGCAAGGTGGAGGAGAGGAGGAGGAACGGGGCAAGGTGGGGGGGGGCGAGGTGGGGGAGAGCAGAAACAGAGGGAAAGGTGGGGAAGAGGAGGAACAGGGGGCAAGGTGGGGAGAACAGGAACAGGGGGCATGGTGGGGGAGGGTAGGAACAGGGGGCAAGGTGGGTGAGAGGAGCAACAGGGGCAAGATGGGGGGAGGAGGAACAGGGGGCAAGGTGGTGGGGAGGAGGAACAGGGGGCAAGGTGGGGGAGTGGAGGAACAGGTGGCAAGGTGGAGGAGAGGAGGAGGAACGGGGCAAGGTGGGGGGGGCGGAGGAACGGGGGGCAAGGTGGGTGAGAGGAGCAACAGGGGAAAGGTGGGGGAGAGCAGGAATACAGGGCAAAGTGGAGGAGAGCAGGAACAGGGTGCAAGGTGAGGTGAGGAGGAACAGGGGGCAAGGTGGGGGAGCGGAGGAACAGGGGGCAAGGTGGGGGAGAGCAGGAACAGGGTGCAAGGTGGGGTGAGGAGGAACAGGGGCAACGTGGGGGAGAGCGGAATAGGTGGCAAAGTGGGGGAGAGCAAGAATAGGGGGCAAGGTGTGGGAGAGCAGGAAGCCTGAGGTGGCGAGGTTGAGGGTCTGGGGAGTGAGAAGAATCCTAAAGCAGAGGAGGTCAACACCGTGTGAGTGCAGTGAATCCAGCATGGCCTGGCGCTGATGGAGTCTTCCTTTAGTTTTCCACTTTTCAATATCAAGGACTACAATGTTTAACATTTTAACTGTGCTTTCCTTTATTTTCAGCTTTGTCCCTACAATTGTGTCCTTTGTATCTAAGATGGTGCTGTCAGTGGTGAGTTGTACACTTTTCAAGTTACACATGTGAGTATGTGTGACAATAAACTAAATTCAATTCCGTTCACAGGGTAGGTTGGATATCATTGGAAAGAGCAAATGTTATTGTACATGTTACTTATAGGCTAATCCTTCATATTTCCTGTGCATCATGTATTACAAGCATTTTGTGTACAAAGATGCTTTATTATCACAACATAACTGATGACCTGGATGTCAATGAAAAGTCATCCTTAATCATCTACAAGGTGGGGTGTTTAGGAAATGTTAAATACACAGCTGACGTTTGATAATCCCATCAGAAATATTCCAGCTGAGGCCTGAAAAAGAAGAAGCATCGTTGGTATCTCCCCCAATCCAACCTTTGCTTTTGGAGCCATGACTCACCTTCTCTCAGCGTGGTATAAATACCTCCCTATTTCTCCTTTTTTTAGCTTTGACAAAGGGTCAGTTAGACTTGAAACGTCATCTCTTTGCTCTCCTTACAGATGATGCCAGACTTGTTGAGATTTTCCAACATTTTCTCTTTTTTGGGTTCAATATTGTCCAATAATCAATTATTTGATTCAATCAAAAAGAAATCCAACAATTTAGCAGAAAGGACATTTATTAACAATAACATATTAATGACCGTTAATTTTTAGGTTAACGTTGGGTTCTTTTCAAATGTTCCACTAATGCTAGCTTTGGTTCATTGGGGATAAATCTGTTTTGGACCCCTCTCTCCATGGATGCTGCCAGACTTGCTGAGTATCTCTAGCCTCTCAGCTCATTCCACACACGCACCTCCCTCTGCGTGAAAAATATGTCCCTTAAGTCTCATTTATATCTTTCCCCTCTCACCTAAACCTATGCACTTTCGTTCTGGACTCTCCCACCTCAAGGAAAAGACTTTGCCTATTTACCCTATCCATTCCCCTCATGATTTTATAAACCTCTATAAAGTCATCCCTCAGCCTCCAATGTTCCATCGAAGACAGCCCCAGCCTATTCAACCTCTCCCTATAACTCAAATCCTCCAGCCCTGGCAATGTCCTTATAAATCTTTTCTGAACCCTTTCAAGTTTCACAACATCCTTCCAAAAGGAAGGTGACCAGAAATGCACGCAATATTCAAAAAGTGGCCTCACCAGTGTCCTGTCCAGCCACAACATGACCTCCCAACTCCTGTACTCAATACTCTGACCAATAAAGGAAAGCATACTAAACGCCTTCTTCACTATCCTATCTACCTGTGACTCTACTTTCAAGAAGTTATGAACTTGCACTCCAAGGTCTCTTTGTTCAGCAACACTCCCTAGGACCTTACCATTAAGTGTTTAAGTCTTGCTAAGACTTACTTTCCCAAAATGCAGCACCTCACATTTATCTAAATTAAACTCCATCTGCCACTTCTCAGCCCATTGGCCCATCTCGTCAAGATCCTATTGTAAATCTGAGATAACCTTCTTCCCTGTCCATTACACTTCCAATCTTGGTGTCATCTGCAAACTTACTAACTATACCTCCTATGTTCATATCCAAATCATTTATGTAAATGACAAAAAATAGTGGACCCAGCACTAATCCTTGTGGCACTCACTGGTCACAGGCCTCCAGTCTGAAAAACAACCTTCCACCACCACCCTCTGTCTTCTACCTTTGAGTCAGTTCTGTGTTCACATGGCTAGTTCTCCCTGTATTCCATGAGATCTAAACTTGCCCTTTAGTTCTAACCAGTCTCCCATAGGGAACCTTGCCAAATGCCTCACTGAATTCCATTTGGATCATGTCTAATGCTCTGCCCTCATCAATCCTCTTTGCTACTTCTTAAAAAAAACATAATCAAGTTTGTGAGACATGATTTCCCACACACAAAGCCATGCTGACTATCCCTAATCAGTCCTTGCCTTTCCAAATACATATACATCCTGTCCCTCAGGATTCCCTCCAACAACTTGCCCACCACCGATGTCAGGCACAGTGGTCTATAGCACCCTGGCTTGTACTTACCTCCTTTCTTAAACAGTGGCACCACGTTAGCCAACCTCCAGTCTTCCGGCACCTCACTTGTGACTATTGATGATGCAAATTTCTCAGCAAGGTGCCCAGCAATCTCTTCCCTCGCTTCCCAAAGAGTTCCAGGGTACACCTGATCAGGTCCTGGAGATTTATCCACTTTTATGCATTTCACGACATTCAGCACTTCCTCCTCTGTAATATGGACATCTTTCAGGATGTCACCATTTATTTCCCTCCATTCTATATCTTCCATGTCCTTTTCCGAGGTAAACACTGATGCAAAATACTCCTTTAGCATCTCCCCCACCTCCTGTGGGTACACACAAAGACTGCCTTGCTGATCTTTGAGGGGCCCTATATGCTTCCTTCTTTTTCTTAACCAAACCCTCAATTTCTCTAGTCATCCAGCATTCCCTACACTTCCCAGCCTTTCCTTTCACCCTAACAGGAATATACTGTCTCTGGACTCTCGTTATCTCATTTCCTGAAGGCCTCCCATTTTCTAGCCATCCTTTGAAAGAATCTTAAAAGAAGCTTTTGCCATCCTTCTTTTAGCAAGTTCCTGGATTTTAAATCTGTTAAAGAATAAATCTCTCTGTACTGAGATCAGAATCATAACTATTTTGTAAAAATAGTTCAGTTAAGACATTGAGTTTGAAATTAAAATTGAATTGGAAATTAGGAGTTAGAAAGTCTTAAATACCTAAATATTCTTTGATTTAAATACTGGATTGTTGTATCGAATAGACATAGGAGAAAGTGAGGACTGCAGATACTGGACCTCAGAGGGGAAAGTGTGGGGATGGAAAAGCACAGCATGTCAGGCAGCATCTGAGGAGCAGGAGAATCAATGTTTTGATTATTAGCCCTACATCAGGATGAAGAGCTTATGACTGAAACGTCGATTCTCCTGCTCCTCAGATATTGCCTGACCTGCTGTGCTTTTCCAGCACCACACTCTCTACATAGAATAGACATGGTGTCACAGAATTATTACAGTGCAGGAGAAATGTATTCGGCTCCTATTCGGTTCTTTTACCTCGTGTCAATCTCCTGCGTTTTTCCCATATCCCTGCTTATTATGTTGATCCAAATGATCACACAATGTCCCTGAAATGCCTCAGTTGCACCCATCTGTTCCACATTTCCAGACACTATACACAAGAAACTTTTCCATGCATTTGAAAATTTGCAATCCTCAATCTCTTCAGCTCCTAAAGCTTAGTAATGATACAAGAAAATCTGATGATAGCACTGCGAACCAGGAGAAAAGGCATAATTCACTAAGGGTTAAAAATATTCACCTTCTTTCTGTCATCATTGACAAAGTGGTTCATGTTCAAGTATTTCATTTTCCTCAATGTGAACACAAGTCGTCTTTGTGTGGACATCTGTATTTGCATTCAATCATCAAATATACATCCGAGCAATCATCTGCTAAATTAAAGAGCTCCCTCATTACTGCATCATCTGGGTAAACAAATCTGCTGCTTTTTAGTTCATTTTATGTGATAAATGAAATGTAGAAATCAATGGAAAATTAATATCAAAGTGATCAGCTTCAAATTGAGAAGACAAATAGTGCTGACAGAACTAATAGTACAGAATGTTATGAACATGAAGCCGTCTATTATGTAAATATGACTGATCAAAAGTGGTGTACAAATGAGAATCATTTTAACATTAAATTGAGTATTACTGGTGAACAGTCAAAATTGTGTTTTTAAATTTCTCGTAGCAAATACAATCAGGCCAAGCATATCACAATGTGGGAGTTACTAATCAACAAAACCACAAGAATGAAGAGACTGCTTCCCCTGGTATTTGTTTCTAATAGAATAAAGTACAGAATTAGCAAAAAACACAACCAGTTAATTTTTAATTGATGCTGTGTGTTTTCTCATGTCCTACAGTTATGATCCTCATTCATGGTCATATGGGACAAGCCAGATCCCAGAATACAAGGTGGCTTGATAACCATTTCTCAAGGGCAACTAAGGATGGGCAATAAATGCTGGCTCAGCCAGTGACGCCCACAGCTCACGAATGAATATAATAAAAAAAATTACTTGAGGTTGGTCACCATTACAGTTAGGAACTGAAATATAGTCATATAAGGCTGCAGATGTCCTTTAAGATCAGAATAAAAGTTAATGACACAAAAGAAAGATAAACAAGGCAGAAACAGTTTGAAATGCCTCAACACAAGCAGCACAGTAAATTTTCAACATCTTTTCCAGCACTATCCTTTGGTTCTCCAAGGACTAAAACCAGCTGGGGTTCCCTTAAATAGCACTGTAAAAACCTGAAACAAGAACAGAAGGTGCTGGAAAAGCTCAGCACACCTGGCAGCATCTGGGAAGACAAACCAGAGTTAATGTTTCGAGTCTGGTCACTGCAGCGCTACAACGAGAGTTACCAGGGCAGCCCGAGGTGCAACTTTAAAGGGAAGGTATGTCGTGTAGGTGGAGCTGAGATATACCATGAGGGTTCTCAGAGGTTGGCATATGCTGGATGTCAATATCTGTGAATTTGTGATGTGTTTGTCATCAGTGCCCACAGAATGTGCCCTGAGATGTTGGTTCCCGGTCTCTTCAGCTTAATAATATCCTTCTTATAACAAGGCATCCAGAATTGAACACTGTACTTCGTATGATGCCTCTTGAAAGGGTTCGGAAAAGATTTACCAGGATGTTGCCAGAGTTGAAGGATTTGAGGTGTAAAGAGTGGCTGAATAGGCTGGGGCTGTTGTCTCTGAAGAGTCAGAGGCTGAGGGGTGACCTTGTAGAGGCTTATAAAATCATGAGGGGCATGGATAGGATTAAAAGCCAAGGTCCTTTTCCCTGGGGTGGGGGGTCCAGAACTAGAGGGCATAGGTTTAGGATGAGAGGGGAAAGGTTCAAAAGGGACCTAAGGGGCAACGTTTTCATTCCTTTTCAATGCGTGTGTGGAATGAGCTGCCAGAGGAAGTGGTGGAGGCTGGTCCAATTACAATATTTTAAAGGTATCTGGTTGGATACATGAATAGGAAGGGTTTGGAGGAATGAGGGCCAAATGCTAGAAAATAGAACTATCAGTTTAGGAAATCTGGTTGGCATGGACAAGTTGGACTAAAGGGTCTGTTTTTGTGCTGTACATCTCTATGACTTGATGTTCTGACATGGAGGGAAGTGCAACAAAGGTTTACCAGCCTGATTCCTGGGATGGCAGGCCTGATGTATGAAGAGATTGGGTCTGTTGGAGTTTAGACAAATGAAGAGGGAAACCTATAGAAGGCTATAGAATTCTCACAGGACTCAACATAGCAAATGCAGAAAGGATGTTCCTGATGACTGGGGAGTCCAAAACCAAGGGTCACAGTCTAAGAATATGAAGCAGGCCATTTGGGACGTAGATGAGGAGAAATGTCTTCACCCAGAGAATGGTGAGCCTGTAGAATTCTCTGCCACAGAAATCCGTCGAGGTCAAAACATGGAATGTTTTCAAGAAGGAATTAGAATAGTTCATAGGACTAAAAGGATCAAAGAGTATGGGGGAGGAAGTGAAAACAAGGGACTAAGTTGAATGATCAGTCATGATCGTATGGAATGACGGAGCAGGCACAAAGGGCCGAATGGCCTACTTCCACTCTTATTTTCTATGTTTTTATGAAATTACTTTGGTAAAGAATACAGCAGTGTTGAATAAAAAAAAAATCTTGCACTTATACGGAACTTTTCACATGGCCTCCCTGGGGAATCCCAGAATGCTTGACAGGTGGTGACCAAGTTCTCTTGCAGTTTCAATGGATCTTTTTGCCAAGGTTACAGCTCATGGACAAGAGGGGTCCCAAGAAGGATGACATCCCTAATTTTGTGCAAGAAATTCAACATGCAATGTTGAAAAAGTTGTGGGACCTTGTTTGGTAATGTAAGGCAAACTATTGCCTGCAAGTTCAGGGACAATATGGTGTTTACTCAATAACACCTTATACCAGCGATACCTTCACAGTGAGGGCTTGTCTTGCTGCCTGGAGGAACAATGCAGAAGCTGTACTTTATGATAAATGGTCAAAGAGAACTACCTCACGGTTAATTACATCGTGAGATTGATCCAAATCTGTTGTCACACAGATGCAGCCACTAAGTTTGCAGTTTAGCATCTTTGTCAATGTCAGTTCGATGAAAATATTTTTCTGTGTTGCAGGTCTGCTTCCAAAAGCTGGTAAACATTCCAAAACAGCTGCCTCGCAGTTAAGTCACGGTTTCCCTTGCAGTTAGTTATACATTAAAATCAAAGATTATCAATAGGTCTCACACTATCCTTGACAACAGCATTTGAAAATTGTGCATAACTGCTGTTAAACTGTAAGGGATCAATTTCTTCAATTATTGTTGCTTGTTCTCCTTCGAATATGTCTTCGCCTTACGATGCACCGCCTATTCCATCCTCCAATTGACTCCTCTTTGATTAGTTCCATAAGCTATCACTTGGTCTGTTGCACATGAATGCTGTTGGTTCCCTGTGGTGCTCTCATATAAGCTTCAAGTTAATGTGATGTGCTAATCATGTAAATGCTCACTGCTTTTCCATGTTAATTGCTGCTTAACAAACAGGTAGCAGTTAGTATTGGCACCTTGCCTATATTTTGTCACACTTGTTTCTTTTGAAGAGAAAGTTGAGGTAGAAGGCAATATCCATTCAGTAAACACAAACAAAATTACTAAAAGAACTCACTTGTATTTACAAAGTGCTTTTCATAACTTGGTGGGTATCTCAAAAACACTTCACAGCCAATGATATCAAGTCATTGTTGCAAGCTGGAAGCATGGTGGCCATGGGGCACATTAAAGCCTTGGGGCAACTGCCGCCAAGGTACAGTAGGGAAAGACAGTGGTCTGAAGTCTTCCTGTTGAAGGTAAATGGGAATCCATTCAGTTATTGGACTCTCCCAGTGTCTCACATATATGTAAAGATCAGTATTGCATGCGTAAGTAAGGTCTTTGGTTTTTTTGAATAGACTCAAAGTCCAATGTTTTGTCTGTATACTTGATATGCATGTGGACAGAACCATTCATGGTTACATGTATATACAAAGAGATATTTTAAGAATGAGGTTTATTTTTCAAATGAAAAAAGGCAACCAATTGCACTCAGCAAACTCCCATGAATAGCAATGAGGTAAAGAACAGATCTTCTGTTTCGGTGAAGCTGGTGAAGGGTAAATATTGAGCAGGGCACTGGGGAGAATTATCTGCACTTCTTCAAAAGCCTGCTGTGTGATCTTTCACAGCTAGCTGCCAGGAAGAACAGGGTGTCCATTTTATAATGCACCATCTGAAAAATACAAAGTTTATGCTCAAGAATGGAGATTGAAGCTTCTGATATGAAGTCAGGAGTACCACAAAAGGCCAATTTTATTAAAAACACGTGAATTCCACATCCAGGGGTTGTACTTTACCAACACCGTTAAGGGGGTAAAATGAACAGATTTCAATTTCCACACTCCAGAGGAGTACAGTGTAATCACTCTGTGTCCCTTTTGAACAGAACTGCTGCATGTTGCAAATTAGCACTTGAACAGTTCTCGGAATAATCCACTATTCCTGGTATCAGCTCGGAACTATTCTGCCAACAAGCCTTCTCAACCAGTCATTATTCTATCAGAAAAGCACAGTAGTCTTTATCATCATACAATAAGTTAAAGTTATTAAAATATTATTTTGCAGCTGAGCAGCCTTTTCAAGGCTTAATTCATGCAAAGGTTAAGTTCTTAATTAAATTAATAGAAATTGCTTTAAATAAAATGCTCTCTGTCCAGAACTTGAATAGGTGCAAAAAAGCACAAGATAATAGGACTTGGAGAGAATCCTGGAAGGTAGTCAAACACCTGTGACAAAACCCGAAGGGAAAACAGTTTGAACCAGAAGATTTCATGAAAGAAACTGTAGAAGCAAAATTGGTGAGACTTGTTCTCATGGACACATAATGAGCAAAGACAGCTTGTCTCTTTCTACAACAGAGACAAATTAGAAGTCAGTGCACTTAACTCAAAAAGGAGACAGGTATTGAGAGTATGGTACTGGAAAAGCACAGCAGGCCAGGCAGCATCCAGGGAGCAGGAAAGTTGATGTTTCGGGCAAAAGCCCTTAATCAGGAATGAGTCTGGGAGCCAAGGGGGTGGAGAGGTAAATGGGAGGGGGTTGGGGCAGGGGTGGGTGATGGTGGTGGGATGGGGGAAGGTACTGAGAGTGTGATAGGTGGATGGAGGTGGGGATAAAGGTGATAAGTCGGAGAGGAGGGTGGAACGGATAGGTGGGAAGTAGCATGTACAGGTAGGACAGGTCATGAGGGCAGTGCTGAGCTGGAAGGTTGGAACTGGGATATGGTGGGAGAGGGGAAATGAGAAAACTGCTGAAATCCATATTGATGCCCAAGGGTTGGAGGGTCCCGAGGTGGAAGATGAAGCATTCTTCCTCCAGGTATCAGGTGGTTAGGGAGTGGTGATGGAGGAGGTCCAGGGCCTGCCTGTCCTTAGCGGAGTGGAGGGGGAGTTGAAGTGTTTCGCTATGGCGCGGTGGGGTTGGTTGGTGCAGGTGTCTCAGAGATGTTCTCTGAAGCGCTCTGTGAGTAGGCGTCCTGTCTCCCCAATGTAGAGGAGACCGTATTGGGAGCAACGGTTACAGGAAATGACATGTGTGGAAGTGCAGGTGAAACTTTGATGGATTTGGAAGGCTCCATTGGGGCCTTGGATGGAGGTGAGGGGGCAAGTATGGGTACAGGCTTTGCAATTCCTGCAGTGACAGGGGAAGGTGGGTTGTTGGGGGGCATGGACCTGACGAGGCAGTTGTGGAGGGAATGGTTTTTATGGAAAATGGATAGGGGTGGGGAGGGAAATATGTATCTGGTGGTGGGGTCTGTTTGTAGGTAGTGGAAGATGATGCAATGTATACGGAGATTGGTGGGGTGGAAGGTGAGGTGGAAGAGAGCTGGTCATCTACAGAGAAAACATTGTTGAGTTTACCAGTAAATTTAAAGGTTGAAACAAGACAATGTAAAGAATGTGTACAGCACTGCAGGTTTAGGTGTCTTTGTTTGACTGAATATTCAATTTTTTGAAGATGAAGTTATTGTATGTAAACATAAGATAGAAAATCATAAATATCTCTGCTGTCATATGATACAGTATTCATTATTGTAATGTAATTTAGGATTGTTTCTTGCAATAAAAATATACAAGTATAAAAGAGTTGTAGTCTCATATTTAAATCCTCAAAAATCCACCTCTGGTCAACAATATCCTACAATTTTTCAGGAATCTTAGTGCTGGTATTAATAAGCTTTAAAAAAACAGCTTCTGCTATACCTGTGGATAATCTTAATGGTTTGAAAATTCCTGGAGGAAAGGGCATTTTATTGTAGAACCCAGGATATAGCTAGTAAAGCTGAAAATGTCCCTGTAATGATCTAATGACTAGAAGATCAGCAGAAATAGCACCTTTTGAATTCATTCTTAGAATTTAATTTTGAAAGAGACCTGTACTCAAATTTTGTGAAGCAGTTGGAGACATTGTGATGTACAAGTTCATGCTGTCACTGCAGAAATCATAACAGTAAAAATTGAAACCACTTGACTGTTCAGTTAGTACTGACTGGAGATCATTTTGACTAGTAACATAGAAACATAGAAGATAGAAGAGCAAGAGGAGGCCATTTGGCCCTTCGAGTTTACTCTACCATTCATCCTGATCATGGCTGATTGTCTAACTCAATAGCCTAACCCTGCCTTCTCCCCATAACCTTTGATCCCATTCACCCCCAGTACTATCTCTAGCTGCCTCTTGAATACATTCAATGTTTTGACATCAACTACTTCCTGTGGTAATGAATTCCACAGACTCACCACTCTGTGGGTGAAGAAATGTCTCCTCATCTCCATCCTAAATGGTCCACCCCAAGTCCCCAGACTGTAATCCTTGGTTCTGGATGCACCCACCATTGGTAACACCTTGTCTGCATCTACCTGTTTAGTCCTGTTAGAATTTTATAAGTCTCAATGAGATCTCCCCTCATTCATCTTAACACCAGTGAAAACAATCCTAACCTGGTCAATCTCTCCTCATATGTCAGTCCCACCATCCCTGGAATCAGACTGGGAATCCTTCACTGCAGTCCCTTGAGAGCAAAAGCATCCTTCCTTAGAAAAGGAGACCAAAACTGCACACAATATTCTAGGTGTGGCCTCACCAAGGCCCTGTATAACTGCAACAACCCATCCCTGCTCCTGTACTCAAAACATCTCACAATGAAGGCCAACATACCATTTGCCTTCCTTCTGCCTGCTGCACCTGCACACTTACCTTCGGTGACTGGTGCATAAAGGCACCCAGGTCCCACTGCACACGAGTAAATATTGCTTCAGTCAGCACCACCTCATTTTTCATATCCAGGATGTGGACTTGCTGATGAGGAATGGCCCTGGAGAAGCTGAAGGAGAGCTGCCTTCTGTAAATGCTATAGTCTATGGGATGCTATCAATAAAGCAGTTTTAGGATTTTGATCTAGCAACACTGAAGGAACAATGATATAGTTTCAATGCTGGATGATGCTTAACTTGGAGGGAACCTTGTAGATGCTGGCAATCCTTTTGCATCTACTGCCCTTGTCCTTCAAGGTGATAGTGCTCACGGGTTTGGAAGGTGCTCTTAAAAGAGACTCGATAAATTGCCGCACTTTATTTTATATGCAAAATAATTTGATTTGTTTTGATTTATTATTATCACATGTACCTAAGTACAGTGAAAAGTTTTGTTTTGCATGCAGAACAGGTTGATCATACGAGACAAAAACACAAAGATCGTAGGGTGATTGAACGGAGCGAGGAATACAAAGCTACAAAGATGTACAAAAGCAAGATTAACATTAGATTTGAAATTTGAGAAGTCCATTCAGAAGTCTAATAACAAAGGGGAAGAAGCTAGTTTTGAATCTGTTGGTCGGTGTGTTTAGGCTCGAAAAGCACAAAAGTCTGTTCTCTCGTGAAAGAGAGAAAGAGTGAGAGAGAGAGAAATCTTGTGGGGAGGTTATCCTGAGGATAAGACCCCACAGTCAAAGCAACTGATTGAGGAAATTGGACCTGAAGCATCATTGTGTGTCTAAAACCAGCCCTCCAACTGAGCTAACTAACCCTTCATTATGTACATTGTGCACACTGGGGCTAGGGTGGAGGGATTGAATGTTAATTTAGTGAAAAGATTGTTTTTTTTTCCCTGAAGTGTGTTGAGCTTCTTGAATGTAGAGTATTCACCTAAGCAACTGTAGAGCATTCTATTACATTCTTGACTTGTGTATTGCAGATGGTGGACATGTTTTTGGAAGTCAGGAATCTCTACAGAATGAAAACAGGCCACTCGGCTCTATAAGTCCACATTGATCCTCTGCAAGGTATTCCATTCAGACCAACCCCCTCCTCCCCAACCCCTGCATTTCCCATGGTCAATCCACACATCCCTCGACACTATGGGCAATTTAGCATGTTCTGGATTAGTGGTACTGGAAGAGCACAGCAGTTCAGGCAGCATCCAGGTAGCTTCGAAATCGACATTTCAGGCAAAAGCCCTTCACGTCGATTTCGAAGCTACCTGAATTGCTGTGCTCTTCCAGCACCACTAATCCAGAATCTGGTTTCCAGCATCTGCAGTCAATGTTTTACCTCACAATTTAGCATGGCCAATCCACCATACCTACACATCTGTGGACTGTGGGAGGAAACACACTCAGACACAGAGAAAACTTGCAAGTTCTACACAGACAGTCGGCTGAGCTGGAACTGAACCTTGGTCCCCAGCACTATGAAGCAGCAGTGCTAACCACTGAGCCACTGTGACACCCCCAGCTTCTGTCAGTATTTATGTAGCTGGTCCAGTTCAGTTTCTGGTCAATGGTAAGCGCTGGCTGCTGATAGTGGGGATTCATTGATAGTACCATGGAATGTCAAAGGGAGATGGTTGGATTCTTTCTTGTTGAAGATGCACATTCCACTCATGTGTCACAAATCCTAATTGCCACTTAGCAGTCCAAGCCAATGAACTTGAACTACTTCAGTCTCTGTGAAGTCACGGATGGTGCTGAACATTGTGCAATCATCTGTGAACCTCCTCACTTATGACCTTATAATAGAGGGAAGGTCAATGCAACTTCTTGGCACAACTTAAAATCAAAGATTAAAAGAATCCTGTTCCAAAGTTTGACTCAGTGACACCCTTCGCCTCAAGGTCAGACGATATATTTTGTGTAAAGTTAATTTAATTGAAGCCAGGATATCACTCACACAAAAGGACTTGGCTGTTCTGTTACATAGGTATGTATCTTTAAGATTATAATTCTCGTTCTTGTACTGTGTGAATACTCCATCTTTGCAGACTGTATTTAATTATCTAGCACGTGGAATTTCTAAGGGCATATGCAAATTAAATTATAGAAATTACAGCCTATTATGTTCATGACAGCATCAGCCCTTCAACTGGAGCCATCTAATCCATGTCCTTTTATATTCCTCCAATGCACTTCAAAGAATTAATCAAAGAATGGTATTTTTGAGATTATGAATGAAACTGAGATGCATTTATATAGCATCTCTCACAACCTCGGGAAATCCCATAATGCTTTGCAGCAACTTTAGTCATTTTAAAGTGCAATTATGGCTACAATGTGGGAATTGTAGCAGCTAATTTTGAGTACAGACAAATCCCATACATAGCAATGTGATAATGATTAATTGAAGGGAAATGTTATTCAGAAAGTAGAGATCTACTTCTCTTCTTTAGATTAGATTAGATTAGATTATTTACAGTGTGGAAACAGGCCCTTCAGCCCAACAAGTCCACACCGACCTTCCGAAGTGCTACCCACCCAGACCCATTCCCCTACATTTACCCCTTCACCTAACACTACGGGCAATTTAGCATGGCCAATTCACCTAACCTGCACATTTTTGGATTGTGGGAGGAAACCGGAGCACCCGGAGGAAACTCACGCGGACACTGAGAGAATGTGCAAACTCCACATTAAACCCATATGATCTTCCATAGGTGTTGAGAACCTCAGTTTAATGCCTCATCCAAAGGTTATAGCTTCTGTTGATGCAGTAACACTTTCAGATTTCCTGTGTGTTCTACTAAGCAAACCAGTATTATGCTACCTGTTCAAATCGACGTACAGTCTTCGATTTGGGTGATGTACTAAGCATAACTCATCAAAGGAAAGAGTTACTACAGCTAGTGATCTCTGTGATTTACCCCTGAAAGTAACATATTCAGAAGAAGAACACTAGAAGTCAGAAACATATGTAGCGAAAGCTTGAAGGTGGAACTTAGGTGTGCAGCAAGTTGAGGTTTTCAACAGAAAAGGGAAATTGAGCAGATGATCAAGTGTCTCATTAAAGTCAGGAAAAAAGCAAACATACTTTAAAAAAAAAGCAAGATTTTCATACCTCTGTCTATGTTGGACAGGCAGAATCTGATTCTGGGATTCCACTCCACATTCCTACCCTGAGGGATTTTTGTGACCCTGGGATAAGGCGACGTGTAGCAAGTCCACACTGAGCACTTCTCCTGTGGCCTATTCCGTTTGCAGATGAGAAACCACCTCCCACCCACTGTAGTTCAATCTGTTTTCATAGAATCATCATCATAGAATCCTTACAATGTGGAAACAGGCCATTTGGCCCAACAAGCCCACTGACCCTCTGCAGAATAACCCACCCAGAACCATTCCCCTATGTTTACCTCTGACTAATGCACCTACACATCCATGAACGCAATTTAGCATGCCAAATCACCTAAATTGCACATTTTTGGATTATGGGAGGAAACTGGAGCACCTGGAGGAAACCCATGCAGACACGGGGAGAATGTGCAAACTCCACACAGATAGTCGTCCGAAGCTGGAATCGAACCTGGGTCTCTGGCGCCGTGAGGCAGCAGAGTTAAACATGGTTTTGTTCAGACTCTCAATTCATTACAGATTAGAAGAGATGTGAACATTGAGGGAACTTTATTGTGGACTTAGGATACTTTTGGATAGTTCAGTTTAATAGGTCTTGACACTTCAGCAGCTATAAATAAGCTTAATAAGATCTCGACTAATAATATAGGTTATTAGTATGTTAAAAAAGCTAGATATACAATTAACACAGTGATTGAGTCATAGAGTCATAGAGATGTACAGCACAGAAACAGACACTTCGGTCCAACCTGTCCATGCCGATCAGATATCCCAACCCAATCTAGTCCCACCTGCCAGCACCCAGCCCATATCCCTCCAAACCCTTCCTATTCATATACCCATCTCCAAATGCCTCTTAAATGTTGCAATTGTACCAGTCTCCACCACGTCCTCTGGCAGCTCATTCCATACACATACCACCCTCTGCATGAAAAAGTTGCCCCGAAGGTCTCTTTTATATCTTTCCCCTCTCACCCTAAACCTATTCCTTCTAGTTCTGGACTCCCCCATCCCAGGTAAAAGACTTTACCTATTCACCCTATCCATGCTCCTCATAATTTTGTAAACCTCTATAAGGTCACCCCTCAGCCTCCGACGCTCCAGGGAAAACAGCCCCAGCCTGTTCGGCCTCTCCCTATAGCTCAAATCCTCCAACCCTGGCAACATCCTTGTAAATCTTTTCTGAACCCTTTCAAGTTTCACAACATCTTTTCGATAGGAAGGGGACCTGAATTGCACGCAATATTCCAACAGTGGCCTAACCAATGTCCTGTACAGCCGCAACATGACCTCCCAACTCCTGTACTCAATACTCTGGACAATAAAAGAAAGCATACCAAATGCCTTCTTCACTATCCTATCTACCTGCGACTCTACTTTCAAGGAGCTATGAACCTGTACTACAAGGTCTCTTTGTTCAGCAACACTCCCTAGGACTTTACCATTGAGTGTATAAGTCATGCAAAGGTTTGCTTTCCCAAAATGCAGCACCTTCCATTTATCTGAATTAAACTCCATCTGCCACTTCTCAGCCCATTGGCCCATCTGGTCCAGATCCTGTTGTCATCTGACGTAACCCTCTTCGCTGTCCACTACACCTCTAATTTTGGTGTCATCTGCAAACTTACTAACTGTACCCCTTATGCTTGCATCCAATTCATTTATGTAAATGACGAAAAGTAGAGGACCCAGCACCAACCCTATTGGCACTCCACTGGTCACAGGTCTCCAGTCTGAAAAACATCCCTCCACCACCACCCTCTGTCTTCTATCTTTGAGCCAATTCTGTATCCAAATGGCTATTCTGTGAGATCTAACCTTGCTTATCAGTCTCCCATGGGGAACCTTATCGAATGCCTTACTGAAGTCCATATAGATCACATCTGCCACTCTGCCCTCATCAACCCTCTTTGTTAATTCTTCAAAAAACACAATCAAGTTTGTGAAACATGAGTTCCCACACACAAAGCCATGCTGAATATCCCTAATCAGTCCTTGCCTTTCCAAATACATGTACATCCCATCCCTCAGGATTCCCTCCAACAACTTGCCCACCATCGATGTCAGGCTCACCGGTCTATAGTTCCCTGACTTGTCCTTACCACTCTTCTTAAACAGTGGCATCACGTTAGCCAACCTCCAGTCTTCCGGCACCTCACTTGTGACTATCGATGATTCAAATATCTCAGCAAGAGGCCCAGCAATCACTTCCCTCGCTTCCCACAGAGTTCTTGGGTACACCTGATCAGGTCCTGGAGATTTATCCACCTTTATGCATTTCAAAAATCCAGCACTTCCTCGTCTGTAATATGGACATTTTTCAAGATGTTACCATCTATTTCCCTGCATTCCATATCTTCCATGTCCTTTTCCACAGTAAATACTGATGCAAAATACTTGTTTAGCATCTCCCCCATTTTCTGCAGCTCCACACAAAGGCCGCCTTGCTGATCTTTGAGGGGCCCTAATCTCTCCCCATTTACCCTTTTGTCCTTAATGTATTTGTAAAAACCTTTTGGATTCTCCTTAATCCTATTTGCCAAAGCTATCTCATGTCCCCTTTTTGCCCTCCTGATTTCCCTCTTAAGTATACTCCTACTGCCTTTATACTTTTCTAACGATTCACTCGATCTATCCTGTCTATTGCTGACATATGCTTCCTTCTTTTTCTTAACCAAACCCTCAATTTCTTTAGTCATCCAGCATTTCCTATACCTACCAGCCTTCCCTTTCACCCTGACAGGAATATACTTTCTCTGGATTCTTGTTATCTCATTTCTGAAGGCTTCCCATTTTCCAGCCGTCCCTTTACCTGTGAACGTCTGCCCCCAATCAACTTTTGAAAGTTCTTACCTAATACCATCAAAATTGGCCTTTCTCCAAATTAGAATTTCAACTTTTAGATCTGGTCTATCCTTTTCCATCACTATTTTAAATCTAATAGAATTATGGTCGCTGGCCCCAAAGTGCTCCCCCACTGACACCTCAGTTACCTACCCTGCCTTATTTCCAAGAAGTAGGTCAAGATTTGCACCTTCTCTAGTAGGTACATCCAATTACTAAGTCAGAAAATTTTCTTGAACACACTTAACAAATTCCTCTCCATCTAAACCCTTAACACTATGGCAGTGCCAATCTATGTTTGGAAAGTTAAAATCCCCTACCATAACCACCCTATTATTTTTTACAGATAGCTGAGATCTCCTTACAAATTTGTTTCTCAATTTCTCTCTGCCATTTTCTCGGTCTATAATAAAATCCCAATAAAGTGATCATCATTTTCTTAGTTCTCAGTTCCAGCCAAATAACCAAATCTGGGATTCTGTCCTTAAAATATGAACTCATTAAATTGACCAGCATTGTGAAATACTCATATGCAGTAAGGTACTTTATCCAGTGGATAAAAACATCTTCTACATCCAAAGGTATTGAGAATGTGACTGCATTGTACATCTTGATGCTATACTAGCATCTTTCTATTGACTTTGAGTACAGAATTCTGTTGAGATGTTGAAGCACTCTTCCAGAGTTCACCGTAGAAAGTCTTTGAAATGCTCATGAAATTGTCAGAAAAAACCATCTCAGACACTTCATCCAAAGAAAGGCTTACTAATATTCAATACTTGAAGATGATCAAACGTAACAGTCATTAATAAACACTTCAGTGATACATAATTCTTCGCATGAGGTCAACTGAAGATGTTACCTCGTAAGATAATGAAATGTTTGGAACTGAACCTTTCAGCTCAGCAAGGAAACCTACATCCAATACATAATTCTGTTGGCAGCTCGGAAATTTGTCCAATAAGAATTGAATTTCCCTTCACAACACAAAGCTGAATCAATTATTGAAACTTATAGCTCAGTCAAACATTCATAATGGGATTCCTTTGCACCACTGTAACAATAACTGCACTAAAGCTGATTAAACTGACATCTTTGAAACTGATTGCTGGTTTACCAGTCAAAGACATCATGCTGAGATTGTATCAAACATGAATTTATCCCCAGCTGTTATATTGGGACATTGCACTTTGGGGAGGATATAAGGGCTTTGGTAAAGGTATTTAGAAATTTAATAATATGATTCTGAGGATTAGCATGATTAGCAGCTACATAGGTGAACTGGAGAACTGGGCGTTCTATTCCTTTGAGAAAGTGAGGACTGCAGATGCTGGAGATCAGAGTAAAAAAGTGGGGTGCTGGAAAAGCATGGCAAGTCAGGCAGCATCCAAGGAGCAGGAGAATCGACATTTTGAACATGAGCTCAAAATCATTCCTGATGAAGGACTTATGCTCAAAATGTCGACTCTCCTGCTCCTTGGATGCTGCCTGACCAGCTGTGCATTTCCAGCAATTTCCATTAAAATTTCCACAATTTTTGGTTCTATTCCTTTGAGTAGAGCAGACTGAGAAGAAATGGCAGAGGTGTCTAAAATCATGAAAGGTTTAAAGAGCTTGAATGAAGACAATCTGTCTCCTGAGGCTAAAGGGATGATAACCAGAGAGCACAGATTTCAGATAATTGACAATACAGTCAAATGCATCAGAGTGGTTAGGTTCAAAATGCATTGCCTCATAAAGTGATGGATACACATTAATTTAAAACCTTTAAAAGAGATTTTTTTAAGCAATTGAAGAAAAAAGGCATTGCAAGGATTTGGAGAAAGGAAAGGGAGTAGAACTAAATAACTTGTTAACTAGCACAGTGTAGGTGTTGTGTCCCTAGTGAGCTGACTCAAGACTAGGTTAGCACTGCTGCCTCACAGCACTCGACACCCAGGTTTGATTCCACCTTTGGGAGATTGTCTGTGTGGAATTTACACATTCTCTTGTACCTGCTTGGGTTTCCTCCAGGTTCTATGGTTTCTTCCCACAGTCCACAGATGTGCAGGTTGGGTAGATTGGCCATGGGAAGTTGCTCATAGTGTGGAGGTACATTCAGGCTACGTGGGTTAACTATGAGAAATGTAGGGCTACAGGAACAGGATAGAGCTTTAGGTTTGGGTGGGATGCACTTTAGAGGGTCAGTGCAGATTCAATGGGCCAAATGGCCTGCTTCCACACTGTAGGGATTCTATGATTCTGTGACTCATGGTGGAGGCAGTGGAATGTTGGATCGACTCTCTTTCAGTTATATCTTTTCCCTCTTTTTATTCTTAAAATGGCACTGGATTATGATGACAGTTGAAGGTTATACTGTATTATTCGCAGTAAAATGCAAGTGATAATAAATCATTCCAGTCAATAAATCATTCAAATCCAACTTGTTGCTTATTTTTTTGGATGATTAGGCATCCATTTTATTCCTGTAAGGTGAGTGTGCCGTCAGCAAATTTCCAAACAATTGTTTCAAAAGCTCCTGTTGGTTTTTGTAGAATAAAACTCGAACAATCGAGATTTCACAGTGAGACTGGGTTAGGATTAGGGTTAGGGTTAGGGTTAGGGTCAGGGATAGGGTTAGGGTTAGTGTTAGAGTTAGGGTTAGGGTTAGGGTTAGGGTTAGGGTTAGTTAGAGTTAGGGTTAGGGTTAGGGTAAGGGGTTAGGTTTAGGGTTAGAGTTAGAGTTAGAGTTAGGATTAGGTAGGATTAGCTTTAGGATTAGGATTAGGGTAAGGGTTAGTTAAAATGGCTGGCAGTTGGGGTAGAAAGGTTATGTTGACCAAACTGTCCACCTGATCTATGTTTAGGTGTGTGTGGTGGAGAGGCACACAGTATGAGTGTATCCCAAAGTATGTTATATTCGATATCGTAAAAGTGGTTTGTTGTTTCACATGGAAGGAATGTTTGGAGCCCTCCATAACTGTGTGGGACAACTGCTGCCTGCCTGAATTATGTCAGCAACCAGGCATTGCATTTCAAAAATGTGTTCTGATATTGCTTCCAAAAATATTGATGTGAATTACCAACACAGCCTTTATCATATCCATGGATTGGGTTTTTAATTCACTGTTCTTTACAAATCTATAGAATATAGAATGTTGGCTTTTATTTCAAAGGGACTAGAATAAAAGAGTAAGGCGGTTCAGCTGAAATTGCACAAGACACTAGTCAGACCAAGCTAGAATACTGTGAACAGTTCTGGGCCTCCTCACAGGAAAGGTATACTGGCACTGGAGGCAGTCCAGAGAAGGTTCACTCAGCTGATACTTATCTAAAGGGTCTGCCTCATGAGGAGAGCTTGAGTAGGTTGGATTGGATTGGTCCTCATTGGAATCGAGAAGATTGAGAGGTGACCTTATTGTTACAATCAAGATTCTTAAAGAACTTGACAGGGTAGAAGCAGAAAGGTTGTTTCCAGGTACAGCACTTAAAAGACATTTGGACAGGTACATGAATGGGACAAGTTTAGAGGGGTATGTGCCAAATGCAGGGAAATGGGGCAAGTTTAGTTTGGAAAGCTTGGTTAGCAAGGACAAGTTTCATTGAAGGTTTTGATTCCATACTAATACACTAAGACTCTATCACACTATGACCCTTGTGGGTCAGTCTAAGACCAGAGGTCATAATCTTAGATTGAAGAGTTTCAAATTTAAGAGAGAGATGAGGAAGAATTTCTTCTGTCAGAAGGTAGTGAATCATGCAATTCTTTTGCACAGAGGACTGTTGAGGCTGGGTCATTAAGTATAATCAAAGTCTAGATAGATAAATTTTTAATCAGTAAGGGATATAGGCAAAAAGCAGGAAAGTGAAATTGACGACTACCAGATCTGCCGTGATATCATTGAATGATGGAACAGACCTGATGGGCTGAATGGCCTAATTCCATTACTTAGGGTCACATTAAATTTCTGGCTGGAAATAAATAATCAGAGCTCCATTAAAATACAACTTCATGCTTTGGATTGAGCATCTTATTAGAACTTTGCACAACTGAATGTTTTGGTGAACGATTGGCAACAGGTTTCAGTCTCTATCCTTCATTAGTAATTCACAGACTAATTTAAAACTTGATTCTTAAACATAACACCTCCTCACTTCCCATGCGTTCTCTTCTACTTGTGACACCTTAGATAGTAAAACCATCTGTGTCACCATGCGACTAGACTTGGGGGTGATGCTCAGCATAGGACTGAAAGTGGCAGATTAGAGTGGTGCTGGAAAAGCACAGCAGGTCAGGCAGCATCCGAGGAGCAGAAAATCAACGTTTCGGGCAAAGGCCCTTCATCAGGAAGCAAGTAGGTTAAGCTTGCTTCAGACAAGTGCAAAGCAATTGTAATTTGCAGCAACAGAAATTCTAACCACCTCAGTTTGACACATTACCATCATTGAATGCCCCATTCTGTGGGGTACCAGGCCTACTAACTATAGGGATGGCACAGTGGTTCAGTGATGAGCACTACTGCCTCACAGTGTCAGAGACCTGGGTTTGATTTTACCCTGCAGCAGGTCAGGCAGCATCCAAGGAGCAGGAGAGTCGATATTTTGGGCATAAGCCCTTGATCAAGAATGTCCCTCTAGGCAAAAGTGAGGACTGCAGATGCTGCAGATCAGAGTCTAGATTAGAGTGGTGCTGGAAAAGCACAGCAGGTCAGGCAGCATCCGAGGAGAAGTTTCCTGATGAAGGGCTTTTGCCCGAAACATCGATTTTCCTGCTCCTCGGATGCTGCCTGGCCTGCTGTGCTTTTCCAGCACCCCAAGAATGTCCCTCTGTCTGGGTGGGTTTCCTCCCAAAGTCCAAAGATGTGCAGTTTGGGTAGATTGGCCATGCTAAATTGCCCATAGTGTCCAGGGATGTGTAGGTTAGATGGTTTAGCCATGGAAAATGCAGGGTTACGGGGATGGGGTAAGGATTGGACCTGAGTGGGATGCTTTACAGAGGATTGGTGCTTCCACACTATGGGGTTTCTATGTAAAGACAATGGCTACCAGAACGGGTGAGAAGGTGGCAGTGAGTCCCTCAGCTCTTGACTTCCCCAAAGCGTGTCTATCATTGAGAAGGCTTAAGTTGGGAATGTGATTAAACATTCGCTACTGATCGAGATGAATTGCTGCAGCAACATTCAGGAAATTCAGCCAGACAGGGCAAGGAAGCTTCCTTGATTAGCACTCCACCTTAACCATTCACTCCCTTCACCAACGGTGGCAGCAGTTTATACCGTTCATAAAATACACGACATCAACTTGCAACATTTCCTTTAAAAGCACCTATTACCTCTGCATCTAGAATGACAAGGGAATTGGTCACATGGGGCATCACTGGCTGTAGGTCACACATCAAGAACTGAACAACGTATAGAGTATTCCTGGATTTATTAACAAGGGCATCAAGTACAAGAACAACGAGGGTGATTGTGAACTTGTACAAGCCACATGTTCGACCCCGGGTATGGAATACATTGTCTGGAAAGATTCAAGTGAGGCATTCAAGGGAGCATGGAAATGGTGAGCAGGGATAGCAGGAAAAGGCAGGAGACTGGCACTAGTCAATGGAGCTGGTTCAGACATTATGGGCTGAATGGCCTCCTTCTGCTCTGTAATAATTTAGTGATTTTGTAATGTTCTCCTAGTCACGCACCACCCTAATCTGTAAATCCATTATCTGTTCTTCGTTGTCAAAAATCTCCCTCACCAGTGGGCTCCTTGGTGACATTTATGGCCATTTGGCCCATTGCACAGACAAATCAGCCAGCGCAGAGACTGATATCCTGTCACCCTGTATTTACATGAACACAGTGTGCAGGTTGTGACCAACCAGTTCAGAATCAGTCCCTTCACTTAGCAGATTTTGAATCCTATCTTTTTTTAACTGTAGCATTAGCCAGCACAGAGTTAGTGCTCTAAACTGAGGAGACTCTAAATCTCCTGGTTATGTTTTATTTCTTTACCTCCACAGTACTGCCTAACTGCAGTTGTACTTATATTTTCTCCAGCACCCATGTTGTGTGTGTGCAGGTGTGAGACACAGTGGAAGACAACAGGTGTACAAATCTTTATTCAATTTCCACCACCAGGAAGAAAGGAAACACCAGGGTGGTCAGTGACAAGCAGTGACCTTCTCAAAAGGCTATCCTATCTTTCCATCGGTCAGCCAGGATTTCCTGATTGGCAGTGACTAACAAACCCAATCTAGGATCTCAGAGTCAATGAGATCCACCTGGTTCCCATCAGTACAACCAGCTTCTGAAGAGCAATTAGGAATGGACAGAAACAATGTTGGCATTGCCCTCAATGCCTACATCCCCTGAATGATTTTTTTTAAAAAGCTGACAGCAGCATGATCAGATCTTTAAAAAAGTCAATTTGCGTCTGTTGTTCACGGAATAATTTCACAGCATTACACTTACCTTTAAAGAAGTGAAGGCTGGTGACAGTCTTAAAATAAAACAATTACCAAATGAATCATCTTTACATAACACTCCATTTTAGTTTTCTTTTTGTGTTCAGCCTCAGAAGGTTGTTGCATCTTTTCCAGAATTTTATTACCCAAGCTGTCGTTGTGATGTACTAATGAGGAGCTGGAAATGCCTTCCTGCAGATGACACACGAGGCCGATGCCCAGTTTCCAATGCAATGGCATTATTCTATTTAGAGTGGAGAGATTCCCTTGTCCTGGCCTACATTCCTTTGCAAACCCAGCCAAAGACTAATTTAGCTGCTCATCCATCTCCTCTATTTGTGGGAAGTTGCTGTTCACAGCTTGTTTACTTAACACCAGTGATCAACTCCAAAGGGAAACTAGTGTCTGGTGACATGATAAAGTGCCACATAAATCAAGTTCTTTTATTTCCCACTGATGTCGAGAAAAAGCTATATTTCAAAGTAGGTGTTCATAGTCTGTCACTCTGACAAGCTGCATCACCAATTGCAAGTACAACAGCAGGCCATAACACTGCATTTTTCCAATATTGACACTTCACAGGAGGGGACAGAAACCTTGGCTAGTTCCATTTCATGAAGAACACTAAGCAATCTGCTTGTTTGCCACGAATTCCATTGCCTTAAAGAGTCTCATTCATTCTCTCCAGCTCTGTGCACACAATCTACAGATTGATCAGCAGCAACTCACCTAAGATCATAGAGTCACAGAGCATGGAAACAGACCCTTCGGTCCAACCAGTCCGTGCTGACCATGTTCATAGACTAAACTAGTCCTACCTGCCTGCGCTTGGTCCATATCCCTCAAAACCTTTCCTATTCATGAACTTCTCTAAATGTCTTTTAAACATTGTAACTGTACCTGCATCCACCATTTTCTGTGGCAGTGCAGTCCACACACGACCCACTCTCTCATTTAATGTCGCCTTCCAAACCTGTAACTGTGACCCAGCTAGAGGGATATGGGCAGCAGGTACATGGGAACACCACAGGTTTCCCTCCAAGCCACGTACATTCCTGAATTGGAACCATCTTGCAATTTCTTCACCTTTACTGAGTCAAGATTCTGGATCTCCCTTCCTCCCAGCACTGTGAATGTGCCCCACCGTCCACCAATGAAGGAGTCAGCTCACTACCACCTTCTCCAGGAGAATGAGGGATAAGCAAGAAATGCTGGAGTAGCCAGCAATGCCCTCATCCAGAGAAACTAAAAACACAGATTCTGTCTCAAAATATGGACTGGTTTGTTTATGTTGGGCCAACATTTATTGCCCATCCTTACTTGCCCAGAGGCCTGGTAAAAGTCAACCACATTGCTGTGGGTTGAGAGTCACATGTGGGCTAAATAAGGATGGTAGATTTCCCTAAGGACTTTAGCGAAATAGTTGGGCTTTTTCAACAATTGACAATAATTCATGAATATGATTAGATGGTTCGTCCAATAGAAAAATTCAAGGCAGCTCTAATGGGGCAGGGAGAACCCATTACAGGGATTTTTAAATCCAAGATATGAGGTAAATTATTTTACTGGTAGTGATTAAATGGGATAAATGAAAGAAGTAACTGATCCATTCTGCATTTGAGTCCTTTTCTCTGGTGCAGTCTTTGATCCTTTACCAGGTCCACCATTTGGAATATCTAGAACAACAAGGCATGAGGAATGTACTGGGTAGAATGCTAACTCTGTTGGTAATCCATCACCAGTTCAGCAAGTTAAGTGAGACCTAAATCTGGACTCGCTCTACAAGTTCAACCTGATAGCAAGTTACCCACCAGTAATTATGGTTCAGTGATATTATCACATATCTATGAATCCAGAGATTAAGACCCTGTTCTGGAGATCTGGGTTCACATCCTGCCATGGCAGATGGTGGGATTTAAATTCAAGTTTTAAAACATGTCTGGAATTACGAGTGTAATGATGACCATGAAATTATTATCAATTGTTGGAAAAAAACCCATCTATTTCGCTAAAGTCCTTAGGGAAATCTACCATCCTTATTTAGCCCACATGTGACTCTCGACCCACAGCAATGTGGTTGATTTTTCCAGTCCTCTGGGCAATTAAGGATAGGCAGCAACACCCCATCCTATGAGTATTTATATATATAATGAGTATAATAAGCACTTGTTGTTGAGCAGTATTTCCCTGGGGCTGTTTATATTTACATGCTACTATGAATGATTACAAAGTTATGTGCAAATGAAAAATATTGGCTTCTACTGGGTCACTGCTTGTTTCCCTTTCTGTGGTGCAGTAACATTATAACATTAGTATTCTATGTTGTCCTCAGTGCTGTTCCCTTTGACTTTCCCTGATACTCAGATTAATTATTCTTTACAAACAGTTTCATGTTTTCTTGTTCTTTCTCGAAAGATGTACATCACAGGGGACAGACAGTTCATCCTTTAGACCCCTTTAGACCTCTTTTCCAAAATCCAAAGAATTCTCTAGAGTGCATTTTCACATGCCAGTACTTGTCTGTAATGTTGATAACGGGAGTGTGATGATGAGATGTATTCATGACAGCTTCCTGCTCCTATTACTATATCTGTAACAGGAGAAGGGATGATGATAAGTCAGTGCAGATAGTTAGACAGGCTACTATTATGGTAAATATGAATATATAACGACAAAGTAATACATTTTGGGATGTTGCATAAGTCTAAGGTCTAGGGTGCGTGCTCGAGTCAGCCTTACGTGACTGCGGTCTATCAGGTGACAAAAGGCAAAGAAAGATGACCATGGCCCAACGTGATGGTCTGCAGCAATCCAGAAGACAACTGGGGCAGAGTCTGATTGGTTAAGGGGATATAATGTAGGCTTAGTGTGATTGGTTATGCTAATGTAACAGGAACAGGGCATGGCTTTTAGAATAGCATAAATATTAGAGTACTCTTGCTTTCAGGGTTGTCTGCTCTGATGGCCCCAACTTTTATTTGCAGATAAAAGCTTGCCATCTTGAGGAATTCTCTGCATTTCCTGGTCATTCCTAAAAGGTGCCATCAACCACCACACTCTTTCTTTTCAGGTGGGACAGATACAAACAGTTACTCCTTTGCACCCTCTTAAAGGAACAAAGAGACCTTGGGGTGCAGGTCCATAGTTCCTTGAAAATGGAGTCACAGGTAGACGGGGTGGTCAAAAAAGGCATTTGGCATGCTTGCCTTCATAGGTCAGTGCATTGTGTACAGGAGTTGGGACATCATGTTGCGACTGTACAGGACATGGGTTAGCCACTTTTAGAATACAATGTGCAGTTCTGGTCTCCCTGATACAAGGAGGATGTTGTTAAACTTGAAAGGCCTCAGAAAAGACTAACAAGAACATTGCTGGGTTTGGAGAGTTTCAGCTATAGGGAGAGACTGTATCATCTGGGGTTTTTTGCCCTGGAGTATTAGAGGCTGAGGGATCATAGAATCATAGACTTTTACAGCACTGAGACAGATCCTTAGGTCAAACCCGTCCATGCTGACCAGATATCTGAAATTAATCTAGTGCCTCCCTCTAGCACCACCCTCTGCAAGTTTAAACTTATGCCCTCTACTTTTGGACTCCTGTACTCTGGGGAAAATACATTGTCTGTTGACCCTATCCATGCCCCTCATGATTTTCTAAACTTCTATAAGGTCACCCCTCAGCTTCTGATGATGCCTTTGCCAGCTCATTCCATACAAATACCACCCTCTGCATGAAACAGTTGATTCTTAGATTCCTTGTAAATCTTTCCTCTCTCACCTTAAACCTATGCCCTCTAGTTTTACCTCTACTCTGCTCTACCCTGTAAAAAAGACCTATCCATGCCCCTCATGATTTTATGAACCTCTTAAAGTAGTGTGTGTGTAGAATGAGTTGTCCGAGGAAGCTGATACAATTACAACATCTAAAGGTCATCTGGATGGGTATATGAATAGGAAAGGTTCAGAGAGATATGGGTCAAGTGCTGGCAAATGGGAGAGATCAGTTTTGGATATCTGGTCTGCAAGGGTGAGTTTTACCGAAGGATCTGTTTCCATGCTGTCGGACTCTATGACTGTGAATCTACCAAACATAATTATTCAAACTTGGCATCTCATCCTCCCCTCTTGCTTGAATGTTAGTCATTGCCAATATAATATCACTGACTGTAATTCTAACCACTGTTTAAAAAAGACTTCCCTTCTCAATTCTGTGCTCTGTGGAAGGGCTTTACTTGCTTACGAGATATTATTTAAGTAATCAAGCTGAAATATTAATTCTGTTCCTATTTACACAGATATTTCCTGATTTAGCAAGTGTTTCCCAGCCTTTTCTGCCTTACTTCAGATGTATAACATGAACTACAATTTGATTTTGAACATATTTCATGCTCAGTGTATTTTGGTGTTACATGATCTAATACCTAACTTGCTCGAAGATAAAGTACCTGTCCTTCAGAATGTTCTGGAGCTAGAGCGATGCATTATAATTATCAGCTGCATGTGTGGATAACAATTGACCTTAGTTCCACTAAGGACTGGTTTCCTTTCAATTATTTGCATTTCCTTTTCAATAGATTACCAAAAGATTCACAAACAGCTTCTTCCCCCCTGTTATCAGACTTTTGAACAGACCTCTCATATATTAGTGTTGATCTTGCTCTGCATCTTCTCTGTAGCTGTAACTCTGTATTCTGCATTGTGTTATACTCCCCTGATATACTTATGTAAGGTGTGATTTGTCTGGTTAGCATACAAAACAATACTTTTCACTGTATCTGGGCACAAATCAGATTACTGGAATGCATTCCAAAAAGATGAACTTGGATTTATAAAGCACCTTTAATGTGGCGAAACATCTAAGGACTTAACAAGAGTGTAAAATATAGATTATTTTAAATTAATCTATTCAGAAATCTTATGACACATCCCTGGAGCAGGTGGGACTTCATGCCAGCTGGCTCACAGGTAGGGACACTGCCAGTGTACCACAAGCAGCCAGAGTAAAACACATCAAAGGACACTGCTCATGAAATTTCAACCAAGAATGGTCACATATATCACAGCCAGTGCACGCACAATGAAGGTTTGGCAGTGGCATGAGAGAAGCTTGAAAGAAATTCGAACACGATCTTCTCGGCCTCATTGTTATTCTTTATTCTGATGTTGGAGGTTGGGCTTTCACCTGCAGTGTCAGCTTCAGCCTCTGTCCGTTGGTGTCTGATTCACTCACTGTTTATACTATGCTGCTATGCCATCTGATATTATCTGAGGATATTAACCTGAGTCAGCTCCCCTCATGATTTGTAACACCTGAAATGCCCCAGTGTTCGACTGATGCTGATTAAAGTTGAACAGCAATTTTTTCCATGTTGAGCTCAACTTCCCAATTTACTAAATCACTTAAAGTAGAATATTTTCATACTTCCTTTGCTAATATGTATTCCTTTTTTTGCCCATTTACTTAATGTATGCAGATCCTACACCAGTATCCTGAACACAGATTTTAGTGACGTATCTCACATTAATCCTCAAAATTACTATACATGGTTTGGACTCATGATCTTAACTGTTTAGTACACCTATTTAGTCATTATTGGTTATCTATACTTCATTCAAGTTTGCAAACTAAATATTTATTTTGGCATTACAAATCAACCCTGAAGTATGGCTAATTATATCCTTATCCTTGGTTCTTCCACCACATTCTATACTTTAAGAGATTGTGGCCTATCAACACAGATTATAACAAAGATCTATCTAGTATTATTCTTATTCATTTATGGGATGTAAGAATTGCTGATTGGGTCAGCATTTATTGCCCGTCCCTAGTTGCCCTTGAGAAGGGGTTGGTGAGCGGCCTTCTTGAACCGCTGCTATCAACATACTGTAGGTAGACCCACAATGCTCTTAGGGAAAGAATTCCAGGATTTTGATGCAGCTTTACTGAAGGAACAGTGATATATTTCCAAGTCAGGATGGTGAGTGGCTTGGAGGGGATCTTCCAGGAGGTGGTGATCCAATATATCTGCTCATTCCTGACGAAGGGCTTATGCCCGAAACGTCGATTCTCCTGTTCCTCAGATGCTGCCTGATCTGCTGTGCTTTTCCAGTGCCCCACTCTCAACTTTGATCTCCAGTATCTGCAGTCTTCACTTTCTCCTATCTGCTACTCTTGTCCTTTTGGATGGAAATGGTCATAGTTTTGGAAGGTGCTGTCTAGGATCTTTGATCAATGTTTGCAGTGCATCATGTAAAAGATACACACTGCCACTTATTGGTGGACTTTGTTGGAGAGGGAGTGGATGTTTGTGAATGTGGCACCAATCAAGTGGGTTGCTTTGTCCTGGATGGTGTCAATCTTCTTGAGTATTGTTGGAGCTGCACCCATCCAGGGAAGTGGAGAGTATTCCATCACACTCCTGACTTGTGCCTTGTAAATGGTGGACAGGCTTTAGGGAGTTAGGTGAGTTACACAGTGCAGAATGCCTACAGTCTGCCCTACACTGATAGCCACTGTGTTTATATGGCTAGTCCAGTTGATAGCAATTTTTGAGAAGATTTTTAGTTCATTTTCTGATGTTCTGTCACCATACTAGGTAACATCATCAGTGAACCTCCAGTGAAGCACTGGTGTTATGACCCAATTTCTACTAATGTGTTTAGGTTTTCTTGAGCTGCGGATGTCATTTCCTGTGGTGACATCATTTCCTGATCTTTTCCTCAGGAGGTTGTCACCTCCCTGAGGAAAAGAACAGGAAATGACATCACCACAGGAAATGACATCAGCAACCCGAGGAAACCTAAACACATTAGTAGAAATTGGATCATAATACCATTGCTTCACCAAAGGCTCACCAGTGATGTTACCTCGTATAGTGATGAGACATCCAAAAATTAATCTTCCAGCTCAGCAAGCAAACTTACATCCTCGCCCAGCTGAGTTTCTGATCAATGACAACTACCAGAATTTTGATAGTGGGAGATTCAGTGATGGTGACAACATTGTATGTCACGGGACAACGGTTCTCTTTAAAATATAGCAATGAACTGTGGATGTTGGAAATCTGAAACAAAAATGTCTGTGGAGAGCCAGCGGAGTTAATATTTTGTATCCTTATTCAGAACTGGAACAGAGATGCTATTAGACCTACTGAGTTTCTCCAGCAATTTCTGTTTACATTAGATTCTCTCTTGTTGGAGATGGTCATTGTCTGGCGCAAATGTTACCTGCTACTTGTCAGTCCAAACTTGGATATTGTCCAAATGTTGCTACATTTGAACATAGATTGGTTTAGTATCTGAAGAGGTGCAAATTTTACAATTATCAATGGTCATCTCCACTCTGACCTGATGTTGGAGGGATTCCCATAAATGGGATCGTAACATGATACAAAGCCTGACTTATCCCCTGTTAGATAGCATCCACTGGTGAAACCGTCAATCGGGTATTTGGTATTTCCAGAGCTGTATATTCTACCAGACTCCTGGTCATCCTCCCACATTCAGTCCTCCAGAGGTCACACAAAAGTCTTCAGCTGTTACTACAACTTGCACCAAGTTGCCCCCATCACCCCCATGTTCTGTGACCCACACTGGTTCTCAGTTAAGCAAATTATCAATGTTAAAATTTTCACCCTTGTTTTCAAAATTCTTCCATGGCCTTCCTGCTACACCTGTAAACACCCTCTGACCCACAACCCACAGTCCTCTATGGTGCCTATAATTTTGACTCCTGATTTATAACCATAGCTGTCCTTGGTTAGATCCTAAACTCTGAACCGGCTCTCTAAAACTGTCAACCTCTGCACCTCTCTTTTGTCCTTTAACAAACTCTCTCTCTGATCAAACTTTTAACTATTTGCCCATATCATCCATTTTTGTCCTCATGAAGTGCTTTGGGGTATTATGTTACAGTAAAAGCCTTGCATAAATGTCAGTTGTTTTACTTTATGCAATGTAATGAACGACACAAATTAAGGCTAATAATGTCCACAAGAATGGCACTGGTCTGAAAAATACTGATTTATGATTCAGTGTTATTCTGTTACTCCAGATTCAAATTCAGTGGCTCATCTGAAACAAACACCTCCTCTTACACAAAAACAGAGAAAAACTCAGCTGGTCTGGCAGGCTTTGTGGAGAGAAAGCACGGTTAATATTACATTCTGAGAACAAAATAGAACAAAAGAGAAATACAGCACAGGAACAGACCCTTCGGCCCTCCAAGCCTGTGCTGATGATCATGCCATTCCTAAAAGAAGAAACAAACCTCTTGTCCTTATTTGGTCCATATCCCTCTAATCCCTTCTTAGTCATGTAGCCATCCAGAAGCCTCTTAAATGTCTCCCATGTGCCTGCTTCCAGCCCCTCTTCTGACAGGGCGCTCCAGGCTCCTCCCACTCTCTGTGTGATAAACGTCCCTCGCACATCTCCCTTAAACTTTCCCCGTCTCACCTTGAATCTGTGTCCCCTTGTAATTGAAACTTCGACCCTGGGAAAAAAGCCTCTGACTATCCATCCCATCTATGCCTCTCATAATTGTGTAGACCTCTATCAGGTCTCCTCCCAGTCGCTATCTTTCCAGTGAACATAATCCTAGATTATCTAACCTTTCCCCATAACCAATGCCCTTGAGACCAGCAACATCAAAAGAACAAAAGAGAGGTCACTGGGTTTGTAATGTGCTTTCGGTTTTTGTTTCTGATATCCAACATCTGCAGTTCTTTGGTTTCTTGTTTAACAGTTTTCTTACCTTCTAATCCATAATGAAACTCAAAATCTCCCAGCTATTTGCAAAAGAAGGGTCTGTTTTGATGCTGTATGACTCTAAAGTTAACCCATTAGGACATCAATCGTTCTTCTTGCCATTTAACATTAGTTCAGCATCTCGATGCTTCCCGTAACTCAGGCTCTTCAAGTACATATATCTGCTTTAAATTCGTCCTCTGGAAAGGAGGAATACTGGTGCATTGCTCAGTAAATAATTGAAAATATTTCACATGATATGCACAGCTAAGTAGTAAATACATCACAAAAAATAAAAGCACCTTCATTTCTTTCAGACTTAATCCAGCTCAATAAAAGTTGAGTGTCCTTCATAAAACTACAAACAGTTGTTGTAGTGTTTGCAATAGATTTAAATGTTCCTAACTGGAGGTAATATTGTTAAATCACCCAGAATATTATTCAGCATCAGAAGATCCAATTCACTGAACATTTCATGTGCAAAGATCTCTCACAAGGATAGTAAAATCTTAAATTACTTTTAAATGAAACACTGAAACTGTGCTCGGGAGTTGACTGTGAATGTCGTTTCCTGGTAAAACAGTGCAAAACTTACTGTCTTATGAAGTTATTTCTAAAATTGTTGCATTGAGTATATAATCACTGTCCAATTGCTTGCAAAAACAAATTTCCTAAGCCGACATTATTAACTAATCAAGTCAAACATCGTCTTAGGTCTCTGTGTATCTTTGACAGCTGCTCATCAACGTGAGAGGTGGTTCTCCACTCGGTGTGTATTCTTCCTGTATTTGAATTCAAAGGTTTGAGTTCAAGTTCCATCGCAGGACTTGATGAGGCAGTCATACGTGAACAAGCAGTTTGAGTTTGTACTTGTAAAGCTTTTCAACACAAGCCAATGGCAAGTGGTAAGAGTGGAAGTCACTCCTAGTTGGGCATATCATAGTAGAGGAGAAAGTGAGGACTGCAGATGCTGGAGATCAGAGCTGAAAATGTGTTGCTGGAAAAGCGCAGCAGGTCAGACAGCATCCAAGGAACAGGATAATCGATGTTTTGGACATCAGCTCTTCTTCAGGAATTCCTGAAGAAGGGCAGATGCCCGAAACGTCGATTCTCCTGTTCCTCAGATGCTGCCTGATCTGCTGTGCTTTTCCAGTGCCCCACTCTCAACTCTGATCTCCAGTATCTGCAGTCTTCACTTTCTCCTATCTGCTACTCTTGTCCTTTTGGATGGAAATGGTCATAGTTTTGGAAGGTGCTGTCTAGGATCTTTGATCAATGTTTGCAGTGCATCATGTAAAAGATACACACTGCCACTTATTGGTGGACTTTGTTGGAGAGGGAGTGGATGTTTGTGAATGTGGCACCAATCAAGTGGGTTGCTTTGTCCTGGATGGTGTCAATCTTCTTGAGTATTGTTGGAGCTGCACCCATCCAGGGAAGTGGAGAGTATTCCATCACACTCCTGACTTGTGCCTTGTAAATGGTGGACAGGCTTTAGGGAGTTAGGTGAGTTACACAGTGCAGAATGCCTACAGTCTGCCCTACACTGATAGCCACTGTATTTATATGGCTAGTCCAGTTGATAGCAATTTTTGAGAAGATTTTTAGTTCATTTTCTGATGTTCTGTCACCATACTAGGTAACATCATCAGTGAACCTCCGGTGAAGCACTGGTGTTATGACCCAATTTCTACTAATGTGTTTAGGTTTTCTTGAGCTGCGGATGTCATTTCCTGTGGTGACATCATTTCCTGATCTTTTCCTCAGGAGGTTGTCACCTCCCTGAGGAAAAGAACAGGAAATGACATCACCACAGGAAATGACATCAGCAACCCGAGGAAACCTAAACACATTAGTAGAAATTGGATCATAATACCATTGCTTCACCAAAGGCTCACCAGTGATGTTACCTCGTATAGTGATGAGACATCCAAAAATTAATCTTCCAGCTCAGCAAGCAAACTTACATCCTCGCCCAGCTGAGTTTCTGATCATTGACAACCACCAGAATTTTGATAGTGGGAGATTCAGTGATGGTGACAATATTGTATGTCACGGGGCAATAGTCAGGTTCTCTTTAAAATAAAGCAATGAACTGCGGATGTTGGAAATCTGAAACAAAAATGTCTGTGGAGAGCCAGCGGAGTTAATATTTTGTATCCTTATTCAGAACTGGAACAGAGATGCTGTTAGACCTACTGAGTTTCTCCAGCAATTTCTGTTTAAATTAGATTCTCTCTTGTTGGAGATGGTCATTGTCTGGCACAAATGTTATCTGCTACCTGTCAGTCCAAACTTGGATATTGTCCAAATGTTGCTACATTTGAACATAGATTGGTTTAGTATCTGAAGAGGTGCAAATTTTACAATTATCAATGGTCATCTCCACTCTGACCTAATGTTGGAGGGATTCCCATAAATGGGATCATAACCCTCTGACCCACAACCCACAACCCACAGTCCTCCATGGTGCCTATAATTTTGACTCCTGATTTATAACCATAGCTATCCTTGGTTAGACCCTAAACTCTGAACCGGCTCTCTAAAACTGTCAACCTCTGCACGTCTCTTTTGTCCTTTAACAAACTCTCTTTCTGATCAAACTTTTAACTATTTGCCCATATCATCCATTTTTGTCCTCATGAAGTGTTACAGTAAAAGCCTTGCATAAATGTCAGTTGTTTTACTTTGTGCAATATAATGAACGACACAAATTAAGGCTAATAATGTCCACAAGAATGGCACTGGTCTGAAAAATACTGATTTATGATTCAGTGTTATTCTGTTACTCCAGATTCAAATTCAGTGGCTCATCTGAAACAAACACCTCCTCTTACACAAAAACAGAGAAAAACTCAGCTGGTCTGGCAGGCTTTGTGGAGAGAAAGCACGGTTAATATTACATTCCGAGAACAAAATAGAACAAAAGAGAAATACAGCACAGGAACAGACCCTTCGGCCCTCCAAGCCTGTGCTGATGATCATGCCATTCCTAAAAGAAGAAACAAACCTCTTGTCCTTATTTGGTCCATATCCCTCTAATCCCTTCTTAGTCATGTAGCCATCCAGAAGCCTCTTAAATGTCTCCCATGTGCCTGCTTCCAGCCCCTCTTCTGACAGGGCGCTCCAGGCTCCTCCCACTCTCTGTGTGATAAACGTCCCTCGCACATCTCCCTTAAACTTTCCCCGTCTCACCTTGAATCTGTGTCCCCTTGTAATTGAAACTTCGACCCTGGGAAAAAAGCCTCTGACTATCCATCCCATCTATGCCTCTCATAATTGTGTAGACCTCTATCAGGTCTCCTCCCAGTTGCTATCTTTCCAGTGAACATAATCCTAGATTTTCTAACCTTTCCCCATAACCAATGCCCTTGAGACCAGCAACATCAAAAGAACAAAAGAGAGGTCACTGGGTTTGTAATGTGCTTTCTGTTTTTGTTTCTGATATCCAACATCTGCAGTTCTTTGGTTTCTTGTTTAACAGTTTTCTTACCTTCTAATCCATAATGAAACTCAAAATCTCCCAGCTATTTGCAAAAGAAGGGTTTGTTTCGATGCTGTATGACTCTAAAGTTAACCCATTAGGACATCAATCGTTCTTCTTGCCATTTAACATTAGTTCAGCATCTCGATGCTTCCCGTAACTCAGGCTCTTCAAGTACATATATCTGCTTTAAATTCGTCCTCTGGAAAGGAGGAATACTGGTGCATTGCTCAGTAAATAATTGAAAATATTTCACATGATATGCACAGCTAAGTAGTAAATACATCACAAAAAATAAAAGCACCTTCATTTCTTTCAGACCTAATCCAGCTCAATAAAAGTTGAGTGTCCTTCATAAAACTACAAACAGTTGCTGTAGTGTTTGCAATAGATTTAAATGTTCCTAACTGGAGGTAATATTGTTAAATCACCCAGAATATTATTCAGCATCAGAAGATCCAATTCACTGAACATTTCATGTGCAAAGATCTCTCACAAGGATAGTAAAATCTTAAATTACTTTTAAATGAAACACTGAAACTGTGCTCGGGAGTTGACTGTGAATGTAGTTTCCTGGTAAAACAGTGCAAAACTTACTGTCTTATGAAGTTATTTCTAAAATTGTTGCATTGAGTATATAATCACTGTCCGATTGCTTGCAAAAACAAATTTCCTAAGCCAACATTATTAACTAATCAAGTCAAGTCTTAGGTCTCTGTGTATCTTTGACAGCTGCTCGTCAACGTGAGAGGTATTCTTCCTGTATTTGAATTCAAAGGTTTGAGTTCAAGTTCCATCACAGGACTTGATGAGGCAGTCATACGTGAACAAGCAGTTTGAGTTTGTACTTGTAAAGCTTTTCAACACAAGCCAATGGCAAGTGGTAAGAGTGGAAGTCACTCCTAGTTGGGCATATCATAGTAGAGGAGAAAGTGAGGACTGCAGACTTCAGGAATTCCTGAAGAAGGGCTGATGCCCGAAACGTCAATTCTCCTGTTCCTTGGATGCTGCCTGACCTGCTGCGCTTTTCCAGCAACACATTTTCAGCATGTCATAGTAGAAATTGGAAACCATACCTTCAATATCCACAGCTTCAGTGGTGCATGCATATCAATGTTCATGTTGACACAACTACTTAGCCCCTTTGCAGGGTATGTGCAGTGGCAGTGTGGCCAATGACCGTAAGACAGTCAGCCCCTTAAATCTTTTCCACCATTCAATAAGATCATGGCTGATGTGATCATCCTCATCTCCACTCTCCTGCCTTACTCCCATAATCCTTGATTCCCTTATCGATTACAAATCCATCTCAATCTCGGATATACTTAACAACTCAGCTGCAAGAAAGAATTTGAACTTTCACTACCCTCTGAGAAAGGAAATTTCTCCTCCTCTCTGCCTTAAATATGCGATCCCTTCTTCTGAGGTGATGCCCTCTGACCCTAGGCTCTTCCACGAGAGGAAACAATCTTTCCATTACCCTGTCAAGACCGTGAAGAACCGTGTATGTTTCAATAAGGTCACCTCTCATTCTTCTACATTCCAATGTGTACAGACATCACCAACTTAACCTCCCCTTCCCATAAGACAGTCCCTCCATCCCAGTATCTGCTGAGAGAACCTACTCTGCACTGCGTCTGATGTCAGTATATTTTTTGTTATACAAGCGGCTAAAACAAATTGACTATATTTCACTCCCGAGTGGTACTTTGTCCAGTTTTAGTAAAATGTGGACCAGATTGATGCTAACAACATGCTGTTCAATCTTCATTCTGGCTGGGCTGAATTTGGGACCCGTTTCTAGGCAGAGAACAGAAGGTGAAAAGGACAATTAGCAACCAGCCAATGACAAAAACATTTACATTATATAAAGGTCAGGTAATGGACAAAGAAGATATAGAAGGTTGGATAAACTCAGTAGGTTTGGTAGCATCTGTGGAGAGAGAAAGCAGGATTAACGTTTCAAGTCCACCATGCCTGAGAACATAGAATATGGAACAGTACAGCCCAGTACTGGCCCTTCGGCCCCCGATGTGCTGAGCATCTATTTTAATCTAAGATCAACCTAGCCTACACATCTTAGGAGAACGTGAGGCCTAGGACACTACAGTCACACAGCATCAATGTCAATTTCATCAGTTTCCTCATCTCCCCTCCCCTACCTTATCCCAAATACAACCCTCCAATTTGGCACCGCCCTCTTGAGCTGTTCTATCTGTCCATCTTCCTTCCCTCCTAACCACTCCACCCTCTGCTCTGACCTATCACCATCACCCCCACCTTCATCTACCTATCGCAAACCTAGCTACCTTCCCTCCTGCCCCACTCCCTCCCATTTATCTCTCAGCCCCATTGGCCTTTCCGCTACAAAATGTTGGATGTTGCCTGACCGGCTGTGCTTTTCCAGCACCACACATTTTGACTCTAACCTACACACCCCTCAATTTACAGCCATCCATGTCCTTGTCCAGCAGTTGCTTAAATGTCCCTAATGTATCTGACTCTACTCCCACTGCTGGCAGTGCATTTCATGCACCCACCACTCTCTGGGTAAAGAACCTACCTCTGACATCTCCCCTAAACCTTCCTCCAAGGATGCTTCTTCAGCAACATCTTCCAAACCTCTGAGCTCAACCAACCTGAGGCATAAAGGCAGCAGACCACAATAACTCAAAAAGATTCCCTTCCATGCTACACACTATGCTGACCTAGAAACTACATCACTGTTCTTTCACTTTCATGAAGTAAAAATCTTGGAACACTCTCTTAGAGCTGTGAAAGCATTTATATCTCATTGTTGAAGGAAGCGGTTCATCTTTGCAAGGCAATGAGAGGTGGGTTATAAGTGCCAAGCTTGCTAGCAATGCTCACAGCCCAAATTGGGATCAAGAGAAACATTTTGAGAGAATGGTGCTTTTAAGTCATCCTGAAAATGTTCAAACCAGACACGTACATGCAACCAGCAATATAACATATTAAATGCTGTCGAGGAACAACAGTCTAATGAGATCAGAGATTGAGACTGTAAACCTAAATCAAAATCCATATTGACCCATTGATATTTTTCCATAATATGAAAATTTCAACCCCAGGGGTGGATGTAATTGAATCCCAGCAACTACACTGGTGCAATCTGAAACATAGGTAAAAACAAAGTAACAAACACAAAGCAGTACATGTGCCTAGAACCTAAGAACTTGGAGCAAGAATCAACTTCCACCACCAAGTAACAGCATGGCTGATCAAAATGTGACCTCCTTCCCATTTTCTTGCCTGGTCCATGGTTGCTCCAAGATTCAGTCTTATAGTGCTACTAGATTCTGGATTAGTGGTGCTGGAAGAGCACAGCAGTTCAGGCAGCATCCAAGTAGTTTCGAAATCGATGTTTCGGGCAAAAGCCCTTCATCAGGAATAAAGGCAATGAGCCTGAAGTGTGGCTTCAGGCTCACTGCCTTTATTCCTGATGAAGGGCTTTTGCCCGAAACGTCAATTTCGAAGCTACTTGGATGCTGCCTGAACTACTGTGCTCTTCCAGCACCACTAATCCAGAATCTGGTTTCCAGCATCTGCAGTCATTGTTTTTACCTTATAGTGCTACTAGCTGAGCCTGTAAGTTTACTGTTCACCTGGCCCTCCAGCACACCACAAGACCTGGAAACACCCTTCATGTGTTCTAAAGACGAGCTCTACCTGTCAAGAAGCTATTCCCTTTTTTTCTAAAAGCTGTTCCTTGTCTCAAGGAGATTCTGTCCTTGATTTTTTTCAGAGGGGCAATACACCGGGCCAGGCTCCAATCAGTCTGATTCGGTTCAGAGATGAAAAGGCTTTTGAGAGGCTTTTGTTTATATGTAAACAAATGAGACTTCAGGCTAAAATGGTCATGCTTTAGAAGTGACCTGTATAAACAGAGGGGAGTGGTCAGCTCTCTAGCTAGCTGAGCTGAGCTGTTTTAGTTCAGTCTTGAACTGTGAAGTTGTACAGTGAGCTGTGTGGAAAGTCTTTCTCTTTTCTGCCCTTCAACTTCAATCTAAAAGCATGTGTTCCATTTATACTGGGTTTTAAAGGGAGTTTGTTTATTGGGAATGTTGTGTGTATTCAGAACAACATAATTAAGTCTAGCTGGAGAGGTTGAGTTCTGTAGGGGTTCTTCATTCTGCTCTTTGTGTTTCATTGTGTAACTTTGTGAATATATATTTTGTCTGTTTTAAAATCTAGCAGTTAATCTAGCTATCTTACTCTGGGTAATTTTCACTGTACTCTTACCAAAACAAATTGCAAAGTTAGGTCTAGGGCTGCCTACTTAAGAATGCTTTGAGTGGTCTAGCCAAGTGCATAACATCATGGACTCAAAACATTAACTTGGTTTCCATTTTTTAGATTGCACTTTTGTTTGGATGGCAAATAGTTTAACAGGAAATGACATCACCAACCCAATGAAAACCAAACATATAAATAAAAAGCAGGAAACATCAGCAGTGCTTCATCCGGAGACTCACTAACTATGGTGATGAAACATCTGAAAATGAACCTTCCAGCTCAGCGAGCAAACTTACACCCAGAACCTCAACCTGAGCTACAAATCTTTTCAAAACTTGCTAATAGTTTAGCACGCTAATGACCAAAAGAAGCCCCAGGACTTTATCATTGATGAGATCTTGCAAAAACTGAGTTGCAGCTCACTTTAGTGATTGAAGAAAGTTCTGAAGGATTTTGTAATTAACTCTTGTCTGTAATAGTTACAGATCCATGTTGATGGTCTGGATCGCACAATATCGTTTTCTTCATTGCCTTCATTTAGTAAAGTTAGGTGTTGTTTGAAATATTAGACAAATTGACAGCATTGGGCTGCAGTATATACACTTAATCTGCCTCTTGTATTCGTGTGGATAATGTACAGGAGATGTATTACTTTTCTTGGATAGTCTGTGCTAATAATTAGCATAACCATCACTAGGAGCTTCTCATAAATCCATTTGTGAACCTCTTTTGAAGAGATGGCTGTGGGTACAATCCACCTTATGTTAGTTGCCACTAATCTTAGAGAAGAGCTGCTTCTATTTGTTCGTACAAAGAACAATGAACAAATAAGAATATGGTACAGGAACAGATCCTTCTATCCATCAAGACAATGCTAACACATTATACCTTTCTAAACCTTTTGTCTCTGTGCAGTCCATATCCCTCTGTTCCCGTCTTATTCATGTATCTGTCAAGATGCCTCTTAAGTGTTGCAGTTGTATCCAGCTTCACCGCCTCCTCTGCAATGCATTCCAGACACCTACCACTCGATATGTAAAAACCTTGCCTCTTACATCTTCTTTAGATGTACCTCTTTTTACCTTTAACCTATATCCAGAGGTGGCACAGTGGTTCAGTGGTTAGCAATGCTGCCTCACATCACTAAGGACCCGGGTTTGTTTCCCGCCTCAGGGCGACTGTCTGTGTGGAGTTTGCATGTACTCCCCGTGTCTACGTGGGTTTCCTCCAGTTGCTCCAGTTTCCTTCCACAGTCCAACAATGTGCAGGTCAGTTGAATTGGCTGTTGGAATTGCCCATAGTGTTGGGTGCATTAGTCAGAGGGAAATATATGGTACGGGAATTGGTCTGGGTGGCTTGCTTTTTGGAGTGTCGGGATGGACTTGTTGGGCTGAAGGGCCTGTATCCATATATAGGGAATTTAATCTAATCCCCTAGTAACTGACATTTCTACCCTGGGAAAAAGACTCCAACTATCCATGTCCTTCATAATTTGATATCCTTCTATCGTGTTGCCATTCATTCTTCGATGTTCAAGTGAAAACACCAAATTTCGCCAATCTCTCCTCATAGTTCATACACTTCAAAAAATGTAACATCCTGTTAAACCATTTCTGTACTCTGTCCAAAATCCCCACAATTTGGAGATTCTGGTGTTGGATTGGGATGTACAAGACGTGTCAAAGTGTGGACATGGATACCACCATTACATGTGGGGACACCTCCAACCATGTACGTGGCAGGTACTCATGTGACTGTCTATCTTATACACTGCAGGCAAGGATGCCCCGAGGCATGGTACATTGGGGAAACCGAGCAAAGGGTACGGCAACGGATGAATGGGCCCCACACAACAATCAAACGACAGGAGTGTTCCCTCTCATTTGGAGAACACTTCAGCGGTCCAGGACATTCAACCTCGGACCTTTGGGTGACCATTCTCCAAGGCGGACTTTGGGACAGACAGCAGTGAAAAGTGACTGAGCAGAGGTTGATAGCTAAGATCGGTACCCACAGGGAGGGCCTCAACCAGGACCTTGGGTTCATGTCACACTACAGGTGACCACCATTGCACTATACACACACACAGACACTCCTACACACACACACAACACACACACACACACACACAGAGGCATTCCTATTCACACACATACGCACAGACACATGTATACACAGACATGCACACAGATATTAACACTCACTCCCACACACATATGCATCTTCTCACAGACTTAGGCAACCTTACACTCACACACACATGTATACAATCTCTCTTACAGACACTCACAATTCCCACCCCCCCCCCCCCCCACACACACACGCTCCCTACATTCACACTTGCACCCTCTCACAGACTTAGACACTTTGCATTCACATACACACACATATACATTCCCTCTCACACTTACAACTCCCAACCCCAGACAGACACACACACAAAAAAAAACCCACGTGCACACATATACATATATGTTTGTGGGGTGTATTTGTACTTGCAGAGTTACATTATACTTTGCTCAAAAACTGCATGAATCCATGTAAGACTCTGTTAACTCACTTTTTAGATTAGAATCTGTCTAAACGTTATGGCACACACAGGGAACATAGGGGGCTAACACCTTCAACATATTATCTGGGCTGACACCAATTGTTACAGTTAACCTGAGAATGTAACTTTGAAAAAAAAGTTTTGTGATTTACACATGATAAAAGTGGAACTATCACGGTTATTCTAACAGATGAAAGACTCAACAGACATTCAATTTATTTTTCAATGTATAATTTCAGTTATATCACACTGTAAACTTTTGCTATAAATTCTATGTCTTACATATGTGTCCTCCATAACCACCTGATGAAGGAGCAGCGCTTCGAAAGCTAGTGCTTCCAATTAAACCTGTTGGACTATAACCTGGTGTTGTGTGATTTTTAACAAAATCTCCTCATCCATCTGGTAGTGTGCTGACCAGAACTGTACACAATATTTGAAGTGTGGCCTTACTAAAGTTCTATGCAGCTGCAATGTGACTTGTCACTTTTTATGTTCACAAAACCATTGAGTGTACACCGACCATCTGAAGAGCATCCCACCCAGACCCCCACCTTATTCCCCATAACTCCACATTTTACCATGGCCAACCCATCTAGCCTACTCATCCCTGAACACTATGGGCAATTTAGCATGGCCAATTCACCTAACCTGCTCACCGTTGGACTCTGGTAGGATACCAGAGCACCCAGCAGAAATCCATACAGACATGAGGAAAATATGCAAACTCCACCCAGACAGTCATCCAAGGCTGGAATCGAATGCAGGTCCCTGGCACTGTGAGGCAGCAGTGCTAACCACTGTGTTGCTCATATTCTTTCTGATGAAGGTAAGCATGCCATATGCTTTCTTGATTACCTTCTCCACTTGTGTTGCCGCTCTCATGGAATTGTGGACTTGAATACCTAGATCCCTCTGTATGCCGATACTCCTCAGGGTCCTGCCATTTACTGTATACTTCCCTCCTGCATTAGATCTTCCATGATCACCTTGCATTTCTCCAGTTTAAATTCCATTTGTCATTTCTCTGCCCAAGTATCCAGCCGATCTATATCATGCTATATCCTCTGGCAATCCTCCTCACTATCGCTAACTCCCCCAGTCATTGTGTTGTCTGCAAATGTTCTGATCAGGCCACCTGCATTCTCTTCCATAACATAACTGTTATTACCAACAGGGGCCCTAGCACTGATCCCTGCAGAACACCACTGTCATAGATCTCCAGTCAGAAAAACATTCATCTGCTGCTACTCTCCCTCTTCGATTCATAGATCTGTAACTGATTTACCTGCTCGGATCCAATGGAACTTCACCTTTTGAATCTATGAGGAAGCTTGTCAAAGGCCTTGCTAAAGTCCATGTAGACAACATCTACCACTCTGCCCTCAGTAATCATCTTTGCCACTTCCTCAAAGAACTCAATCAGGTTTGTGAGACACAACCTTTCTTGCACAAATCCATGCTCCCTGTCGCTATTAAGTCCACATTTTTCCAACCTATCCCTAAGAATGCCCTCCAATAATTTCCTGACTACTGGCATAAGGCTCACTGGCCATAACATCCTGGATTCATCCTGTTGCACGTCTTAAACAAAGGAACATTAGATTATTTTGTGAGTGTTACTGGCAATATTAATATTTTATTATTATCAGTAGGTTATTTTTCCTCTAAAATGTATTAGTCATTTATACTGCTCTAATGCAGTATACCAAGGTCTTAAAATCTTATCTTCGTTTTTGGTGACTCGACAGAATGGGACCCAGACACAGTGCCTTTGCCAACAACCCACCAATAGCATACCTCAAGGTAGCACCTTTTAGGCTGTCCAGTGATGAACTGGACAATGACTTACAAGGACGATCACACACACAGTTTAGTGAAAAAGTGGCAACAAAAGAAGATTGAGAAATGTCAGATCATGGCCAGACCCGTCTTCCAGTTCCTATACTGAGGGAGTCAGACCTTCCCACAGATTTGTGCACTGTGATTTTTTTTTATGATCAGATTCTGTTCTGCATCGTAGACTTTACATGAAGCATTGGCTTTTTAAATAGGTAGCTCAGTGCTGCAATATCTATAACACTACAACATAGAAAGGATCCTGCTGACCTCATTTCCTTGCGGGTGGAAAGATTAAGTGCAAGTTTATCAGGATAACATACCCAGACTTCAAGAGGGGTAAAGAGGTATAGAGTCACATAGCATGGAAACAGACACTTTGGTCCAACCAGTCAATGTCATCCTTAATCCCAAAGTAAACTAATCCCACCTACCTGCACTTTGCCCATATCCCTCCAAGTGTTGCTTGTTCATGTACTTACCAAAATGTCTTTGAAATATTGTAACAATAGCTACATCCACAACTTCCTCTGGAAGCTCATTCCACAAACGAACCATTCTCTGTGTAAAAAGCTTGCCCTTCATGTCTTGTTAAATCTTTCTCCTCTTGCCTTGAAATCCCCCACCTTAGGCAAAAGACACCTGTCATTCACCTTATTTATACCCTTCATGATTTTATAAATCTCTACAAGGTCACCCCTCAAACCCCTACACTCCAGTGAAAAATGTCCCAGCCTCTCCCCATTACTCAAGCCCTTAATTCCCAACAACATCCTGGTGAATCTCTTCTGAACCCTCTCTAGCCTAATAATATCCTTCCTCTAACAGTCGACCAGAACTGGACACAGTATTCCCGAAGAGGCTCACCAATGTACAAGCTCAACATAAGTAACGAGGAGAAATTAAGAGAAATTAGACCTTTATTCTCTAGAATTTGGAATGTTAAGGGATGATCTGATCGAGATTTTCAGTATATTAACAGGGAAAGGCAGGGTAGATAAAGATTAAATATTTACACTGGTTGAAGATTCTAGAAATGGGGGCAAAAACTAAGAATTAGGGCCAGGTCATTCAGGAGAGAAGATAGAAGCACATCCACACAAAAAGTAGTGAAAGTTTGGAATTCCCTTCCTCAAATGGTGATCAATACTAATATGATTGTTAAATTAAAACCTGAGATAGACAAACATTTATTAAGCAAAGGGTATCAAGGGATATAGGCCCAAGTCAGGGCATATAGATATAGGTTGAGAGTGTGGTGCTGGAAAAGCACAGCAAGTCAGGCAGCATTCGAGGAGCAGGAGAATTGACGTTTCGGGCAAAGCCCTTCATCCTGATGAAGGGCTCTTGCCTGAAACGTTAATTCTCCTGCTCCTCGGATGCTGTCTGACCTGCTGTGCTTTCCCAGCAACAACTCTCGACTCTCATCTCCACCATCTGCAGTCCTCACTTTCTCCGATACAGAGGAACCTTGATTGTCCAAATGAGATGGGCAGGCACTATTTCGGATAATTGATTATTCGGTTAATTGATTTCCTCTGAGGCTCGGGGTTTTCTGGTGAGTCTGCTCCCCGTTCAGGAGACTAGGCAGCAGTACGTCATCTGCAAGTCCCCACCCCCAAACCCGTCTGCGCCCATCCTGCCCCCCCACCGTCTGACCCCCGTCTGTGTCCTGTCCCCCAGCTGACCCGCCCTCCACTCCCCCCCCCCCACCATCCGTTTCTTCACCCAGAGAGTGGGGAGCCTGTGGAATTCTCTGCCACAGAAAACGGTCAAGGCCAAAGCATTGAACATTTTCAGTACAGAGTTGGATATAGGCTCTTTCTTATTCACTCGTGGGCCATGGGCCAGCCTTTATTGCCCGTCCCAAATTGCCCCTTGAGAGCTGCCTTCTTCAATCACTGCAGTCCACCTACTGTGGTTTGACCCAGATTGCCATTAAGAAGGGAATTCCAGGAATTTGACCCAGTAACAGTGAAGCAACAGCGACATATTTCCAAGTCAGGATGGTGAATGGCTAGGATAGGAACTTGGAGGTGGTGGTGTTCCCATGTATCACGCTGCCACAAATGCATAAAGCAGAAGATTGTTTCTGTACCTGAAGAACATCCTTTCAGAAAGAACCAAGAGCTGGATGTACCACATGTTATTTGCTCTGTGGGGGAGTTTGAGGGTAATGTCCTATTGTCATAAATCAGAAAAATATTATCCCAAATAGCAAATCTTCTTCTGATGTTTTCACTTCGATATGATTGTGGCTGTGGCCTTGGAGACTGAGATGATCGAATGCCTGTGAGTTCCTGCATCTCTCTACTGGGGAGTCAAGTTGACTTCAAATCTAGTTTTCCCCTTGTGTTGCTGTTGACAATCCTTGGCGAAGTGGCTAAAGAGGCTGTTCCATCACTAAGTAAAGCATTTGCAAGTTTCTTGACCCACGACTGGGTAGAATGTCTTATGGTGAGGAGCTTAGATACAGGCCTATGGTGAAGGCACTTCAGAAGGTCTGCAATGTTGAACTTTGAACATTATTTCTTTAGTTTTCTATCTTTGTACTCTATGTCTGGTTTATTTCTGTGTTTTAAGATTGACTGGAGAGTGATGACATTATACAACATTTTTCACTGTATTTGTGACAGATACACACAACAATAAATAAATCAATCAAAACCACTGTCACCTATGTTAGGCCTGAGAATGTGGATGTCAATGTAAACATCACCTTTTGTAACTGTGAGTTCAGTTCCTGTTGACTATGTGTCCAGGATACAGAGTTGGTATATTTTGTGATCCTATCTTTGTGAATTACCTTGATTTTCTTTCCCAAATAGAAGTGAATGATGAGGGTTTTGATGTCAATTGGAGCTGGAACAGCATCACGATGGAGAGGAACATCCAACAAGTTGGTAAAATACATCCTGAAGAAGGGTCACTGGATCTGAAACATTCACTCTGTTTCTCTCTCCACAGATGATGCCAGACCTGCTGAGTTTCTCCAGCAATGTCTGTTTGTATCTGGCTCAGTATCTCTAAATGCCAATTACAAGCGTTCATCAGCTGCTCAGAGAGCCCAGAAGTGGCCACTCACGAAGATGTGGGGTGCAAACGGATTGCTTCTTCAAAATCGTAGCTCACTACAATTCTTCTTAAGTTGGAAACTTCAGTAAAGCATTCACCCATTTGGGAAAGACGACCATTTATCCCAGAAATTCAACAGAAAGTGTTGAAAGAGATTGTTGGAACTGCTTCCTGTCCTATTTTGCTCCATTACTTCAAACATGAAACTACATAGCTATCATTTATAACCACCACAGAATCTAGTCTTTAACGAGTTCATGTTAAATTATTCAACATGAGCACCCATAAATCATAATACATAACTCCAATGTGATTACACAAATCTCTATTAAGCCGATCTCAGCTATGTCACATTCCACTATTCAATTTTATTCCAATATGCAATGGTTTACGTGAAACTCTGAACGATTTTACCTTGATCTGTACATTTCATTCACACTGTCACGAAATCACAAAGCATTAAATGACCCAGAAAAGTGACATTAGGTTAGCATTGAACACAGAAGATTCATGTAGCCCATCTGAGTCTCTGAATCACCATGTTACCATGGTTATATTAAGCTTGTTAATTCCTTTATCACTATGAACAACATTTTTTTACACCTGGACATGGATTAATGACCTTTGCTTCTTTCTTCAGCTCAATACTTGCCTTTTTAAAGCACCTCTTCTCAGCTGAAGGCTGCCTTCCTTCACCATATTCTGGATTAGTGGTGCTGGAAGCCCCGGGCTTTTGCCCAAAATGTCGATTTCGAAGGTCCTTGGATGCTGCCTGATCTGCTGTGCTCTTCCAGCATCACTAATCCAGAATCTGGTTTCCAGCATCTGCAGTCATTGTTTTTACCTTCAATCACCATGTGTTAATCCCAGAGACATTCCAAGTTATTGATGTACACATCAGGTAATGAGTGGAGAGTGTGGTGCTGGAAAAGCACAGCAGGTCAGGCAGCATCAGAGGAGTAGGAATAAGAGCCCTTTATCGAGAATAAGACTGGGATCCTCGGAGGGGGAGAGATGAATAGGAGGGGGTGGGGCTGGGGTGGAGGTAGCTGAGAGTACGATAGGAAGATGGAGATGGGGGCAAAGTGATAATAGGGAGGAGGATGGAGCAGATAGGTGGGAAGGAAGATGGACAGGTAGGATTGGTCATGAGGCAGTGCTGAGTTGGAAGGTTAGAATTGGAATAAGGTAAGGGGAGTGGAAATGAGGAAACTGGTGAAGTCTACATTGATGCCGTGTGACTGGAGGGTCCCAAGGTGGAAGATGAGATGTTCTTCCTCCTGGTTTTGGGTAGTAAGGAAGTGGCGATGGAGGAGGCCTAGGACCTGCAGGTCCTTGGCAGAGTGGGAGGGCTCCATTGCTATGTCTCTCCTGCAAACAAGGCCTCTGCTCTTCCAAAGTTTATTTGTGAAGACGGGAGAGACACCAAAAGGCCACAAGGAACTACAGAGCAACTCACAAATCACAAGAAAAGCTGGAGAAAGCTTTCATACCATTGGTTACATTTGGAGACAAGCCATTAGATACAACTATAGAAATAAATTATATCAAACTGCATGACAAATAGGTCATCATTTAAGAAATGGAAGCAGCCCATTTAAAACAGAGATGAGGAGTAATTACTTGTCTCAAAGAGTCATGAATCTGTGGAATCTGCGGTGAATACTGGGACATTGAATAAATGAAAATAGGAGATAAACAGATTTTTAATTAGGAATATGTTAAAGGGTTATGGAGAATATGCAGGAAAGTGCACCTGAGGCCGAGATGAGATCAGCCATGATCATATTTAAGGGTGGAATAGGCTCAAGGGGCTCACTTGCCTACTCCTGCTCCTAGGAGAAAGTGAGGACGGCAGATGCTGGAGATCAGAAAATGTGTTGCTAGAAAAGCGCAGCAGGTCAGGAGAATCGACGTTTCGGGCATAAGCCCTTCTTCAGGAATGAGGAAAGTGTGTCCAGCAGGCTAAGATAAAAGGTAGGGAAGAGGGACTTGGGGGAGGGGTGTTGGAAATGCGATAGGTGGAAGGAGGTCAAGGTGAGGGTGATAGGCCGGAGTGGGTTGGGGGCGGAGAGGTCAGGAAGAAGATTGCAGGTTAGGAAGGCTGTGCTAAGTTTGAGCGATTTGACTGAGACAAGGTGGGGGGAGGGGAAATGAGGAAACTGGAGAAACTAAGTTCATCCCTTGTGGTTGGAGGGTTCCCAGGCGGAAGATGAGGCACTCTTCCTCCAACCATCGTGTTGCTATGGTCTGGCGATGGAGGAGTCCAAGGACCTGCATGTCCTTGGTGGAGCGGGAGGGGGAGTTGAAGTGTTGAGCTACAGGGTGGTTGGGTTGGTTGGTCCGAGTGTCCCAGAGGTGTTCTCTGAAACGTTCCGCAAGTAGGCGGCCTGTCTCCCCAATATAGAGGAGGCCACATCGGGTGCAGCGGATGCAATAAATGATGTGTGTGGAAGTGCAGGTGAATTTGTGATGGATGTGGAAGTATCCCTTGGGGCCTTGGAGGGAAGTAAGGGGGGAGGTGTGGGTGCAAGTTTTGCATTTCTTGCAGTTGCAAGGGAAGGTGCCGGGATTGGAGGTTGGGTTGGTGGGGAGGTGTGGACCTGACGAGGGAGTCACGGACGGAGTGGTCTTTTCGGAACGCTGATAGGGGAGGGGAGGGAAATATATCCCTGGTGGTGGGGTCCGTTTGGAGGTGGCAGAAATGACGGTGGATGATACGCTATACATGGAGGTTGGTGGGGTGGTAGGTGAGGACCAGTCGGGTTCTGTCCTGGTGGTGATTGGAGGGGCGAGGCTCAAGGGCGGAGGAGCGGGAAGTGGAGGAGATGCAGTGGAGGGCATTATCGACCACGTCTGGGGGGAAATTGCGGTCTTTGAAGAAGGAGGCCATCTGCGTTGTACGGTTTTGGAACTGGTCCTCCTGGGAGCAGATGCAGCGGAGACGAAGGAATTGGGAATATGGGATGGCGTTTTTACAGGGGGCAGGGTGGGAGGAGGTGTAGTCTAAGTAGCTGTGGGAGTCGGTCAGTTTATAGTAAAGGTCTGTGTTGAGTCAGTCGCCCGAGATAGAAATGGAAAGGTCTAGGAAGGGGAGGGAGGAGTCTGAGATGGTCCAGGTGAATTTGAGGTCGGGGTGGAAGGTGTTGGTAAAGTGGATGAACTGTTCAACCTCCTCGTGGGAGCACGAGGCAGCGCCGATACAGTCATCGATGTAGCGGAGGAAAAGGTGGGGGGTGGTGCCAGTGTAGCTGCGGAAGATGGACTGTCCCACATATCCGACGAAGAGGCAGGCACAGCTGGGGCCCATGTGGGTGCCCATGGCTACCCCTTTGGTTTGGAGGAAGTGGGAGGATTGGAAAGAGAAGTTGTTCAGAGTGAGGACCAGTTCAGTCAGTCGAAGGAGGGTGTCAGTGGAAGGGTACTGGTTGGTACGGCGGGAAAGGAAGAAGCGGAGGGCTTTGAGTCCTTCGTGATGAGGGATGGAGGTGTACAGGGACTGGATGTCCATGGTGAAGATAAGGCATTGGGGACCGGGGAAGCAAAAATCATGGAGGAGGTGGAGGGCGTGGGTGGTGTCCCGAATGTAGGTGGGGAGTTCTTGGACTAAGGGGGACAGGACCGTGTCGAGGTATGCAGAGATGGGTTCGGTGGGGCAGGAGCAGGCTGAGACAATGGGTCGGCCAGGGCAGTCAGATTTGTGGATTTTGGGCAGGAGGTAGAAACAGGTGGTGTGGGGTTGTGGGACTATGAGGTTGGAGGCGGTGAATGGGAGATCCCCTGAGGTGATGAGGTTATGGATGGTCTGGGAGATGATGGTTTGGTGGTGGGTGGTGGGGTCATGGTCAAGGGGGCAGTAGGAGGAGGTGTCCGCGAGCTGGCGTTTAGCCTCAGTGGTGTAAAGGTCGGTGCGTCAAACTACTACTGCGCCTCCCTTGTCTGCTGGTTTGATAGTGAGGTTGGGGTTGGAACAGAGGGAGTGGAGGGCTGCACGTTCTGAGGGTGAGAGGTTGGAGTGGGTGAGAGGGGTGGAGAAGTTGAGGCGGTTAATGTCGCGACGGCAGTTGGCTATGAAGAGATCAAGGGCATACTCCTGCTCCTATTCTTAGTGTCATAGAGATGTACAGCACAGAAACAGATCCTTCGGTCTAACTCGCCCATGCCAACCAAATATCCCAACCCAATCTAGTCCCACCTGCCAGCACCTGGCCCATATCCCTCCAAACCCCTCCTATTCATGTACCCAAAAAGATGGCTTTTAAATATTACAATTGTACTAGCCTCCACCACTTCCTGTGGCAGCTCATTCCATACATATACCACCCTCTGCATGAAAAAAAAGCCCCTCAGTCCTCTTTTATATCTTTCCCCTCTCACCCTAAACCTATGCCCTCTAGTTCTGGACTCCCCCACCCCAGGGAAAAGACACTGTCTATTTATCCTATCCATGCCCCTCATGATTTTATAAACCTCTATAAGGTCATCCCACAACCTCTGATGCTCCAGGGAAAACAGCCCCAGCCTGTTCAGTGTCTCCCTATAGCTCAAATCCTCCAATTCAGGCAACATCTTTGTAAATCTTTTCTGAACCCTTTCAAGTTTCACAACATCCTTCCAATAGGAAGGAGAACAGAATTGCACACAATATTCCAACAGTGGCCTAACCAATGTCCTGTACAGCCACAACATGACCTCCCGACTCCTGTACTCAATACTCTGATCAATAACGGAAAGCATACCAAATGCTTTCTTCACTATCCTATCTACTTGCAATTCCACTTTCAAGGAGATATGAACCCGCACCCTATGTTCTCTTTGTTCAGCAACACTCCCTTGGACCTTATCATTAAATCCTGTTAAGATTTGCTTTCCCAAAATTCCCAAAATTTATCTAAATTAAACTCCATTTGCCACTCCTTAGTCCATTGGCCCATCTGATGAAGATCCCATTGTAATCTGAGGTAACCTTCTTCGCTGTCCACTACAAATCCAATTTTGGTGTCTTCTGCAAACTTACTAACTGTACCTCTTATGCTCACATCCAAATCCATTTATATAAATGACAAAAAGTAGTGGATCCCAGCACCGATCCTTGTGTCACTCCAATGGTCACAGGCCTCCAGTCTAGAAAACAACCCTCCCCCACTACTCTCTGTATACTACCTTTGAGGCAGTTCTGTATCTAAATGGCTAGTTCTCCCTCTATTCCAGGAGACCAAACATTGCGAACCAGTCTCCCATGGGGAACCTTGTCGAATGCCTTAGTATAAGTACTGATCAAAATGTACACTCAAAAAGGGTGAACCTAGCAGGTCATTGCTGTAAATATCCCTTACCTCATGTGTAATTTTAGTCAACCTGTTTAGGGATGTTATTTTCTCCAAAACAGGTGGAACTGGAGCCCAGGACTCCTGGTTCAGAGGTAATGACACTGCCCTAAGAGCCCAACCACAGCTGCTTAGAATGGCAAATGCTGTTAGTTTGAAATTCACCCAAAATCTTTTTCTGACCTGTATCACATTAAACTTCTTGTAGCTAATGAAGAGAGAAAAGTTGGTTAAAGAATTTTTGTGAGGGATATTGTCTGAATTCGTAATGCAAACTCCTGGCATGACAGTGCTAAGAGCATGTGAGAAAGTCATTTGTAACACTTATGACATTTTAGTGATGGGAAAGTTCTCTCGCATATTTGCAACATGTACCCTACACAGGTAAACCAGTGCCTGGAAAATAAGCATTCCATTTATCACACAGCTTTTGGAGAACTAGAAGATTGTTAATTGAAAACATGTGGAATACCATTTTGTGTGTGGGTTCCTAATTCCACTTCAGGTGAGTCCATTTCAGATTATTTCTGACAAGAATTTTGATATATTTCTTAAAATGACAAAGAGCACAGTGTTGAAATGTACTTTTGTAACTTCTCTGTCTCATTGGGCCAACCTGACGATTATAAGTTAAATTTCAGCTGCATTAAAACTCTCTCATACTCTACATGGAATTCTTGAGGAGTATAAGTCAAATTGAAATCAAATTGCAGGGGTTAACTCCAATGGACACTGAGTTTTATTTCTATCCATTCAATGAACGCTCGAATCTTGCTCAGAGATTAGATTAGATTACTTACAGTGTGGAAACAGGCCCTTCGGCCCAACAAGTCCACACCGACCCGCCGAAGCGTAACCCACCCAGATCCATTCCCCTACATTTTCCCCGTCATCTAACACTACAAGCAATTTAGCATGAACAATTCACCTAACCTGCACATTTTTGGACTGTGGAAGAAAACCGGAGCACCCAGAGGAAACCCACACAGACACGGGGAGAATGTGCAAACTCCACACAGAGAGTCGCCTGAGGTAGGAACTGAACCCAGGTCACTGGCGCTGTGAGGCAGCAGTGCCAACCACTATGCCACCGTGCCGCCCACAAATGTCCCCCACCTGATTACCAATGAAGGGCTACTTCAACTTAGTGCCTCTAATGCAGGTAAATCTTGCAAAGTGGAAAGGTGGGGTGGTCCAAGGATGTTTATGAGGAGAGTGTACAGAAGGGGTTGGAGTAATGATGTGGGGCCGGATCACATAGTTGTCATGATACGGAGCAAGATATGAATTGGTGGCAGGGCATGTCCACCTCAGAATGTGAACACTCTACACTCATTATTGGATGCCTTGCTTGTGTTGGAGATTAGAGTCGAAAAGTCTGGCCCTGGAAAAGCACTGCAGGCCAGGCTGCCTCCGAGGAGCAGTAGAATTGAGGGTGAAGCTGAGTTGGAGGGTTGGATCTGGGATGAGGTGGGGGATCCCAGATCCAACCCTCCAACTTTGCAGCGCCCTCTTGATCTGTCTCACCTGTCCAACCTCCTTCCCACCTATCTGCTCCACCCTCCTCTCTGACCTATCACTTATCACCCCCTACCTGCATCTACCTATCACCTTCCCAGCTACCTTCACCCCAAGCCCCACCCCCCACCTATTTATCTGTCAGCCCTCTTCCTGCCTCCCCCTTCCTGCCCCACCCCAACCCTGAAGACCTTATGCTTGAAATGTCGACTCTCTTGCCCCTCATAAGCTGCCTGACCTGCTGTGCTTTTCCAGTGCCACACTTTTGGATAACATCACTTAATGTCTAGATTGCCGTCAGTGCTTAAATTTAGCCTTTTCTGACTTGACCTTTTATCCTCCTTGTGTGTTGCACACGTTGCCATGAATTCTGTTTGCAAGTTGTCATCCAATTCCTTCCCCATTCTTGGTCCCATTCCAGTAAGTATACAGGTGCTCAATCCCAATGGAATCAATCAGCTCACTGTTAAAATGCACATTTTCCTTTGGGGAAAGTTACATGTTAAAAATGAAATCACAACGTATTCACCGTCTTCCAGATCTTTCAATTCATCATTGTGGAGCAGCTTGGCACGATTCCAATTTTCAGGAAGGAGACAGAAGTTGAGTGTTATTGAAATCTAGGTCCATTAGAATGCCCACAGGGATGTCAGTCTCCCAGCCTTTGAGATGACCTCACCAGTGTAACTGCATTAACCTGCTCTGTTGAGATTTGAGAGTCCCACCCCGTCACGCTTTCCAACTTTTCAAGGTCAGAAACTGTTGTAATTATTTAAAAATTCCCGTTGCAAAAATCTGTAGCTTTAATTAAATTTATAAAGTACTGTGTCATACAAAAAAATAGATCTCACTTGAAGAAAGACCCAGGTTTGAAGTCTCACTTATTCCAGAGGTGTGTCATTTCATCTCTGAACAGGGTTCATTAAAAATATCAAAACATGAATCCAACGAGCCAAGTTGCCCCCTTTCTGAGCTGTAAATGACTGTTTCTAAGAGATGACAACCTTAAATGAATCATTTCTACTCATAAAGATAATGGTGTTGATCTCTTCTTCAGTAAGATTTGTGAAATCTAATCCATGGAAAAGCATTAAAGATAGGATAAAAATGTTGACAACCAATTTGTTGACCTATTAACTGTCTGTGATACCACAGTCTTCAAATCATCGGAAATGATAGTTACAACATCTGTCCTGCAAATAAACAGAGTTTCCACAACTCAGTAGCCTCTTACGGCTGTGAATATTGCCTGCAAGGTCAATGTAAACTTCGACAGACTGAGAAATAGACATGTTCAATCACAACCAACTATAAATGATTTGGTGTGACTGCGAACAAGGAAGGTAATATTTCCACTGGAATGGATTCAATTTGGAAAGACGTGAGTGAGGTTCCTTCAGTGAGAATAATAGAACTGTTGGGTTTTCAAAGCATGGACTGTTCTTTGTTAGTGTTCTGCTTTGATAATTTGAAAGATAATTAGAAGGAATTAACACCAGATTCAGTGAGGGAATGCAGGTTAAAAGTCCATATTTGGATGACTGGATTTTAATCTGGTTGTTCCAGGTAAGAAACAAAGCGAGTTTCATCCTTTTTTCCCTTGCTCTGTCTTTCTTTTCCAGTGAGGATGATAGTCAAATTACAGCCCAAAGGGTAAAAAATACGTTTCAATTTTCCCCATATCCCTCTAAACTCTCCCTATTCGTATACCCATCCAGATGCCTTTTAAATGCTGTAATTGTACCAACCTCCACCACTTCCTCTGGCAGTTCATTCCATACACGTACCACCCTCTGCGTGAAAAAGTTGCCCTTTTGGATCCCTTTTAAATTTTACCCTTCCCTCACCTTCAATTTATGCTCTCTAGTTTTGGACTCCCCCACTCTGACAAAAAGATCTCGACTATTTATCCTATCCAAGTCCCTCATGATTTTATAAACCTCTATAAGGTTTATAAACCTCACTTCTCAGCCTCCAACATTCCAGGGAAAACAGCCCCAGCTTATTCAGCCTCTCCTGATTGCTCAAACCCTCCAACTCTGGCAACATCTTTGTAAATCTTTTCTGTACACTTTCAAGTTTTACAACATCCTTCCGATGGGAGGGAGACCAGAATAGCACACAGTATTCCAAAAGTGGCCAAACCAATGTCCTATAAGCCGCAACATGACTTCCCAACTCCTACATTCAATACTCTGACCTTCAATAAAGGCAGGCATGCCAAATATCTTCTTTACTATCCTGCCTACCTGAGACTCCATTTTCAAGGAACAATGAACCTGCACTCCGATGCCTCTTTGTTCAGTAACACTCCCTAGGACCTTGCCATTTCGCAAATGTAACTAGATTAATTTAGGATATCTGGTCAGCATGGATGAGTTAGGTTGAAGAGCTGTACAACCCAAAGCACAAGTAACAATTTGAAGTGTTTACTTTATACTAGATTGCTTCAAAATATTTTTCTTCCATAATCTATCAACTACTAAACTTTCCACTCACACAATGCCTTTAACATAATGAAATATTCCGTGGTGAATAATATACTACAAACTGAATGCTTTGGAATTATCTGGTCATTTTTTGAACTAAGACGTGTTTTGATTGATAGATTTCACTATCAATCAATGTTTTTTGTCATTGATTTTAAAGTTAAAAAATCACACAACACCAGGTTATAGTCCAACAGGTTTATTTTGAAGCACACTAGTTTTCGGAGTTCTGCTCCTTCATCAGGTGGTTGTGGAGTATACAATTGTAAGACACAGAACTTATAGCAAAAGTTTACGGTGTGATGTAACTGAAATTATATATATTGAAAAAGACCTGGATTGTTTGTTAAGTGTCTCACCTTTTAGAATGACCATGTTGGTTTCAGTTCTTTAGTAGGAAAATCACAGAACTTTTTAAAAATTACATTGTCAAGTGAACATGAACAATTGGTGTCGTGTCGGCCCAGATAATGCATTGAAGGTGTGAGCTTCCCTGTGTGAGGCTGTCTGTGCCCCTATATTCAGACTGATTCTAATCTAAAAAATGGATTTACAGAATCTTACATGGATTCATGCAGTTTTTGAGCAAAGTAAAATGTAATTCTGCAGGTACAAATTCACCCCACAAACTTATATGTGTGTGTGTGCACGTAGTGCAGTGGGGTCACCTGTAGTGTGACATGAACCCAAGGTCCTGGTTGAGGCCATCCCTATGGGTACCAAACTTAGCTATCAGCCTCTGCTCGGACACTTTTCATTGTTGCCTGTCCCGAAGTCCGCCTTGGAGGACGGTCACCCGAAGGTCCGAGGTCGAATGTCCTGGACCACTGAAGTGTTCTCCGACTGGGAGGGAACACTCATGTCTGTTGATCATTGTGCGGTGAAAGTGGGTACTGCAGATGCCGGACATTAAAGTCAAGATTAGAGTGGTGCTGGAAAAGCACAGCAGGCCAGGCGGCATCCAAGGTGCAGGGAAATCGATGTTTTGGACAAAAGCCCTTAATCAGGAATGAGATTGTTGTGCAGTATCCGTTCATCTGTTGCCGTAGCCTCTGCTCGGTTTCCCCAATGTACCATGCCTCAGGGCATCCTTGCCTGCAGCGTGTGCGATAGACAATATTGGCTGAGTCAGGTGAGTACCTGCCACGTACATGGTGGGAGGTGTCCCCACACGTAATGGTGGGACCCATGTCAACACTCTGACATGTCTTGCAGCATCTACCATGACAAGGTTGTGTGGTGTTGTCCTGAGAGCCGGGCAGTTTGCTACAAACAATGATCTGTTTGAGGTTTGGTGGTTGTTTAAAGGTGAGAAGTGTAGGTGTGGGGAAGGTTGAGAAGAACATGATTTTAAAGTCAATATGTTAGATTACATGTTTTATTCCTTGTTTAAGGGAGACTTCTGATCAGTGTACGGAGCTCAAAATAAGTGTTATTTCATGTTGTCATCATGAGCAGGAAAACACAAGGAAAATGAACTGGCAGCTGCTCCTGAACATCAATTGTGAAAGTCAATGTGTATGAAAGGGTAAAGGTCAAAGACCTCATTCAATTTACCATGAAGACAGCATAGCTATTAATGAGAGAAATTACAAAATGACGACACATGGAGAGCAAGAGTGACTGAAAGCGGGCTATTAAACTGTAACACTAGCTGATCATTCCGAAGTACAGAGAGTATTAGATTCATTGAAGAATCAAAGGAATGCTCATTGTATTTCTATTAATTCACTAATCCAGCACATATTCTAAAAGATAACAGCACTTGTTGAGTATTGAAACAGATTTTATTTAGGGAGAGCAACTAGATATAAATATTCATAATGGAGTATACTTAGGTATTAACTTAATATTATTTAGATAAAGAAACCTAAGATGACATGCCATGATAATGTAATATATTAAAATATTCTAATTAAGGGGCAGAAGGTTTAGAATCATAGAGTCATAGAAATGTACAGCATGGAAATAGAACCTTTGGTCCAACTTGTCCATGCTGACTAAATGTCATAAATTAATCTAGTCATTAATCTAATTTGCCAGCATTTAGTCCGTATCCCTGTAACCCCTTCCTATTCATATACCCATCCAGATGCCTTTTAAATATTGTAATTGTGCTAGCCTCCACCACTGTTTCCAGTACCAGTATAGATTTCCTAAGGACAGCTGTTGTGATACAGAGGTAATGTCCTCTGTACTGGAAGGCCCCAGTTGAAGTCCCACCTGACGCTGTGATTTACAATATCCAGAAGATGATCAAATTAGATATATCATAGTGGTCAACATCAAATATTTCAACCGCTGGACTTTAATTGCTCAATACATCAGAATATTTTGATAAAGGAGATTGCAGCATAAGCTATTTCAGGTGTAACCCTTGTGCAGACTCAATGGGTGGAGAGGTCTATTTCTACTCCTATCTATCATCCTGTGAACATTTTGTTATGGTATTGAGATGCTGTGGCCAAGATCATCTAATCAGAGTTGGAGACTGTATTTCCACCCTTGACTGGATGAGGAATACAAACCTATCTTTGGAGGAGCCTCCATCTAAACTTAGCCCAAGGACTTTCTCAGAGCAAGAATCCAGAAATGAGTTGATAGGACAAGCAATGATGAGAATCAGAACGAAGAGCTTACTCATGGTACTGTGATGGTAAACTTTGTGTGGCATTTATGATGAAGATATTGCATGAGGGACAGGATGATATGGAATTAACCAAATCCCTTTGTTTATTTATAAAACAAAAGAAATAGATCAAAAAAGCACAGACATAGGGCTGTAATATGAGGCACAAGATGGAAATAACATTTCTTGCTCCATATGAGGCAAGCACAGACATAAAATGAATGGTATTGTCCCTGTTACCCCAGTTAGCAAAGAATGGGAGTCAACTCTGTAAAGTATTTTGGCTATAACCTAAAAGTGTGATTGAAGATATGGGTAGGGCCTGATACCTAAACAATGATGTATTGCCTGATTAAAAATGATGACACAGGGACTGCACTAGATCCCACTTTCTGAACCTGACCCCTTGTCTGAGGCCTGGTGATCCTTAGGATCCTCTAATGAGAGAGAGCAGCCTATGATCTGATAACATTTTGGCAGCATTCCCCTTTATCTTAACCTGATTAGACATGGAGCATCTTTGAAAGGAACTCTGGACCTACAGATGGGGCACGGTAAGGTAATGAAACTGTCGATTTCTGCTGGATAATAATATGATTTATGGCAGATGCAGAGAAAAAGCACTCGATCTTAAATCAAAGGACACTAGCTACCTGATGCAGGAGCAGAGCTCCAAATAAACCTTTTCGGCTATAGCCTGGTATTATGTGATTTTTAACTTTGTCTACCCCAGTCTAACACCGGCTCTTCCACATCATTAAATCAAATGGAAATACTATATAACAACTGGGACAGTCAGCATAATGCTATCTGATTGTCCTATTACACGAGCATTTCATCATTTCTGGGAAAGTGAAAAGCTCCTGGTTTCATGGGGACAATATTCTATATTTGATGTTATGCACCTCACTTACCACTGAACCTGAAGTCACTTTATTCACTGCCTTGGAACATTCCAAAAACACATCACGCAGATGTTCCAAAATATAAAAATGGAATAGATAATATCAATAGAATAGTTTTGTAAATGTAGGGGGTCAGGAATCCTAGTCACTAATTGTAGAATTACAACCATGAGGTTAGTTCGTTCAAATGGAGTTAGTGATAATAAAAGACACAGAATTAGTGATGAAAGGATGCAAGGATTACTCGAACAAAGGAACACAGATTAAGCTGACTTACAAGACAAAGATAACAAAATAAGGCAGATTGATATATTATGAGAGTTATCCCCCCGCCTAGCAACAGTCAGACAAAGAGGGAGAGAGAGTTATAACAACCTAACAACAGACAGTCTGTTCAGGAAAACCCCTTCGGTGAATCCTGAAGTCTAAAACAAAAGATAACAATAACTAACACACAGCTCATTACGTGTATTGAGGGCAGAGATAGATTTTTAATCAGTGAGAGAATTGAGAGCAATGGGGGAAAGGGCAAGCTCGACAGGAATAAAATAGACAACAGTGAACAAGTTGTCAACAGTTATAATGCCAGAAGACTGAAGGATAGCAAGTGTTATTCTCTTGTTCAAGAAGGGGAGTAAAGACAATCCAGGTAATTATTGACCAGTGAGCCTTACTTTGGTTGTGGTAAAGTGTTGGAAAAGGTCATAAGAGATGGGATTTATAATCATCTAGAGAAGAATATGTTGATTAGGGATAGTCAACATGGTTTTTGTGAAGGGTAGGTCGTGCCTCACAAACCTTATTAAGTTCTTTGAGAAGGTCACCAAACAACTGGGTGAGGGTAAAATGATTGATATGGTGTATATGGATTTCAGTAAAGTGTTTGATAAGGTTGCCTATGGTAGGCTATTGCACAAAATAAAGAGACATGAGATTGAGGGTGATTTAGTGGTTTGGATCAGAATTTACCTAACTGAAAGGAGACAGAGGGTGATGGTTGATGGGAAACATTCATCCTGGAGTTCTGTCACTAGTGGGGGTGTACTGCAAGGATCTGTTTTGGGTCCACTGCTGTTTGTCATTTTTATAAATGACCTAGATGAGGGCACAGAAGGATGGGTTAGTAAATTTGTGGATGATACTAAGTTCTGTAGAGTTGCGGATAGTGCTGAAGCATGTTGTAGGTTACAGAGAGACATAGATAAGTTGCAGAGCTGGGCTGAGAGGTGGCAAATGGAGTTTAATATGGAAAGTGTGAGGTGATTCACTTTGGAAGGAACTATAGAAATGCAGAATACTGGGCAATTGGTAAGATTCTCGGTCACGTAAATGAGCAGAGAGATCTTGGTGTCCATGTACATAGATCCCTGAAATTTGCCACCCAGGTTGACAGGGCTGTTAACAAGGCATATGGTATGTTAGCTTTTATTGGTAGAGGGACTGAGTTTTGGAACCATAAGGTCATGCTGCAGCTGTACAAAAGGCCACACTTGGAGTAGTGCATACGGTTCTGGTCACTGCATTATAGGAAGGATGTGGAAACTTTGGAAAGGGTTCAGAGGAGATTTCCTTGGATGGTATGGAGGGAAGATCTTATGAGGATAGGCTGAGGGATATGAGGCTGTTTTCCTTGGAGAGTAAAATATTGAGAGGTGACTTAATTGTGACATATAAGATAATCAGAGGGTTAGATAGGGTGGACAGTGAGAGCCTTTTTCCTCGGATGGTGACAGATAGCACGAGGGGACATAGCTTTAAATTGAGGGGTGTCAGATCTAGGACAGATGTCAGAAGTAATTTCTTTACTCAGAGAGTAGTAGGGCCGTGGAATGCACTGCCTGCAACAGTAGTAGACTCGCTAACTTTAAGGGTATTTAAATGGTCATTAGATATACATATGGACGAAAATTGAATTGTGTAGGTTAGATAGGCTTCAGATTGGTTTCACTGGTCAGCGCAACATTGAGGGGCGAATAGCCTGTATTGCACTGTAATGTTCTATGTTCTTAGCACTTATCTAGTGGTTAGCACTGCTGCCTCACAGCGCCAGGGACCCAAGTTTGATGACAGCCTCAGATGACTGCCAGTGTGGAGTTTGTACATTCTCCCTGCATCTGCGTGGGTTTGCTCTGGTTTCCTCCCACAATCGAAAGATGTGCAGGTTAGGTGGATTGGACATGCTAAATTGCCTATAGTGTGCGGGCTAGCTGGGTTAGCCATGGTAAATGTGGGGATGGAGTAGGGATCTGGTTTGGATGTCCTTCGGAGTGTTGGTGCAGATTCAATGAGCTGAATGGCCTCTTTCTGCATGGTAGGGGAGCTATGATAGGGAAGAGCGGTAGATAATCAGATTGGTTGTGATCACATTGAATGACAAAGTGGACTCCATGGGTTGAATGGCCAACTTCTACTCCTACATCTCATGGTCTTTCTTCAAGGGAGGAAATTGTCCATATTTTCTCTGTAAATGGCTGGGTGTGTTTGATGGTGAACACCGTGCCACCCTCAACCCGTGAGATAACTCATCTAATCACATCAACCAGCTCAGTAAGAGTTTTTGCAAGGTTTGTGAAAGTTTGTAGCTCAGGTTGAGGTTTAGGGTGTAGGTTTGCTCGCTGAGCTGTAGGTTTGATATCCAGACGTTTCATTACCTGGCTAGGTAACATCATCAGTGGCGACCTCCAAATGAAGCGACGCTGTTGTCTCCTGCTTTCTATTTATATCTTTCTCCTGGATGGGGTTCCTGGGGTTTGTGGTGATGTCATTTCCTGTTTATTTTCTGTTCGTTTTCATGATTCTATGGACTACCAAAAATCCATATACCAGGATCCCCCCCCCCCCCCCCCCTCCCCAGACCCATCGTCTCACTACCCGGAACATCAACTTACAGACTGGCCAAAGAACTACAAGCAAGACTAAAAATCTAGTAGAAGAGTCACAGCACTCCATCCACTCCACCCAGGAGTTCCTAAAGATCATCAAAAACACCAAAATAGAGGAAGACAAAACAATGATCTCATTCGACGTAACAGCACTGTTCACCTCCATCAACATCGACCTGGCAAAGGAAACACTCACCACACTTTTAGAAGAGACCATCACACACACTCCAACCACCATCAATCACATTACCAATGAAAACATCATGAAGCTAGTGGACCTGAGCCTCACCACCCACTTCACCTTCAACAACATAATCTACAAACAAACCAACGGCACACCCATGGGATCTCCGCTATCAGGATTCATAGCAGAAGCGGTTTTGCAAAGATTAGAACAAACAGCCCTACCAACCATCAAACCAAAAATCTGGGTCCGCTATGTAGATGACACCTTTGTCATCACAACATGAAACAAGATAGAAGAGACATTTAACATCATCAACAACACCCTCACAGGCATAAAGTTCACTGAGGAGGAAGAAACTGACAACAAACTCACATTCCTGGACGTCACAGTCGAAAGAACAGACAACGGACAACTACAAACCTGCGTATACAGAAAACTGACAAACACTGACCAAATACTCAACTACACCAGCAACCATCCCAACACACACAAACGAAGCTGTATCAGAACACTATTCCAACGGGCCACATCACACTGCAGCACAGACAACTTCGGGAAACAGAGGAGAACCACCTATACAACGTATTCAAGAAGAACGGATACTCAAAAAATGCAGTCCGCAGATTCCTCAAGAACAAACCATGATAAGCAGACCAAACACAGCCAGAAACCCTAACCACCTTACCATACATCAAAGAAGTTTCAGAAATGACAGCCAGACTACTAAGACCCCTCAGAATCCTAGTAGCACACAAAGCCACCAATACTCTCAAACAAAAACTAACAAACTTAAAAGACCCAGTACAACCCATGGACAAAACCAACGTCATCTACAAAATTCCATGCAAGGACTGCCACAAACACTAGGTAGGACAAACAGGAAGAAAGTTAGCCACCAGGATACACGAACACCAGTTAGCCACAAAAAGACACGACCCTCTCTCCCTCGTAGCCCTACACATGGAGGAAACAAACCACTATTTCGACTGGGACAACACATCTATCCTGGGACAGGCTAAGCAAAGACATGCCAGAGAATTCCTAGAGGCCTGGCATTCCAACCATAACACCATAAACAAACACATGGATCTAGATACCATCTATCAGCCCCTCAGAAAACGAACATGAAATGACATTAACACAAACCCTAGGAACCCCATGCAGGACAAACATATAAATAGAAAGCAGGAGACAATAGATTCGCTTCACTTGGAGGTCTCCTGCTGATGATGTTACCTAGCCAGATAATGAAACGTCTGGATATCAAACCTACAGCTCAGCGAGCAAACCTACACCGTACCCCTCAGTGAGAGTTGATCGGTGAGGTGCAGCAATATTCTTGCCCTATCACGGGCCTCGGTTCTGGTGACTTGTGTTGCCAGGATGCATCCTAAAGTGCACCATGTGAGGTTGAATATTCAGTGTCCAGGGAGAAGGTCAACATTTTTATCCTCTTCCCACAGGGACTGTATTGTCAGGAGACAGAGAGTTGGGAGCTGTCAAAGGCAAGGGCAATGGAGGGATTTTGCAGAGTCTGTGCCTCTTTGCCATCTTAATGGGGAGAGACTTGGGGGTGCTCCAATTCAGAATGATGTACACATTCATGAGTTACAGAAAACTAGCACACAGGTACAGCAGATAATGAAGGAAATGAATGAAATGTTGGCTTTGGTAGCTAAAGGAACAGAATATAAAGTTAGGGAAGTATTGTTGCAACTATAGAAGTATTAGTGAGACCATACCTGGAGTATTATGCACAGTTTGGGTCCCCTTATTTAAGGAAAGATGGAGTGGCATTGGAGCCAATTCAGAGGAGGTTCACTAGACTGATCCCAAAGATGAGGGGTTTGTCATATAAAGACAGATTGAACAGTTTAGGCCTACAATCTCTGGAATTTAGAAGAATGAGGGGAGGACAAATTGAGATCTTCAGGATGATAAAAGGTGTGGATAAAATTGATGTGGACCGGATGCTTCCTCTTGTGGAGCACTCTAGGACAAGGGATCATAGTCTTAGGATAAGGAGTAGCAAACTTAAAACAGAGTTGAGGAGAAGCTACTTCTCCCAAAGGGTTGTGGATCTGTGGGATTCCCCAAAGTGCAGTGGATGCTGGGACAGTGAATGAATTTAAGGAGGAGTTCGACAGTTTATTTATTGGTAATGGGTTGAAGAGTTGGGGGAGGTGAAGCCAAGAAAATGGGGGTGAGGAGCATATCAGCCATGATTGAATAGCAGAGCATACTCGATGGGCCATATGGCCTAATTCTGCTCCAATATCTTATGAACTTATGAACATTCCCACTTCAGATGCCCCTTGGTTGTGACAGTTAGAGGATCCCTGAAACTAAGTGACCGTTAATCGATGCCTCAAGGGCCGAATTACTAGTGAATCAAGGAAGTCTCCACTGGGGCTGCTCGCTGCACATTTATTTGGTGAATTGGTGAGAATGGGATAAGCCTCTCTCCAGGATCACCTCAGCCCATGATTTCCCTATCTCACCACCTCCAGAGAGAACAAGATGACTCCCTTGGACTTTGTTGATCTGCTGGAAATATTGACATGCAATTGTCATTGAATAATGTAAGCGTGTGCACTGTAGATAAACATGTTACAATAAGTTACTCAGAGCTAAGGAAGGGATTGACATAGAAAGCAAAGGCAGTGCTAATCTAGCAAGAACATTGTCTAAAAATGACCATTTTCTTTCTTTCTTCAACATGAATGGGAAAGCGTGCATGATCAAGTATGATCTCACAGTTTAAAATACACCATCTGGAAAGTGCTTTTTGTATGATAAAACCGAAGTAAAAGAGGGATTGAGTTACTGGCCTGTTTCGTTACTGCTCATGATCGAAGAGATTGCTTTGTGTGACAGATTAGGAGACATTTCAACTAGTTCTGAAGGGAAAGGGGGCCTTCATTTTGTCAAAGATGACATTCTTGCAGATTAAGAATAATTAGGATAAATGTTCAGAGAACCAATGACCATTATTTATCTTCTCAAAAAATCAAGTGAAGAAGTTCATCCAAGGACACAGCCTCAGAGTGCAGGGATGACCTTTTAGAACCTAGAACATTACAGTGCAGTACAGGCCCTTCGGCCCTCAATGTTGTGTTGACCTGTGAAACCAATCTGAAACCCATCTAACCTATACTATTCCATTTTCATCCATATGTTGCTAAGTCCACTGCTGTTGCAGGCAGAGCATTCCACGCCCCTACTACTCTCCAAGTAAAGAAACAACCTCTGACATCTTTCCTATATCTATCACCCCTCAGTTTAAAGCTCTGTACCCTTGTGCTAGCCATCAGCATCTGAGGAAAAAGGCACTCGGTATCCACCCTATCTAACCCTCTGATTATCTCACATAACCTTCTTGTCTCAAACGAAAACAGCATCAAGTCCCTCAGACTTTCCTTGTAGGATAGTGGTTAGCACTGCTGCCCCACAGCACCGGAGACCCGGGTTCAATTCCCACCTCAGGCGATTGTGTGGAGTTTGCACATTCTCCCTGTGGCTGTGTGGGTTTTTTCTGGGTGCTCCGGTTTCCTCCCACAATCCAAAAATATGCAGGTTAGGTGAGTTGGCCACGCTAAATTGTCTGTAGTGTTAGGTGTAGGTGAATGGGTCTGGGTGGGTTGTGCTTCGGCAGGTCGGTGTGGACTCGGGTCGAAGGGTCTGTTTCCACACTGGAAGTAATCTAATCTAAACCTTCCCTCCATATCAGGCAACATCCTCGCAAATCTCTTCTGGACCCTTTCCTAGACTTCCACATCCTTCCTATAATGTGGTGACCAGAACTGTGTACAATATTCCAAGTTGGCTGCACCACAGTTTTGTACACTTGCAACATGACTTCATAGCTCTGAAACTCAATCCCTCTACCAATAAAAGCAAACACACTGTATGCCTTCTTAACAACCCTTTCAGGAATCTATGTACATGGACACCGAGATCTCTCTGCTCATCCATGCAAGAATCTTTCCTTTAACCCACTACTCTGCACTCCTGTTGCTCTTTCCAAAGTGCATCACCTCACACTTTTCCACATTAAACTCCATTTGCCATCTCTCAGCTCAGTTCTGCAGCTTATCTATGTCCCTCTGTAGCCTACAACATCCTTCAACACTATCCACTACTCCATCGACCTTAGCATCATCCACAAATTTATTAACCCATCCTTCTACACCCTCATCCAAGTCATTTATAAAAATGACAAACAGCAGTGGACCTAAAACAGATCCTTGTAGTACCCCACTGGTAACTGAATTCTAAAATGAACATTTCTCATCAACCACCACCCTCTATCTTCTTTCAGCTTGCCAATTTCTGATCCAAACCACGAAATCACCCTCAATCCCATGCCTCCGTATTTTGTGCAATAACCTTACATGAGGAACCTTATCAAATGCCTTACTGAAATCCATATACACCACATCAACTGCTTTACCCTCATCCACCTGTTTGATCATCTTCTCAAAGAACTCAGTAAGATTGTGAGGCACAGCCTACCCTTCACAAAACCGTTTTGACTATTCCCTAATCAACTTATTCCTTTCTAGATTATTATGAATCCTATCTCTTGTAGCCTTTACCAACATTTTACCCGCAACTAAAGTAAGTCTCACTGGTCTATAATTCCTAGGGTTGTCTCTACTCCCCATCTTGTATAACATTCATTATCCTCCAGTCTTCTGGCACTATTCGAGTCTAGGTGCAGGTAGATAGGATCATGAAGAAGGCATTTGGTATGCTTTCCTTTATTCGTCAGAGTATTGAATATAGGAGTTGGGAGGTCATGTTGTGGCTGTACAGGACATTGGTTAGGTCACTGATGGAATATTGCATGCAATTCTGGTCTCCTTCCTATCAGAAGGATATTGTGAAACTTGAAAAAGTTCAGAAAAGATTTACAAGGGTGTTGCCAGGTTGGAGGATTTGAGCTATAGGGAGAGGCTGAATAGGCTGGGGCTGTTTTCCCTGGAGCGTTGGAGGCTGAGGGGTGACTTTATAGAGGTTCATAAAATCATGAAGGGCTTGGATGGGGTAAATAGACAAAGTCTTTTCCCTGGGGTGGGGGAGTCCAGAACTAGAGGGAATAGGTTTAGCGTGAGAGGGGAAAGAATATAAAAGGGACCTAAGTGGAAACATTTTCAGCAGAAGATGGTATGTGTATGGAATGAGCTGCCAGAGGAAGTGGTGGAGGCTGGTACAATTTCAACATTTAAAAGGCATCTGGAGGGGTATGTGAATAGGAAGGGTTTAGAGGGATATGGGCCAAGTGCTGACAAATGGGGCGAGATTAGTTTAGGATATCTAGTCAGCATGGATGAATTGGATTGAAAAGTCTGTGCCTGTGTTGTAATTCTCTTTGACTCTATGACAATGATGACATAAAGATCAAAGCCAAAAGCTCAGCAATTTCCTCCCTGGCTTCCCAGAGAATCCTAGAATAAACCCCATCTGGCCCAGGGGACTTATCTATTTTCACACTTTCCAGAATTGCTAATACCTCTGCCTTGTGAACCTCAATCCCATCTAGTCTAGGAGCCTGTTTCTCAGTATCCTCTTCTACAACATTGTCTTTTTCCAGTGTGAATACTGACAAAAAAAATACTCATTTAGTGTTTCCCTATCTCCTCTGGCTCCACGCACAACCTCTCACCACTGTCCTTGATTGGCCCTAATCTGACTCTAGTCATTCTTTTTTTCCTGACATACTTATAGAAAGCTTTAGGGTTTTTCTTGATCCTGCCTGCCAATGACTTTTCATGTCTCGTCCTGACTCTTCTTAGCTCTCTCTTTAGATCTTTCCTGGCTAACTTGTAACTCTCAAGCACCCTAACTGAGCCTTCACATCTCATCTTAAGCCTTCTTCCCCTTGACAAGAGAAGTTAGTAAACCACGGCTCCTTCGCTCAACCACTTTGTCCCTGCCTCAGCGGTACGTACTTATCAAGGACATGCAGTAGCTGTTCCTTGAATAAGCTCCATGTTTCAATTGTGCCCATCTCCTGCAGTTTCCTTCCCATCTTGTGTATCCTAAATCTCGCCTAATCACATCATAATTGTCTTCCCCCAGCTACAACTCTTGCCCTGCAGTATATACCCATCCCTTTCCATCGCTAAATTAAACATAACTGAACTGTGGTCACTATCACCAAAGTGCTCACCTACCTCCAAATCTAACACTTGGCTGGATTCATTACCCAGTACCAAATCAAATGTGACCTTGCCCCTTTTTGGCCTGTCTACAGACTGTGTCAGGAAACCCTCCTGCACACATTGAACAAAAACTGACCCATCTAAATTACTTGAACTATAGTATTCATAGTCAATATTTAGTAAGTCAAAGAACCCCTAAACAACTACCCTGTCACTCTCGCTCCTATCGAGGATCATCTTTGCTGTCCCATCCTCTACATCTCTGGAACTATTCGGAAGCCTGTAGAAAACTCCCAACAGGGTGACCTCTCCTTTCCTGTTTCTAACCTCAGCCCATGCTACCTCAGTAAACAAGTCCTCAAACATCCTTTCTGCAGCTGTAATACTGTCGTTGATGAACAGTGCCACACCGCCCCGCTTTTACTATTTTCTCTGTTCTTACTGAAACATCTAAACCCTAGAACCTGTAATAACCATTCCTGTCCCTTCTCTATCCATGTCTCTGAAATGGCCACAATATCAAAGTCCCAGGTACCTACTATGCTGCAACTTCGCCCACCTTATTCCAGATGCTACTGGCATTGAAGTAGACACACTTCAAACCACCTTCCTGCTTGATGGGGCACTCTTGCGACCTTGAAACCTTATTTATGACCTCACTACTCTCAACCTCCTAAACACTGGAGCTACAATTCAGTTTCCCATCCCCCTGCTGAATTAGTTTAAACCCTCCCGAAGAGCTTTAGCAAATTTTCTCCAGGATGTTGGTACCCCTCTGGTGCAGGCGTGGACCATCCTGTTTGTAGAGTTCCCACCGATCCCAGAATGAGCCACAAATATCTGGGTATCCGAAACCCTCACTCCTGCAGCATCCCTGTAGCCACATGTTCAACTCTTCTCTTTTCCTATTCCACACCTTGCTAGCATGTGGCACGGGTAACAAACCAGAGATAGTGACTCTGCTTGTTCTAGCTCTAAGCTTCCACCCTGGCTCCCTGAATTTCTGCCTTAACACAGTCTTTGAGGAGCAGGAGTTAAATGTACTTCCTGCAGATGCAGTCAGCAGGGACACTGGTGGTGACCCTTACATCCTAACCGCCATTCCCGCTATTCTAAATTCCCAAAAAGACTATTGAAAAATAAAATAAAACTAGTTACCTTACCAATCTGGTGCACAGAAGCCTTTTTTTGGTTAGAGGAGGACAATGGGTGGGTGGTGAGACACTACCTACGTAGTGTTTCGGGTAAAGCAACCACCCAAATAGAGTCATAGAGATGTACAGCACAGAAACAACCCGTCCATGCCGACCAGATATCCCAACCCAATCTAGTCCCACCTGCCAGTACCCGGTCCATATCCCTCTAAATCCTTCCTATTCATATACCCATCCAGATGCCTTTTAAATGTACCAGCCTCCACTACTTCCTCTGGCAGCTCATTCCATACACGTACCAATCTATGCGTGAAAAAATTGCCCCTTAAGTCTCTTTTATATCTTTCCCCTCTCACCCTAAACCTGTGCCCTCTTGTGCTGGACTTCCTCACCCCAGGGAAAAGACTTTGTCTATTTATCCTATCTATGCCCCTCATGATTTTATAAACCTCTATAAGGTCACCCCTCAGCCTTCAACACTCCAGGGAAAAACAGCCCCAGTTTATTCAGCCTCTCCCTCTAGATGAAACCCTCCAACCCTGGCAACATGCTTGTAAATCGTTTCTGAACCCACTGAAATTTCACAACATCTTTCCAATAGGAAGGAGACCAAGTATATAAACTCACTTACTCAGCAGTCCCGTATCTGCTCCTGTTCAGTGTGCGCTCCGCCTATTCACGCGGTAAGTTTATATCATTTCAAATTTCCCTTCCTGGCAGGCTCCTGGTCCTCACTGTGGCTCTTCTTGCTGCTGCTGCTACTGGAACAAGAACTAAACTGAGATGAGCAGGAACTTTTTTACAGTCAGAGGATGGAACGTCTGTGGAACTCATTACCGCAGAGAGCTGTGGAGGCCAACCCATTGAGTGTCATTAAGACAAAGATAGGTAAGTTCTTGATTAGTAAAGGGATCAAAGGTTACAGGAACAAGGCAGGGGTATGGGGGTTGAGAGACATACCAGCCATGATCAAATGGCAGAACATGGTCTGAGTGGTCTAATTCTGTTCCTATATCTTATAGTCTTAGGAGCTTATGGTTAAAACGAGTTCAAACTCATTCTTATGTTCTGCTAGGCACTATGACAATTGATGGAAGACCCTCTTCAGGTTAGGAAGTGGTGAATAAATAATGGATTTTGGGCAGTGTTGCAAAATAACTTGAAATAAATAATGTAAAATGTATCAAACATCCCGGAGAGACATCTAACAATGGAAATATAGAAGCTTAATCAAGGTTTAACCATGGAGCAGCACGGGAGATGGCAAGACTAAGAATATTCTCAATGAAAAGGGATGAAAAGGACAACCAGAAGTAACCATGGTAACTGACAGAATTATGAGGAACGTTTAAGATAAAATGTAATTGAAGAATTAAAATGCATCAACAACTAGTGATTCAGGTGCTATTAAATTGTGCCAGCTGCACAGTGCCATGTAATGTTCATTACAAGATCAATAGGAAAGGCAACATAATTCATCGGTGTACTGGGCCCACCCTGGCTGGGTGAAATGTGATAACTTGCAGTGGACATGCATTTGTCGAAATACTGACCAATGCACCATGATACTGCGAGAATGAGATCTCATGGGTTGAGGTTAACGCGTGTCAGATTTAAAACAGAGATGAGGAGGAACAGTTCTCTCAAAGTATCTTGAATCTGTAGAATTCACTGTCGCAAAGCACGGTGGATGCTGGGACATTGAGTAAATTTAAAGAGGAGATAGCCAGATTTTTGATGAGTGAAGGCCTTAAGGGGAGCAAGCAGGAAAATGGAGTTGAAACCAAGATGTAATCAGCCACGATTGTATTAAATGTACAACCTGGAGTCATGAGCAGAGCACAGCATCTCATGCCAATGTACCTTTAAGGTCTCACAAGCATTCAACCAGGCAGGCACCGGCAATTGGTGGAGTTTTGGGGTCCAGGAGAATAATAACACCTTTTATTTTGTAGGCTCCCAGATCATTCAGATGCTGGCCACAAAACTGGGTTCAGTTGCGGCTGTTGGTTAAGCAATATGGCTGCCCCTCGAGAGCCAAAATGGAGTTGAATGCACTTGATCCCTGGAACCCATTGGATACTGTGTGAAAGAGCAGCGAGCAAATCATGGTCTCAGTTTGTGTGACTCAAGTAGCATTTTTGGCTCAATATTCCCGCTTTGCCCTTTCTGGACATGTTAACCAGCAGAGAGGAACCATCACTGTTTAAAGGGAACATCAATTACTTACAGGTTAGCAATGAGGGACAATTCTAAAAATGTTTGATACCTTTCATGATTCTTTGAAGTTTCAAAGTTCTCCGGGGGGAATGGTTTGGCAAGTGCCCATTTCAAACCTTCAATTGTTCCCAGGATTGGGTGACAATATGCGTTCCCTTCATAATTAAGCAGGAAATGGTGGATGAATAGAGGCCACACAGAGTAAGACAAGATGATTTGATTTAAGGAGAATGACCCCTCGGCAGGAGGACTTATCCATTCAGTCATTCAGGAAACAACTCCCGAACCTTAGCCAGCAACAGTGTGGGAGAGACGCCAGGTCACGTTTGCAGAGCATGCTCACTGAAATCTCCCAGGCGGCTGTGGTGACAGCTCCCACCAAGGAGCAAGGCAAAGATGGAAATGCCAGTGACTGGAAAGGCGACCATGCCTTTATACATCAGGCATTTTCCAGGCAGGAGCTGGAGACATTTGCAGCATCTCACAGTGTGCCATCCTGTGTTGTACTGAGGTGCTCTGTTCCAAGACATTCCAATCATTCATGTCTGCTAGAGGTCGGGAGGCAGGGCACGTTACCTAAGTTATCTGGGATTGAAGGAACAGTTGTAGTCTCGGAATGGGTGAGTTTACGTGAATTGGCCAAAAGGCACCACCTCGGGCACAATCAATGTGAGAGGATAAAGGCTGGCATCTTGGAGTGGCATCTCAGTAATTCTCTTCAAATCAAAAAAAAAGCAAGGCTGTGAATAGAGGTTAAATACTGTTATGAAAAGTTTTGATAGAGTTAATTTAGAGAGAATGTTTCCTGTTGTAACAGCATAGTATTGACAAGTATCATTCACCCAACACAGACACGAGGTATAGGTTATCTTACAAAAAGACAGAATCTAACCATTACTCCTAGGCATTCTGTGGCATTACCATCACTGAATCCCCCACAATCAACATCCAGGCATTGACATTGGTCAGAAACTCAACTGAATTTATCACATAAACAGTGGCTACAAGAGCAGGTCAGAGGCACAGAATATTGCAGCAAGTAACTCATCTCCTGACTCCCCAAAGCCTGTCCATTACCAACAAGGTACCAATCAGAAGTGTGATGGAAAACACTTCATTTATCTGAATGAAGCTTGACCCCATTTAGGACAAAGCAGCCCATTTGATGGGCACCACTTCCACAACTACCCACTCCCTCCATCACTATCACTCAGTAGCAGCAATGTGTACTATCTACAAGATGCATTGCAGAAATTCACCAAAGATCCTTAGACAGTACCTTCAAAGCCCAGAACCACTACCATCTACAAGGACAAGAACAGCAGATACATGGGAATATAATCAACTGCATGTCACTCACCATCCTGACTTGGAAATATACAATGGGCAGCATGAAGATAGCATGTTGCCTGAAACTTCAATTAATAGGTTTTTTCAGATATCCCGGTCCCTGTCCATTTTTCTTCTTCTCATTTCCTATATCTTTCTTTTATATCTGCCATGCCGTGTAGTATCTAAAATATACACCAATTAGTGCAACACTTACTACATTAAAGTCATGACTTGGAGATGCCGGTGTTGGACTGGTGTGTACGAAGTTAAAAATCACACAACACCAGGTTATATTAAAGTCAGTAATGTGCCATCTCATTGTTAATGTGCCACCTCATTGCCTGAGGCATTACCTTTTCAGTTTTATTTTAAGATTTGTGATCAAGCAGCAAGATGCAATGCATTTTTAGTCATTGCAATCTTAACAAGGAGAGCTACTGAACCTAGAAGCCAGCTCACTCTGAACTCATGCTGTAGACAAATAACATCAAATTAGATGAGGCTTCAGTGCAAAGATGTGCTGATCAATTCAAAACAGATTCGAAGAATTACTTTGGATTACGGAAGGAACATGTTCAATTGATGTCAACTTGGCTGAAGTGAGCTGATTGAGGATGAAGATGTCTCAAAGAAATTATCTCAAAGTACTGTAAGAAATTATAAATTCATGTTTGTCATTTGGGAAAATGCATTTGTTTTTGTGACAACATTAGTGAATCCAGAATTATATAATAAATCAAACTAAACAAAACTAATTCCGGTAATACATGAACAAATAAGATTTTAAAATAGCACACTTATAATCCAGTCACTGTTAAATATTTACGAGCAGTATTTTGGAGGCTGTGTCCATAACAAAAGTATTAAGTCAATAAAACAGAGGGGAGTTAATGACAACTGAGGCTTTAAGTGACAATAAAACTGACACCTGATAATATGATGTCTTTAGTTGAAAATAATTGTTTTTTCCCAGTAAATTTGAATTTAACAATTCCAATGACTAGGAAAATAGCAATGCACAATTTGATAAACAAAGACATCTCAGATAATTAGCATGAATTGACTTTGAATCAAATGTGCCAAATTAGAAAGGTGCTAGAAACAATGGTGTTCTTAAGCTAACGTCATCACACGTCTTGCCCAGTGAAAATCACAGGAGGAAGGCCTATTGAGCGGGTTGGGCCAACACTAATTATTCCTGATGACAGCCAATACTACAATAGTATTAGAAATTATTTGCTCAGGACTTAATTGTTAAAGCCTCAACTGACAAAAGTGTTGACTAGAAACCATTTATTCACCCATCCCTTACTGCCAAGTAACCAATAGTACAACACAAGTCAAACATAGCTCTCTGCTGGAGTCATCTTCAGAAAGGTTAGTGTTTGTTGTCATACTCGCACTCGCCTGGAATTTCAGGAAAACACAGGGACTGCTGGAGAAACTCTGCAGGTCTGGCAACATCCATGCAGGGAAAACAGGATTGACACTGAGTCCTGGGTGACTCTCCCTCAGAACTAAAAGGTGCTGAAACATAGACTCTTTTTGTTTACTGGAATTTCACGCTTGCTCCAGCTTCATCACTGTAAATGTTTCAAACGTATGGTGAAACCGATAAATTTCTCCTGATTTTGGAAGATATGTCTTCATTTTTATATAGCTGATAAATAATGTTTTAACAATGTTTCAGTAAACAGTGAATGTGCAGGTCTGATATCTATCTCATGTCCAATACTGGAAAGGGAATATGCAGAGGTATGATTCCTAAGTGATCTAAAAGGCTGCATCACCTACAAAGTAAATACATATTAGATTGCTTACTTACAAGTGTGGAAACAGGCCCTTCAGCCCAACAAGTCCACACCGACCCTCCGAAGAGCAATCCACCCAGACCCATTCCCCTACATTTGCCCCTTCACCTAACACTTCAGGCAATTTAGCATGGCCAATTCACCTAACCTGCACGTTTTTGGATTGTGGGAGGAAACTGGAGCGCCTGGAGGAAACCCACGCAGACACAGGGAGAACGTGCAAACTCCACTCAGGAAAAATGTTTTTTTTTTCCGTTCCATGTAATGGAACATAGTGCTCCTGTTTAAAAAAAGACAGTACAGAAATGGGGAGACACAGGACAGTCCGTCTAACTCCAATAGTAAGAAAACTGTTAAAGATAATCATGCAGGTCAAACAGGAGGAGACAATGGCCTAGAGGATTCCTGATGAAGTGCTTTTGCTGGAAACATCGATTCTCCTGCTCCTCAGATGCTGCCTGACTTGCTCTGCTTTTCCAGCACCACACTCTCGACTTTGATCTCCAGAGTCTGCAGTCTCACTTTCTCCTAGAGGTATCATCGCCAGATTATTAAGTCAGAAACTCAGCTAACGTGCTGGTGACCTGGATTTAAGTCCCATCATGGCAGAGAGTGGAAGTTGAATTCAGTAAATAATCTGAAACAAAGAGTTCAGTGATAACCATGAAACGATTGTTGGAAAAACTCATCTGGGTCTTTTTGCAGCAGAGAGTGGCGGGAGCTGGGTGGAAATGAAGTCGGAGCACAAAGCCGGTTAGGAAGGTAAGTGATTATTATTTGAGTGGGTGGGTGTGTTCTAGACCCCAGGCCCTACAAAATAGGGCCTCCTCTAACCTAAATTAAAAGTCCACAGACTTGCCCCAAAAAGAGGGTCCAAGGCAGTTCCTGTGGATTGAAGAGTGAGGCTTTAGCTCAGGAGTCTTTGACAAGGAGGTTGAGTGAAGTGATTACGCCACAGTTGAAGAGGGTGAAGACATGACTGCCAAGCTGGTTCAGTGTGCTACGTGCTTGATGTGGGAGGTCAACGACTCTGGTGTGTCTGGCTCGTATAAGTGTGGAAAGTGTGTGCACGTTCAGCTACTGACAGAGCATATTGCAGCACTGATGAAAGAACTCGAGGACTTTAGGCTCATCCGAGAGTACGAGATCTTTCTGGACAAGACCTTCAGCGAGGTTATTACACTGACCATACCAGAAGAGAGCAGAAGAGAGCAGACTTTGAGGAAGGCAGAGAGGAGACAGGTGCAAGAGACCCTGGGGGAAGTACCTGTCAGGAACAAGTTGAATCTTTTGGAAACAGTAGAGATAGATGACACTGCCAGTCCGCGAGGCGGCCGGGTCTGTCAATCAAAAGTTGGCGCAGAGGCAGAGCGGAAGAGTCGGACATCGTACAGAGCCGTGGTAATAGGGGATTCCATAGTGAGAAGAACTGACCGGGGTTTTTGTGGCAGCAGGCAGGACTTAAGGATGGTGTGTTGCCTTCCTGGTGCCAGGTTTAAAGACATCACAGACAGAGTGCAGGAAACCCTCAAGGATGAAGGTGAAGAGCCAGAGATGGTGGTACATGTCGGCACAAATGATGTCGGGAAGAAGAGGAGGAACATACTACAGCGGGACTTCGGAGAACTAGGAAGAAGGCTGAAAAGCAGGACATCCAGGGTGGTTATCTCCGGTTTGCTTCCAGTTCCTCAGGCTGGTGAGGCCAGAAACAGGGAGATAATGGACTTGAACGTGTGGCTGGGAAACTGGTGCAGGAAGCAAGGATTTAAATTCTTGGATCACTGGGGTATGTTTTGTGGTAAGCATAAATTATACAAGAGAGACGGTTTGCACCTCAATAGGTTAGATTAGATTACTTACAGTGTGGAAACAGGCCCTTCAGCCCAACAAGTCCACAGCAACCCACTCAGACCCATTCCCCTGCACCTAACACTACGGGCAATTTAGCATGGCCAATTCACATAACCTGCACATTTTTGGACTGTGGGAGGAAACCAGAGCACCCAGAGGAAACCCACGCAGACACAGGGAGAATGCGCAAACTCCACACAGTCAGTCACCTGAGGCAGGAATTGAACCCGGTCTCTGGCGCTGTGAGGCAGCAGTGCTAACCACTGTGCCACCGTGCTGCACAGGGACCAGCATTCTGGCAGGCAGGTTTGCTACTGCAACACAGCTACATTTAAACTAAGTAGCGGGGGGGAGGGGACAAACTGGATGTTTAAGAAGGAAATTGAAGGGAAGGTTAGAACAAGGGAAGTCAAGAAAGACAACTGTATCAATGAGGCAGAAAACTCAAAAAGGGATCATGCTGTAAGGTTGAGTGAAATAGGAGTTGATGGGAAGGGTGAGGGCAGTAACAAATTAAAAATACTCTACATGAATGCACGAAGCATTAGAAATAAGATGGATGAGCTTGAGGCTGTTTTGGAAATTGGAAGATACGATATTGTGAGGATAACTGAGACGTGGCTTCAAGTGGACAGGGGCTGGGAAATGAATTTTCAAGGCTACACGTGCTATCGTAAGGACAGACTGACGGGCAGAGGGGGTGGGGTGGCCATGTTGGTATGGGATGATATTCAGTCCCTTGCGTGGGGGGGGCTACAATCAGGCGATGTAGAGTCAGTGTGGATAGAGCTGAGAAATTCTAAGGGTAAAAAGACCCTCTTGGGAGTTATCTACAGGCCCCCAAACAGTAGTCTGGATGTCGGATGTAAGTTGAATCAGGAGCTGAAATTGGCCTGTCGCAAAGATGGATTGTTATGGGGGATTTCAACATGCAGGTAGACTGGGAGAATCAGGATGGTATTGGACCTCGAGAAAGAGACTTTGTGGAGTGCCTCCGAGATGGATTCTTAGAACAGCTGGTGCTGGAGCCTACCAGGGAGAAGGCAATTCTGGATCTGGTTTTGTGCAACGAACCAGAATTGATCAGGGACCTCGAAGTGAAGGAGCCATTAGGAGGTAGTGACCATAATACAATAAGCTTCAATCTGCAATTTGAGAGGGAGAGGGTAAAATCGGAAGTGACAATATTTCTGTTGAATAAAGGGAACTATGGAGCTATGAGGGAGGAGCTGGCCAAAGTTCAATGGTGCAATACCTTAGCAGGGATGACAGTGGAGGAACAATGGCGGATATTTCTGGGTATAATGCAGAAGATGCAGGATCAGTTCATTTCAAAAAGGAAGAAAGATCCCAGGAGGAGGCATGGATGGCCGTGGCTGATGAGGGATGTTAAGAAACATATAAAGTTAAAAGAGAAAAAGTATAACATAGCAAAGATAAGTGGGAAAACAGAGGACTGGGAAGCTTTTAAAGAACAACAGAGGATTACTAAGAAGGAAATACGCAGTTAAAAAATGAGGTACAAAAGTAAACTGGCCAAAAATATAAAGGAGGATAGTAAAAGCTTTTTTAGGTATGTGAAAGGCAAAAAAATGGTTAAGACTAAAATTGGGCCCTTGAAGACAGAAACAGGGGAATATATTACAGGGAACAAAGAAATGGCAGAAGAATTGAATTGTTACTTCAGATCTGTGTTCACTGGGGAAGACACAAGCAATCTCCCTGAGGTAACAGTGGCTGAAGGACCTGAACTTAAGTGAATTTATATTTGCCAGGAATTGGTGTTGGAGAGACTGTTAGGTCTGAAGGTTGATAAGTCCCCGGGGCCTGATGGTCTACATCCCAGGGTACTGAAGGAGGTGGCTCTAGAAATCGTGGATGTGTTGGTGATTATTTTCCAGAGTTCGATAGATTCGGGATCAGTTCCTGCAGATTGGAGGGTGGCTAATGTTGTACCACTTTTTAAGAAAGGTGGGAGAGAGAAAGCAGGAAATTATAGACCAGTTAGTCTGATCTCAGTGGTGTGAAAGATGCTGAAGTCTATTATAAAGGATGAAATTATGACACATCTGGATAGTAGTAACAGGATAGGTCAGAGTCAGCATGGATTTATTAAGAGGAAATCATGCTTGACTAATTTTCTGGAATTTTTTGAGGATGTAACTCTGAAGATGGATGAGAGAGATCCAGTAGATGTAGTGTACCTGGACTTTCAGAAAGCTTTTGATAAAGTCCCACATAGGACGTTAGTCAGCAAAATTAGGGCACATGGTATTGGGGGCAAAGTACTAACTTGGATTGAAAGTTGGTTGGCTGATAAGAAACAAAGATTAGTGATAAACGGCTCAATTTCGGAATGGCAGGCAGTGACCAGTGGGGTACCGCAGGGATCCGTGCTGGGACTGCAGCTTTTTACAATATATGTTAATGATATAGAAGATGGTATTAGTAATAACATTAGCAAATTTGCTGATGATACAAAGCTGGGTGGCAGGGTGAAATGTGATGAGGATGTTAGGAGATTACAGGGTGACCTGGACAGGTTAGGTGAGTGGTCAGATGCATGGCAGATGCAATTTAATGTGGATAAATATGTGGTTATCTACTTTGGTGGCAAGAACAGGAAGGCAGATTACTACCTAAATGGAATCAATTTAGATAAAGGGGTAGTACAAAGAGATCTGGGTGTTCTTGTATACAAGTCAATGAAGGTAAGCATGCAGGTACAGCAGGTAGTGAAGAAGGCTAATAGCATGCTGGCCTTCATAACAAGAGGGATTGATGAGAGAAGCAAAGAGGTTCTTCTGCAGCTGTACAGGGCCCTGGTGAGACCACACCTGGAGTACTGTGTGCAGTTTTGGTCTCCATATTTGAGGAAAGACATTCTGGCTATTGAGGGAGTGCAGCGTAGGTTCACGAGGTCAATTCCTGGAATGGCGGGACTACCTTACGCTGAAAGACTGGAGCAACTGGGCTTGTATACCCTTGAGTTTAGAAGACTGAGAGGGGATCTGATCGAGACATATAAGATTATTAAAGGATTGGACACTCTGGAGGCAGGAAACATGTTTCCTCTGATGGGTGAGTGCCGAACCAGAGGACACAGCTTAAAAATACGGGATAGGTCATTTGGACAGAGATAATTAGAAATTTCTTCACCCAGAGAGTGGTGGCTGCGTGGAATGCTCTGCCCCAGAGGGCAGTGGAGGCCCAGTCTCTGGATTCATTTAAGAAAGAGTTGGATAGAGCTCTCAAGGATAGTGGAATCAAGGGTTATGGAGATAAGGCAGGAACAGGATACTGATTATGGATGATCAGCCATGATCATATTAAATGGTAGTGCAGGCTCGAAGGGAAGAATGGCCTACTCCTGCACCTATTGTCTATTGTCTATTGGGTCACTAATGCCTTTTAGGGAAGGAAATCAGCCATCATTACCTGGTCTGGCCTACATATATTCTCCAGACCCACAGCAATATGGTTGAATCTTAACAATCTAATCTAATCTATCCTTTTGGCAATTAGGAATGAGCAATAAATGTGCCCTAGCTAAATTTTAGGTTTGTATCTACAAATACCTATTGCCCCACTCACCATAATAACATGCCACTTCTCAATTAATAAAAAGTCTCCAACTCTTGAGACTGTAAAAATGAGTTGGGAATGAATTTCTAATAAACAAATTGTGCTAATCTAGACTTTCAGGTAGTTGGATTTCCAATATCTTCAGTCCCACTTGTTTAGTCCAAGTTCACTATTGATGAAGAAGGACTTTCAATCTCTCAAATTTCGGAGCACTGGTGCCTGGTTAATTGACCTAATCCTTATCATTTGTTTAGCATATGTGTAATTACTTGTCAAAATTTAGATAATTGGTACAGCTTTTCTTCAAAAGACCTTTTGAAAATTTTGGTTAGCATCAGTTATTTTATCACCTGTTTGCAATTTAGGGCCAGTGATTAATCAAAATTGAATCTAATTGTCCCTCATAACACAATCACCTTTAAGTCCTTTCTTTAGATTATTTTTTCAATTTAGCAATGCTCTGAATTATTCAGACACCTTATGACAAAAGAGAGGTTGGTCATGGGTAATATTTCCTCATTTCCCCTCTCCCGTGTCATCGTAGATCCAACTTTCCAAATTGGTACTGCCCTCTTGACCTGTCCTACCTGTCCATTTTCCTTCCCACCTATCCACCCAACCCTCCGCTCTGACCTATCACATCACCCCCCCACCTGCATCCACCTATTGCCTTCTCAGCTACCTTTCCTCCATGTCCCACCCCACCTTCTATTTATCTCTAAGTCCCCTTCCCATTCCACTCCCAACCACCCTCCCATTCTTGATGAAGGGCTTATGCCTGAAATGTCGATTTTCCTGCTCCTCGGATGCTGCCTGAACTGCTGTGCCTTTCCAGTACCATACTTCTTGAGTCTGATCTCCAGCATCTGCAATCCTCACTTTCTCCACAGTATTGCTGGCCCAGATAATTGACTTGAGGTTATGAGTTAAAATCCTACCATTGCACATCAATTGAATTGGAATTCAACTAATAAGTCTGGAGTATAAGTGTAGCCATAGTAATGATGACCATGAAACAATCATTCATTGTTGTAAAAACCCATCTGGTTCACAAATGTGTCTTTATGGAAAGATATCTTCCATCCTTACCTGGTGTAGTCTTCATGGGATTCTAGACTCACGGCAATGTGGTTGAGTCTGAACTGACTTTGAAATGGTCCAGCAAGCAACTTAGTTCAAGAACAATTAGGAATGAACAACAAATACTGAGCTTGCAAGTGACAGCCACACCATATGAAAAAGACTAAAGATCATGGCTAGGCTGGTGGGCTCATAAATGTTCTACAGCAAGAGAATGTTGGATGTGTACATAACTATTGTATTCACATATACCCAGCACACATTTTCTTTGGAATAATCTTCTATGAGGTCTTCAGTTCCTTAAGTGATCACACTTATTATATAAACACATATTGTCAATAAACGTATAAGGGATCATAGTATTGAACAAAAACATGGCATCTTATCCCATTGTGCTTATATTATGATGGCTTTGTAAAAGAGCAGATGTTTCCAAATCCGATTGCTTCAAAAGGAGACAAAACACAATCTGATTAAAAATTAAAATGAATTCTGAATGATCTAAGGCTTGATCTGGAAAATAGTTATTGGTTTGATGCAGAACTGAGCTTCAGATCTGCTGTAGTTCTCAGCACAAAGCAGATTTCCAATCTGGTCATCATTGTTCAATGACTCATCAGCTAAATGTCCATTAGAATAATCTAAAATAGTGAGTGTTCAAATCTGTAGATGGCTGGACTATATTTCCTGAACTCATCTGCTGCTGAAACTCTCACTCCTTCCTCTCTTACCTCCAGGCTTGACTATTCCAAAGCATTTCTGACTGACCACACCCTCCATAAACTTGAAATCATCCTAAATTTGTATCTGAACTCATGCCTGTCTACCTGTGTGTTCACTCATCCACACTAGGGCCCAGTCAAAACCTTTATTTGAAAATTTGCAACTGTTTTTATATCCTATCAATATCCCTTACCTTTCCCTGTCTCTCTCTAATCTTCCCTAATTGTTGTTTCTTTGCCTTCTTTGATTGTAATTGTTTCAGCATTGGTGGTCACACCTTCAGTTGTGTGAGGACTATTCCCTGCCTACACCTCTCCATCTGCCTACCTCCTGTAAGCTACTAGTTAAAACCTACCGCTTTGAACATACTTATGGTCATTTGTTCATTTGGTTTAATATCTCTTTAAAGAACCTGTGCCAGATTTTGTTTTATAACCAGGTCAATTAGGGATGGATAATAAATGCTAACCAAGCTAGCAACACTCTCGTCCTGTAAATGAATAAAACAATTGCTCCTCTGAAATGTCTTGGGACATTTTATTATGTTAATGACACTGTTGTTCTTATTTGTGTTGTAACCTGAAGACATTTGCTGTAGAGACATCAAATCACTCCTCCAAGGGGCAGACAGTGGCCTAGGCATATTATCCCTGGCCCATTAATCCAGAGACTCAGGTTATGTTCTGGGGTCATGGGCTCAAATCCTGCAATGGCAGATAGTGGAATTTAAAATCGATAAATATCTGGAGTTAAGGGTCTAATGATAACCATGAATCCAATGCCAGTTGTTGGAAAAACCTATCTGGTTCACTAATGCCCTTTAAGGAAGGAAACTGCCATCTTTATCTGATCTGGCCTACATGTAACTCCAGACCCACAGCAATGTGGTTGACTCTTAACTGCCCTCTGGGCAATTAGGGATGGGTAATAAATGCTGGCCGAGCCAGTGACACCCTCATCCTGTGAATGAATTAAATTTTAAGAAAAACTAAATTAGATATTAAAACAAACAGATTATGTGTCATTATTAAATCCCCCCCAGCTCAAGGTATGTAATGATGTAAACAAAGTTCTATTATTTTCTCCTTGACTGGCCATTTTTGTTCATGGTTACTTGCAAAGATGTAGTGATTAGCTATCTCCATAGAAACAGTGACTAGCCAATCATTAAAATTTCTATTTCAAGACATTTGACAATTCGCGTGTAGAATATTCAGTGCTTTTTCATTAGTCATATTTGTTTTACATGAGGCATGTTTAACTGGGATGCAAAAAACAAGCATGATGCTCAAGGAACAGCAGGCGTGTCCTCCAAAGTAAACAACACAAAAATTACTGGGTGATCTCAGCAAGTCTGGCAGCATCTGTGCAGTTAGAAGATAGAGCTAATGTTTCAAGTCCAGTATGACTCTTCTTTGTAACTCAAAGGAGTAGGAAAATGATAATTGGTTCATATTTTTGACAGAGACGGAGGAGGAGCAAGGGGAACGGATAGTGTGGAAGTACAAGATGAAAGCCCAAAGGGGTTGCTAACTGTGGTGAGAGAGGAAGAGATGTAAAATGGGTACAATCCCTATTCTCTTTCATTGCGGGGTTGGAGGTAACAATGCTGTCACTTTAAAAAGATTATTTTGTCCTTGGTTTTTTTTAAAAGAAAGGTTGTAAAGGCAGAGGTGCCGAGGAATCGAATGATTTAACAGTTTAACAATGGAAGGGGAGTGGCCAGAGTTCTCCCAGTTCAGGTTTTATTCACATTTGTTTTAGCTTTAGTGGTCACTCAATGTGAGTCCAGAAGAGTTGCAAGCTTCAGTAAAGGATTCCTCTGACTTTCTCTGAAATCTCTGTCTGGATGTTGCTCCCTCCTGCCTGTAAGAACCTGTATTTGAATTTACCTTTTAGCCTAGGGGTGTGCTTTTGGGATGTTACTCTTTTGGAACAGGTAATTAGTTAAGTTGCTGAATTGAGTTAGTTAAGTTTTCCAATACTTAAGGTATTCTATGTCCTACTTTCCTTTGTTTATGTTTAAACTGTAGTGATTAAATAAATTCTGTTTTGCTTAAAGCTGAGTGGTTTGACCAGCTGCATCACACCTGGAATATTCAGTTCACATAGGCTTTTAAAATAAAAAAAAGTTAGGGTCTTCGTAACTTTCTTAAAATATTTTGAGGTGGTCTGGCCCAGTCCATAACCTGGAAAAGTAAGAACAGATAGGGAGAGCTGAAGCCATGCAGAGATTTTTAAACATAAATGAGAATTTCAAAATAAAGATGTTGCTCAACCAGGAGCCAATGTATGACAATAGGCAGATAGCTGATGGGGGAATGGGACTTGCTGTGGGATAACACAAGCTTTTGGATGACTCTAAGTTTGAGGACAATAGAAGTGAGGGCTCAGTCAGAAGTGCTTTGGAATAGTCAATATCTCAGTGCTGTACAAGTTTAATGAGGTTGAATTTCTGAGGCAGTCAGTGCTTTTGCATCAAAATTGTTGGTAAAGAAGGGCTCATGCCTGAAACATCGATTCTTCTTCTCGTTGGATGCTGCCTGACCTGCTGCGCTTTTCCAGCAACACATTTTCAGCAGAGATGACAGAAAGGCTCATGGGAAATTATCTATCCATGATTTTAGCCAAAGATTGACTCACAAAATGTGATGTCAGTTATTAAAAATTCATAATATTGCAAAGCAAATGAAAGTTTAACCCATAGTTGCAAGGATACTGGTATGTACACCAATTTTATACAATTCTCCTTGTCTTTGCTATATTTACTTGACTGAGAGCCAACACCAATAAAGACTTGATCTCAGAAGGATTATTCTTGAGACAGACAAAGTGAATTTTTGACTGAGTTTGACAGTTTTTAAGTGATTATAATATAATATGTTGTTCTGTGACTTCTTTCGTACATACAGTATCCTAATGTTTATTTGGGCACAATTAAGAGGTATGAAATGTTTAAAGTTTCCATCACTGATCACTGATGGTCTGCCTCATGATCACTTCTATGATCCATTGGAATGGCAATTTGTGTTTCAAAGAGAATGCTGAATGTTCCTTTTGCTCAACAATGCAGTCTTGTTGTGGGCCAATGGGTATGCATTAACTTTGATTGTCGAGATAGAGAATTAGGGTTCTAGGGAGTTGCTGAGTGGCATTGAGATGGCATGGAGGGTATGAGGGCTATTGGGGATAGATGGGGTGGGAGGTACATAATCATAACCTTTTTGAACCCAGCTTTCAAAATATTTTCAAATCCAGACTGGGTCTTGACCTTTGTGAAGACCCTGATCCAGTATCCATGGAGAAACCAGCTATACTCCATGAAAACTGCAAGGGGCTCAAAGATAACAGCCCTCTGAATCAGGCTGGCTTGCTTGGGATTGTAGGTGCTGGCTTACAACCTGCGCCCCTAACCTGTGAAAATTGTCTCCTGCCAGGAATGAGGGTGGAAACCTGAAATTGAGACTCAGCCAATTTAAAAGGCTCTGGAGCCATCTGTACTCAGTGAAAATCCACCTTCGAATGTCGATAGCCTGTTTTTCATAATTCCTGTTCCATCTCCCTATTACATTCCTTAAGCCAAGAAGTGTATTACCTGCTCATTCAATCAGCTTAGTGCCTGCTCTTTCATAAAATATGATCATGGCTGATCAGCCAGCTTAATCCCTTGTTCCCATTTACTCCTCATAATCTTTGATCATTTCATCGAACAGAAAAGAATAACAATTTATTGTTACTTGTATTGGTGAAAATACAGGGACATGTATATAAGGCACCACAATTCAGTGGCATCTTAAAAACAGAGATGATAAAAAGTAATAATTGAGACAAACTTAGAGCAAAGTTCATCTTTTATTCCCTCTGTGGCTCCTGGGTTATGGGACACCGTTACCAAAGAAAGGGTTTCCAGCTCAGACCCAACATACTGCTACCGCCAAAACTGACTCCAAAGCCACTACAAGGCCACCATAGCCGGGGGAAGGACTGAATGGACCCACCGAGTCGCAGACGCTGAAGTCATCACTCAAAACATCAGCATTTGCAGTCACTGTCCGTAGCCGCTACATTGCCGTCATAGCAACAAGAAATGAATCGGAAACACCGTGCTACCACCAGAATAAATATTGCTACACCACTGCACTGCCACATCACTGCATGGGCACAATGTCACACCGCCACAGTGCCTCGCTGGCACACTGCCTCCCCACCACACCGTAACACCGCACACCACTGTACCACTAACACTGCCACACTGTAACGCCGCCACATTGTAACCACACCACCATGGCAGTGTTACAGTGTGACTGAGTGGTGGTGTTACTGTGTGATGGTGTGGTGGTGTTACAGTGTGCCAGTGTGACAGTGTTATGGTGCTCCACTGTGCCGGTATGGTGTGTGACAGTGTTACGGTGTGACGGTGTGGCAATGTTACAGTGCGGCAGTATAATGGTGTTACGGTGTGACGGTGTGGCAGTGTATTGGTGTGGCAGTGTGGCAGTGTGACGTGTGGCAATGTTACAGTGCGGTTGTGTAATGGTGTTACGGTGTGACGGTGTGGCGGTGTGTTGGTGTGGCAGTTTGGTGGTGTGATGGTGTGGCATTGTTACAGTGTGGCACTGTAATGGTGTTACGGTGTGACGGTGTGGCAGTGTATTGGTGTGGCAGTGGGGTGGTGTGACGGTGTGGCAATGTTACAGTGCGGCGGTGTAATGGTGTTACGGTGTGACAATGTCGCAGTGTTACAGTGATCCGGTGTTACGGTGTTATGGTGTGCTGCTGTGGCAGTGTAATGGTGTAGCAGTGTAACAGTGTTACGGTGTGGCAGTGTTATGGTGTGACAGAGTGGTGGTGTTACTGTGTGGCGGTGTGGCGGTGTGGTGGTGTTACAGTGTGCTAGTGTGACAGTGTTATGGTGCTCCAGTGTGCCAGTATGGTGGTGTGACAGTGTTACGGTATGACAGTGTGGCACTGTAATGGTGTTACAGTGTGACGGTGTGGCAGTATTACAGTGTGGCAGTATAATGGTGTTTCGGTGTGACGGTGTGGCAGTGTTACAGTGATCTGGTGTTACGGTATTATGGCATGATGATGTGGCAGTGTAATGGTGTAGCAGTGTAACAGTGTTACGGTGTGGCAGTGTTACGGTGTGCTGGTGCAGCAGTGTAATGGTGTGGCAGTGTTACAGTGTAATGGTGTGGCAGTGTTATGGTGTTACGGTGTAAAAGTGTGGCAGTGTTACAGTGTGCCGATGTTATGGTGTACTCGTGTGGCAGTGTAATAGTGTGGTGGTGTGGCGGTGTTACGGTGTGGTGGTGTATCAGTGTTATGGTGTGATGGTGCGGCAGTGTTACGGTGTGCTGGTGTTTTGGTGTGCCCATGTGGCAGTGTTACGGTGTGACAGTGTGACGGTGTGGCAGTGTTACAGTGTGATGGTGTGGCAGTGTAATGGTGTGGAGGTGTGGCAGTGAGGCAGTGTGACGGTGTGATGTTGTGCTGGCGTGGTGATGTGGTGGTGTAACAGTGCGGCAGTATTTATTCCAGTGGTGGCATGGCGGTTCTGGTTTGTTCCTTGTTGCTATGGCAGCAATGTAGCGGCTCCATGCAGTGACTGGAGTGAATTGAATTGAATTGAATTGAATTTATTGTCATGTGTACCGAGACATCATGAAAAGTTTTGTCTTGCGAGCAATACAGGCAAATCACAGAGTTAAGTAGCATAGATAGTAAATAATAGGTAAACAGCGGCTAAAACAAAAACACAGGTACAGGCGAATGCAAAGAGCTTGTGATCCATTCAGTATTCTTACAACAGTCGGGTAGAAACTGTTACAAAACCGATTGGTGTGTGTGTTCAGGCTTCTGTACCTTCTCCCCGATGGTAGAGGTTGTAGAAAAACATTGTCAGGGTGGGATGGATCTTTGAGAATGCTGGCGGCCTTTCCTTGACAGCGGGCCTGGTAGATGGATTCTCTAAATGGGAGGTTGGCCTTTGTGATTGTCCAGGCTGAGTTCACCACTCTCTGTAACTGTCTCCGATCTTGAATGGTACACTTGCCATACCAGGTAGTGATACATCCAGATAGAATGCTCTTGATGGCACATCTATAAACGATGGCAAGGGTATTCACTGTCATGCCAAATTTTCTCAGCTGCCTGAGGAAGAAGGCTGGCTTTAGTGATTACTTCAGTGTCGGTGACTCGGTGGGTCCACTCAGTCCCTTCCCTAGCTGTGGCAGCTATTTAGTGGCTTCAGTGTCAGTTTTGGCAGGAGCAGTACAGTGGCTCTAATCCAGAAACCCTTTATTCGGTGGCAGTGTCCCATAACACAGGAGCTGCGGAGGGAATAAAAGATGAACTTTGCTCTAAGTTTGTCTCAACTATTTATTTGTATAATCTCTGTTATTAAAATGCCACTGAATTTTGGTGAATTATACACATGTCCCTGTATTTTCATCAATACAAGTGACAATAAATTATTATTCTTTTCTATTCTATGAAGTGATCAAAGATTATAAGGGGAAAATGGGAACAAGGGATTGAGCTGGATGATCAGCCTTGATTATATTTTAGTGATAGAACAGGCTCTAAGGGCCAAATGGCCTACCCCAATCTATTTTCTATTTTTCGATGTTATAAGTGACGTGTTGTACACTTGTAGTCTTGTCACATCCCTCTGTATTCTGCTGGGTTAGGAGATCAAACACATATGTGGATCGCTGAGAAGATGCATAAGTGGGCCTGTCATCTGCCTATGGGGTAAAAGACAGGCAGTACAATCAACTCTGGAATGAATTACATGGACAACGGAGAATGCGAGGCCAAGAAAGCATGTGAATAATTGACTCCTGACGTGGAAAACATATGGATGAGATTTTTCCCTGGTGCATTGAATACTGTTTATTATATCTTGGAATAAGCGATAATACAAACCAGCATGCATTACTGTTATGTCATGGGGTAAACTCTCCTGCTTAATTATACCAGCAACACAGGAAAGATTTATCCCATGCAGTATCTATGAAAATTCAAGAGGCCAAGAACTATCTAAAGTACAAATTAACAACTTCATTTTTTAAATATAGAATAATTAACTCACAACTATTTACAACTCCTTCCTCTAACCTATCTTTTACTTTCCCTTCTGTAATACTTGTCCGATAAAACCCCCGAGTAAGATTTACCAAAAAATTCAAATTTCAAAACTAGCCAGCTGTTGTATCTTCCTCCGTAGATTTGCTCTCTCGGTCAGTGTCGATTTTTTTTTTCTGTGTGCAAACTCCTTCTCTAGATAGGTACCTCTCAGAGAGTTCTGACTAGCAGCCTACATCTGTTGGTCTTTTGGCAGTTTGCCCCCAATTGTTCAATTTTCCCTGGTCTTATACCCCCAAAGCATCCTATTGTGTCATTGGCTTTTAATATTGTCAATATAGTAAATTCAAATTTGATTGGAGTTCAGTTTTTTTAGGGCATATAATTTAAACTGACTGATCTAATTTAAATTTGTTTTTGTCTCTAGGCAACCAGCTACCTTAGCTGCTTGACTACATGTTACATTTTATTTTATTCAGAACACTTGTTACTGTCAGATAATTCTGCTAGCTTTTAACTATCTTAAAGGTACAGTACAACCACATCTTCATAACAGTTACACAGCACAGCCACTGGACCAGAGGAAAACATCATCAGTAATACACAGTCCAATTAAATATATCTTAATTCTATTTAAACACTTCTTGAGAGAAAAGTTAAAACATTGTATAGAATAAAATAAGACCCTAGTTTGACTTATAGCCCCTTGTACCTACAGAGCTAAAATTGTAGTTTAAAACTAGCTAAGAATTTCTCCACAACATATTATGCATCTGGCTGGGTATATGGATAGGAAGGGTTTAGAGGGATATGGGCCAAATGCTGGCAAATGGGACTAGATTAATTTAGGATATCTGGTCAGCATGGACGAGTTGGACCAAAGGGTCTGTTTCCATTCTGTACATCTCAATGACTCTCTTTATTCATCATTATTTATTCTTTTCAAAGCGAATTAATAGATTAATAAACATGTTTTGGTGGTTAAAACACCAGGAACACTTGTTCAGTTCAAGTGACTATTTGCATCTAGTTTTGCTGAAAATTCTGATAATGCATAAAGGAAGATTGTGCCAAAGAAATTTCCTCTGTATTTGCCGGATGTTTCTTTTTTCCGTAGGTCATGTAGGTAGCCCTCTTCCATCCTCACCAATCTACTCGTGTTCACAAAGATGCTAATATTGCCACTTCCGCCCTTCATTCTTGTCCCTGTCAAAGCTCTCGTCAATCTCTTTTCCAACTCAGGATTCAATTATTCCAATGATTTCCTGGTTTCACATTCCACAAACCCCATACCATTCAACCCAAAGATGATTCTTCTGCATGCCATTTAGCCCAGAGCAAGATAACAAGCCCCACTCACACATTATCCCTCTTTTCAGTGACCACATTGGTTTCTCTCCCCAGTGGTGCAAATTTAAAATCTTCATCTTCAGGTTGAAATTCCTACCTGGCTTTTCCCTTTCCACATTTCTCCAGATCTTTCACTCTGCAGGAAGTTGAGCTCTGTCATACATCCAGCTCCTGCTCTCTTATCCCAATGATCAAGGGCAGGACCTTCAAATTCGGAAAGCTGTTCTCCATACCTTTCCAGCAGCCTTTGTCTGCCTCACTGAACGTGTTTTTTGTGATGGAGTGGTAATGTCACTGAACAAGCAATCAGAACCCCAGACCAATGTTTGAGAGATATAGGTTCAAATTCTTTCATGGCAGATGGTGAAATTTGAATGCGATAAAAAAGCTGAAATTAACAGCTAGCCAAAGGCAACCACGTTCATTCATCTGGCTCACTAATGGCCTTCAGGGTATGAAATCTGCCATCCTTACCTGGTCTGGCCTACCTGTTACTCCAGACCCACAACAATATGGTTAGCTCTTAACATCCTCTGGGAAATTAGGGATGGACAATCAGTGCTGGACTAGCCAATGACACCCTCACCCCATGAATGAATTTTTTAAAACTTTCCAACATTAATTTTTTTGGATCAATTTTTGTGCTTCTGTGGGTCTGTAAAGTGCCTCAGGGCACATTTCAAAACTAATGGGACCAGATGGAGATAGACTATTACTTTTACTTGGTTTTCTTGATAGAAACACACATTGACTTCATATGTTCAAATTGCTTCTTAAGAATTCAGAAAGAGCTCAGTAATACAGCAAAATCCACTTTCTTTGAATCATTAATAGTTCATGAATCTAAAACATTAAGAGAAATTGTCAGAAATACTCAAATAATTATACATTGAATAAGGCAGCTAAAGATGCTTTGAGATTTACAGAAGTTTTATTCCGAATAGACAGAGTTTGTTGAAAGTGGAGTTGCAGGTGGACAGGTTGGAGAAGAAGGCGTTCAGTACGCTTGCCTTCATTGATCAGAGCATTGAGTATCAGACTTGGGAGGTCATATTGTGGCTGTACAGGAAATTATTTCGGCCACTGTTGGAATATTGCGTTAAGGTTTGGTCACCCTGCTATAGAAAAGATATTGTTAAACCTGAAAGGTTGCAGAAAAGATTTACAAGGATGTTGCTAGGGTTGGAGGGTATCAGCTACAGGGAGTGATTGAATCAGCTGGGATTGTTTTCCCTGGAACATTGGAGACTGAGGGGAGACCTTATAGAGGTTAGGATGAATAGACAAGATATTTTTCCCCAGGATAGGGGAGTCCAAACCTGGAGGGCATGAACCTCGGGTGAGAGAGGAAAAATATAAAAGGAACCTAAGGGACAATATTTTCTGGCAGAGGGTGGCGTGTGTATGGAATAAGCTGCCAGTGGAAGTGGTGGAGGCTGGTACAATTATGCATTTAAAGGGCATTTGGATGGGTATATGAATAGGAAGGGTTGAGAAGGATATGGGCCAAGTGCTGGTAAATGGGACTAGATTAGGTTCGGATAGCTGGTTGGCATGGACAAGTTGGACAAAGAATAGGGATTAGGTGCAATGGTGGTCAGGAAGGATGAAAGAGAATTAGAATGAGGTCCAAGGCACACTTCAAATGACAGACTGTAATGATTAAGGTTAATGAGTTGGAGACCACAAGTAACCACAGAGCATTTCATGGCATAGCAGAAATTGAGTTCAAACAAGCAAGAATGGGCCCTTAATATCCCTGGGTCGATAGTAGTCAGGAAAGATAAGGAAGTAAAACTGAAAGGAATGGAACTATTAATCAGAAGAAGCAGATGGTTGCAGGGTGCACAACATTGCCAGTGATAAGCTTCTCAATGGCAGCAATAAAAAAGCCCACTCCTCCAGGGTGTCCCATCCATGAAGCGGAATGTTTCATCTTGGTTTTGTTTGGGGGGTGGTGGGGAAGGGAGTTGGGGGTATGAGAAACCAGAGTCAGGTCACGTTCTGATTCCTGAACCAAATGTTCAGTCATTGAAGGACTGGTGGGAAAGCGGTCACTCATAGAACATAGAACAATACAGCACAGAACAGGCCATTCGGCCCACGATGTTGTGCCAAACATTTGTCCTAGCTTAAAAACCTATCCATGTACCTATCCAATTGCCACTTAGAGGTCACCAATGATTCTGACTCTGCCACTCCCACAGGCAGCGCATTCCATGCCCCCACTACTCTCTGGGTAAAGAACCTACCCCTGACATCCCCCCTATACCTTCCACCCTTCACTTTAAATTTATGTCCCCTTGTAACACTCTGTTGTACCCGGCGAAAAAGTTTCTGACTGTCCACTCTATCTATTCCCCTGATCATCTTATAAACCTCCATCAAGTCACCCCTCATCCTTCACCATTCCAATGAGAAAAGGCCTAGCACTCTCAACCTATCCTTGTACGACCTATTCTCCATTCCAGGTAATATCCTGGTAAATCTCCTCTGCACCCTCTCCAAAGCCTCCACATCTTTCCTAAAATGAGGCAACCAGAACTGCACACAGTACTCCAAATGTGGCCTTACCAAGGTCCTGAACAGCTGCAACATCACCTCACGACTCTTGAATTCAATCCCTTTGCTAATGAACACTGATACGCCATAGGCCTTCTTACAAGCTCTATCCACTTGAGTGGCAACTTTCAAAGAGCTATGAACATAGACCCCAAGATCCCTCTGCTCCTCCACCTTACTAAGAACCCTACCGTTAACCCTGTATTCCGCATTCTTATTTGTCCTTCCAAAATGGACAATTTCACACTTGGCAGGGTTGAACTCCATCTGCCACTCCTCAGCCCAGTTCTGCATCATATCTAAGTCCCTTTGCAGCTGACAACAGCCCTCCTACCTATCCACAACTCCACCAATCTTCGTATCGTCTGCAAATTTACTGACCCACCCTTTGACTCCCTCTTCCAAGTCATTAATAAAAGTTACAAACAGCAGAGGACCCAGAACTGATCCCTGCGGAACTCACCTTGTAACTGGGCTCCAGGCTGAATATTTACCATCCACCACCACTTTCTGACTTCGACCGGTTAGCCAGTTCTCTATCCAACTGACCAAATTTCCCTCTATCCTGATTTTCTGCATAAGCCTACATGGGGAACCTTATCAAATGCCTTACTAAAATCCATGTACACTACATCCACTGCTCTGCCCTCATCCACATGCTTGGTCACCTCCTCAATGAATTCAATAAGACTTGTAAGGCAAGACCTACCCCTCACAAATCCGTGCTGGCTGTCCCTAATCAAGCAGTGCCTTTCCAGATACTCATAAATCCTATCCCTCAGTACCCTTTTCATTACTTTGCCTACCACCAAAGTAACTGGCCTGTAATTCCCAGGGTTATCCCTATTCCCTTTTTTGAACAGGGGCACAACATTCGCCACTCTCCAGTCCCCTGATACCACTCAGTCACTCACCTGAAATTCTGACAAAGGCGACCCATAATTGCCATGGAAACGGAACTCCCTGTGTGGGCAGTGGCTGGGCTCATGAAGATGAGGGCCAATCAGAGGCCTCACAGCTTCAAAGGACAACCTGGCACGGTGATTCAGAGTAAGGGAGAGGTGGAGGGCTGAGGTATAAAAGTTTCTGATTGATTTACTATTTACTAAAATATATATCAGTAAAAATGATAAAAAGTAGCCTGTCTTCAATTATTAGGGGCTTGGTGGAAATGGGTGAGTCTTTCTAAGGCAGGTATGTGTCTGGCTTTGGGAATGAAGTCAATGTTGTCTGTGGGTCTGAAAGGGCTAATACTGAGCAGTGGCATAGCAACACCCACTACAACGAGATCATATACACTTGTAGATTGTCCGGTTTAGGATCTCGAAGGAGTGCAGGACTTGGAGTATTGTGTCTAGTTTTGCTTTCCTTATCTGAGGAAGGGTGTTTTGGTTCTGATTTGAAAAGTGTGGTGCTGGAAAATCACAGCAGATCAGGCAGCATCCAAAGAGCAGAAGAGTCGACATTTCGGGCATAAGCCCTTTATCAGAAATGTGAAGGGTGGGGGAAGGGTGCTGAGTGACTAAAAAAGAACAGAATCTGTATCCCTCTATTCCCTTCTTATTCACGTATTTGTCCAGGTGCTTCTAATGCTGCTATTGTGTCTGCACCCACCACCCTTTTGTGTGTTTTGGATCTGAAGGGAGAGTAAGGAAAGTTTATCAGATGGATTCCTCAGGTGAAGAGAGATTGAGCAGTCTTGGCCTATACTGTCTGGGGTTTAGAAACATGAGAAGAGATCTAACTGAGCTTAATATGATGGTGAAGGGGATTGACAAAGTGACTGTAGAGAAGATGTTGCCTCATGTGGGACAATCTAGAATGAGGGGCAGCAGATTTAAAACAGAGATGAGGAGAAATTAGAAACAAAACTAAAATTGCTGAAAATGCTCAGCAGGTCTGGCAGCATCTATGGAAAGAAAGGAGAGTTAACGTTTCGACTGCCTTCTGTCAGATGGCCAATCCTCAACCTTCTTTAAAGGTTGAGTCCATGGTTAAGAAAGCAAATGTAATGTTGTTATTTATCTCAAGAGGGTTGGAATGTAAAAGCAGCAATGTGCTACTGAGAATTTATAAAACTCTAGTTAGGCCCCATTGAGAATACTGTGTCCAATTCTGGTCTCCACACCTCAGGAAGGACATACTGGCACTGCAGTATGTCCAGTGGAGATTCACACGGATGATCGCTGGAATGGTAGGCCTGACATACCATGAATGGCTGAGGATCCTGGAATTGTATTCATTAGAGTTTAGAAGGTTGTGGGGAGATCTAACAGAAACTTACAAGATAATGCATGGCTTAGAAAGGGTGGACACTAAGAAATTGTTTCTATCAGGCGCGGATACTAGAACCTGTGGGCACAGCCTTAGAATTAGAGGGAGTCAATTTAGAAGGGAAATTAGGAGACATTTCTTCAGCCAGAGACTGGTGGGTCTGTGGAACTCGTTGCCGTGGAGCGCAGTGGAGGCCGAGACGTTAAATGTCTCCAAGGCAGAGATTGATAAATTCTTGATCTCACAAGGAATTAAGGGCTATGAGGAGAGTGCGGGTAAGTGGCGTTGAAATGTCCATCAGCCATGAATGGCAGAATGGACCCGATGGGCCGAATGGCCTTACTTCCACTCCTATGTCTTATGGTCTTATGGTCCAGTGACCCTCTTTCACAACAGTTCTTCCTCAGAACAGACCACTGATGCTCCTGAGTTTCTCCAGCAATTTCTGATTTCTTTCTGATTTCCAGCATCCACTTTTCTTAAGGTTTTTTTATTTACTTGAAATCTGAGCTCTAAAATAGTAAAAAAGGACTTATGCTTAATAATTAGCCACTGGTTATCCTCTATTGTAAACTCATCCAAATTTATTTTAAATTGCCGCATCCTAACAATCTTGTCCCTGTTTATTAGAACTGAAGCAAACTCATAATATCTAATCTTTTGAGTTATTCAGCAATTTGTTTTTCTTTCTACTTTACCCTTAATTCCTGAAAAGGTGAAGTCTCCTGAACATTGGTTTGATTTATTTGGATTTGGTTCATTTGTTGTTGTGCATTTTTGTTACAAAATGCAGTGAAAAGTGCTGGATCGAGTCGCCACTTTCTGGTGTCATTTTAAAACATAGAATAATAAACCAAAACATAGGATACCAAGACAGAAAAGTCAACAAATAAAGACAAATCTTCGTGAAGAGCAAAGGCTTTTCACAATGACGTGAAGTGTGGACATTTATGAGTTGCTCCGAGTCACATTATCAAAGCATGTCTGGAAATTTTCGTCTATAAACTTTGCAGCAACTACAACCACATGCTGATTTTATCTCTGCTGCTGAACTTCTTTCATTTTCTGAACTCTTTCAATCAATGCAATAAGAGAGGTGCTTTCTAAAAAAACGGCCATTTGCACCCATGTTAAGCTTTCAGAATGCTAGGTCTTTCATCCCAAAGAATGATGCATTATTTCCATGGCAAAGGAATTTTGTCTTCATTGTTTTGAACTTAACATCATTGAAGTCAGGAGCATCAGACACAGAGATGTCTGGCTACCTTTCTCTCTAATGTTCCTTGCAGTAGTGTTATATCGGTAATCTTATTTTCTCCAATTCTCAGCTTTACTTTGGCATCATGAAGCAACATATTGAAATGAAAATAGAAGTGACATGTGCATTTTGTCCTGCTGTGCTCTATTTTGTTTATTACTTTGAAGGGAGCAGACATTTCTGAAGCTTACTGCTACAAAAAGCTGTCAAATTCCAACAAAATGTCAAATTTCACCCAACAATGCCAAAAATTCAATGTTAAATAATTAACACGATGAAATTTCAAATGCCATATTATACACTATTGACTTCTTTTTAAGGATGTATGGAATTGTTAATAATAGATTAAAGAAACATTGGTTTATTTACTTTCAACAAAGGCAAGTAATCTTTCACAATGTCAACAAATTTGAGCATTATTTAAAATTATGCTTAAACTTTGATTTCTGTCTCATCAGATGGGAAGGACTGACTGTGTTGATATTAATATATGTAAACATGTCCCAGCTGGTGATTTTGATCGCAGCATCAAATTAATCACCATATTTCAACAGATTCCCAAATATGCATCAAAGCTTGTCCAATGTACAGCACAAAACAGTCCATCAGGCAAAAGGGTCTCTGCCTGTGATTAAGTTCCATAAAGACTTCACCCATCCTACTTGACTGAACCCGATGACCCTTATATTCCTTTCATAGAATCCCTACAGTATGGAAACAGGCCATTTGACCCACACACATTTGACCCAACAAGTCCACACCAACCCTCCAAAGCGTATCCCACCTTGACCCTTTCCCCTACCCTATTACTCTACATTTATTCCTAACTAATGCACCTAACCTACACATCCCTGAACACAATCGGCAATTAAGCATGGCCAATTCACCTAACCTGCACATCTTTGGATTGTGGGAGGAAACTGGGGCACACCCATGCAGATACGGGGAGAATGTGCAAACTCCACACAGGTAGTTGCCCGAAGCAGGAATCGAACCCAGGTCGCTGGTGCTGTGAGGCAGCAGTACTAACCACTGAGCCACTGTGCCACCCTTATCGAAACAGAAATGTAGAGAATAAGTGTAGGAGGAGGCTATTTGGTCCCTTGAGCCTGCCCCACCATTCAAAATGATTGTGGATGATCATCTACCTCAGTCCCCTGTTCCCACATTCTCCCCACACAATTTGATACCTTTAGCCTTAAGGTCTATATCCAACTACTTATATGTGGAGGTGCCAGTATTGGACTGGGATGGACAAGGTCAGAAGTCACATGAGACCAGGTTATAGTCCAATAGGTTTATTTAAAGTCACAAGCTTATAGACCGCTGCTCTTTCGTCAGGTGGTGTCATCACCTGATGAAGGAGCAGAGCTCTGAAAGCTTTTAACTTCAGATAAATCTGTTGGACTATAACCTGGTGTCATGTGACTTCTGACCTAACACATTGTAGAAAACACTCAATGTTTTGGCTTCAACTGCTTTCTGTGGAATAGAATTCCACAGGCTCCCCACTCTCTGGGGGGAGAAATTTCTCTTCATGTTAATCCTAAATGGCCTATCGAATATCCTTAAATTCAGGCTGTCATGTTTCGCCTCCTCTTCAATACAGAGATGGCTCATTGCTTCAGATACTCCATTCAACATTGAATTTCACATTCCACCTACTCTCTGGGTGGGCTTTCCTGTAACCTGAAAAGATTTATTTATTTAAGGTTGTAGATTGTTTGCTGAGCTGGTGTTTGTTTTCTCTAGATGTTTCTTTGTCTCACTAGGTGACATCGTCAGTGAGTCTGCGATAAAGTGATGGTGGTCTGTCCCACCTGGTAATAATGTGTCTCTGCTTTTTGGTACTTCTAACTCTGTGTCTGACTGGTTTGTATACGGGGTCCACTTCAATGTGTTTATTGATTGAGTTCCGGGTGGAGTGCCAGGCTTCAAGGAATTCTCTGGCGTGACTCTATGTTGCCTGTGCTACAATGGGTACATTGTCCCAATGAATTTGTGTCCTTTGTTGTCTGTGTGGTTGGAAATGAGAGAGTGCTGGTCATGTCTGGCAGTAGCGAGCTGATGTTTGTGCATTCGTACGGTCAGTTTTCTTCCTGATTGCCCTATGCGGTTGTTTTTACAGTCTTTGCTCAGTATCTTGTAGATGTGGGTGTTGGGTATTTAACCTTCGTGAGGTTAAATAATCAATAAACACATTGAACTGGACCCCATTATACAAACCACTCAGATACCGAACCGGAAATACCAGTAAACAGAGACGCCACATAAATACCAGGTGGGACAGGCCACTATCACTTTAATGAAGATGCACTGACGATGTCACCTAGTGAGGTGACAAAATGTTTGCAGATAAACACACGAGCAAACAAATCCACAATTTCATCCACAACCCGAGCTACAAATCTTTTCATAAAAATATTTATTTTGCTGACCAAATTTCTCTTGGCAAACAAAAATCAATTTTATCTTCTCTCCTCACTTTCCCTCTCTTCCCTGACCATTGTGTTCTCTGAAAGAGAACAAGTGATTCAATCGAAACCTCAATTGATAATTTTGTTGGTATTGCAAGATCCCGCTGAGTTTATCTACTGGGGACTGATCATACTCAATTATACTCCCCTTGTCAACCCGAAAAGCCATTGCGTCTCCTTTCATCTTGTCATTTTGCACTGGAGATAAATGCAAGGTAAAAGTTTCCATGGGCGAAATATCTGTCAGTTTGTACAAAATAGGGCCGTGCCTGAATACTTGTTGCTAGTTAGTCAGGTGAGTATCTGTGCTTGGCGGACAAGATAGGTCTCAGCTTTCATTCCTGCCCCTTGCTGAATACGCTGATCTTAGATGATGCAATAATGGGAAGGTTATATTTAATCACTGGGCTAAAAAATGCTAATGTTATTGATCTCCCTCTGCATTTTATCAGCAGCTGTAACGTTGTATCCTGCTCTCTGGTCTGTTCCCCTGATGCACGTGTATACTACGATCTGCCTGTAAAGCACATAAGATGACACTTTTCACTGTACTTCGGTGCACTTGACAGTAATCAATCATAGCGTCGTAGAGAGTCATAGAGATGTACAGCATGGATACAGTCCTTTCAGTCCAACTCATCCAGGCTGACCAAATATCCTAAATTAATCTAGTCCCATTTGCCAGCACTTGGCCCACATCCCTCCAAACTCTTCCTATTCATATACCCATCAACATGCCTTTTAAATGCTGCAACTGTACCAGCCTCCACCACTTCCTCTGGTAGCTCATTCCACACACACACACACACACACACACCACCCTCTGCATGAAAAGTTGCCCCTTAGATCCCTTTTATATTTTTCCCCTCTAACCCTAAATCTATACCCTCTAGTTCTGGACTCCCCCATCGCAGGGAAAAGACCTTGTCTATTTATCCTATCCATGCCCCTCATGATTTTGTAAACCTCTATAAGGTCAACCCTCAGCCTCCGACGCTCCAGGGAAAACAGCCCCAGTCTATCATTTTTGGAATCCGATCCTTTCCCCATCAGACTGGGGTTTGTGAGACCAGGATCAAAGGCCTTTCCCCATCGGACTGGGGTTTGTGAGACCAGGATCATAAGCCTTTCCCCATCGCCTGTCATTTGTGAGACTGGGATCATAGGCCTTTCCCCAATGGACTGGGTTTTGTGAGACTGGGATCATAGGCCTTTCCCCAATGGACTGGGTTTTGTGAGACTGGGAACATGGAATCTGAGATGTAGCTTCAAATGCTTGCTGTCCAAAGTCCCCAGCATGAAGACTCCTTGGTTTGCATTTGTAGACAGTAATTTAAGCAAATAAGTTTACTAATTAGTTTGATATATTAAATAGATTATGCTAATAAATTAACTATATGATGAAGTGCATTTGTCTTCTTGTAATCATTTAGTTCAGACCTTAAAGAACCTATTAGGGACTTTCAGTCGAACAATGCAACCCCCCCCCCACCCCCCACCCCCCCAGAAATAAAAGGTAACCTCTCATTGTCAACTCTTCCACAAAAACAGTCAGTGTTTGACTGAGCTGCAAATGATGAACAAGAATCACAAAACCATGCCCCCAGCAGGAGGGCAATGCTCTCAGTGTCTCAATTGCACTCCCAATGCTGATTTAAAATGAATAATCACCAACTAGGGTCGGAGCCAGGAGATGGGAGGTAAAAGAGATCAGAAGAAAAGCAACATGCCTTTTAATAAGACAGTGAGAAATTATATCCACAACAGAAAAGAAAGCACTTTTTGACATTTCCCTCCGTACGTGAGCAAAGACTTCACCTGAATTTATTTGGATCCCTCTGTCAGTTGACAGTGAGCCTTTGAAATAAAAGATTCTAATCAGTAAATGATAGGCCTTTTGCTTTCCAAAAAAACATGTGGATCAGTTAATTAAATCAGCAGAATGACATTTCTTGACATTTCAAAGGCATTTTATTGCGAGATCACATCTACAAAACTGAATATCACACAGAGTTAGTGGCCAGCAAAAAAAAATTGAAACATGTTTCTAATGAAAGTGGCAGCTCTGACATTATGTAGATTGAATTAATCATGCTGTTCAGAATCACCTTTGCAATGCTGTCATAAATGCTAGCTGTTTTTACCGAATGTGTTCGCAGCCAGAAAAGAATAGATGCTTGGGCATGTAAAACTAATCTTCAAATAGTCAGCCAAAAAAAAAGTGACATTTAGAAAGAAACAAATTGCTAGAACATCTTGACCATCCCTAAGAAGGCTGATGATAAATGCACCTCTCCTGATTTCAATCTGTTTGCTTCAACATTCCTTTTTAGCATTTCAGCATCATGTTTAATTAACATTGCTGCAGAAATAGTGTGGTTACATTTGCTTTAAGTTAGTTCTGCTGTCATTTATATATGAAACTTATTCTGGTATGATGTTAGTGCAATTTCTTTCCCTCTTATTTTTGCCTTGCTCATGTTCTCCCTCCCCTCCCCATCTCTCCTAACTGTTGATCATTGTGTACACACTAAAATACAGAGGAATCTCGATTGTCCGAACGACACGGGCAGGGAGTATTTTGTTCGGATAATCAAATATTTGGATAATTGAATGCCAGATAACACAGCTTAGCCAAGCATCGGGACCTTGCAATCTTATTCGGATAATTGATGTTCGGATAATCGAGGTTCCTCTGTATTGGGTTCATTTCTTTCTTTCCACCCACAGGTGGTTGGCATCAGCTGGTTTATTTCAAACTTTTCAAGTTCATATCCCATGCACCAATTCATTTCCTTTTTCTTCCTCTTCTGTGTGTACCCTGCATTTCTCTTCCAATTATTGCCAGGGCAGGATTGTCAGGATATGTTTATACTTTGCCATCTCTACTCTGTCTCTGGAACTGCAGTTCTCAACCCTGACCCACAACACTTCAACCGCATGGCATCAATGTGGATTTCACCAGTTTCTTCATTTCCCCTTCTCCCACCTCACCCCAGTTCCAACCTTCCAGCTCAGCACTGTCCCCATGACTTGTCCCACCTGCCTATCTTCCTTTCTACCTATTCACTCCACCTTCCTCTCTAACCTATCACCTTTATCCCTACCCCCATTCACCTATTGTACTCTTTGCTACCTTCCCCCACCCTCCTCCCTGACCTATCACCTCCATCCCCACCCCCTTTCACCTATTGTACTCGATGCTACTTTCTCCCCACCCACACCCTCCTCTCATTTATCTCTCCACCCTTCAGACATTCTGCCTGTATTCCTGATGAAGGACTTTTGCCCGAAATGTTGATTTTCCTGCTCCTCAGATGCTGCCTGACCTGCTGTGCTTTTCCAGCACCACCATAATCTAGTCACTACTCTTGATCCAACCCATTCTCTGAGCCTTCCTGTCCATTCTGAGCACCCACTGCTTTTCACTCACCTTGTGACAGAAACAATTGGTTCTCCTTGCTCTGATCTGCTGCTGCTCCATGTGATGGAATGCTGCTGTGGGGAGGAGTTATTGTGCCTGTTATTGATAAAATCACAGCTCCAGGCTCAGTTTCGAAAGAGGGGCAGCAGTACAATGTGGTAAGAGGAACAAGGCAGGAGAGTGCGGGGTGGGTTTGACATGGGTGGCCTTATCAACCTAGAAAATAGAGCGTTCAGCAAAATCTGTGTGGTAAACTGTTGTGTAAGATCATGATTATGGAAGAGTTAATGCTGGAGGTGTCTTAACTTCACCCATTCTGATAATGTCAGTGTGAGGAGCTAGTTGAGTTTCATATTAGCCTTCATAGGGAGCAGATATATCTTGCAAAGCTCCTGAGAGTCCTTAGTATTTATGGCTGATTAGTAATATAATTAATGCTTATTGCTAATGTAAACCAAGTTGTCAACTGAGAAAAGTGCTTCCTCTCTATTGACAAAGCAACTCACCCGGTGCAGAGGGAGGAGAGCAGGTCAGACGATCTCCTCGTGGGTCTGCTCCTGGGCCTGGTCAGGCTGGCCATAAACAGGTCCAGGCCGCGAGCCGTGGAGGGGGTCGTTAGGGCTGACTGCCTGCCCCTCTTCCGCGGTTACGTTAGAGCCCAGGTGCCCCTGGAGAAGGAGAATGCGGTGTCCACCAATACTCTTGACCTCTTCATGGAGGAGTGGGCACCATGGGGAGTGGAGTGCTTTATTTCCACCTCCAACTCTATTTTGATTTAATCCTTGCCCTCCCCTTCACCGTTTTTCCTGGAAGCATTGCTCGCTCTGGGCTTTGATTGTCACTGGCTCATTGGCTGCACGGATGTCTTTTCTGGAGGTGGAACGTTAATAAAGTTATTTTCACTTGGTGTTTTCACGTTATCTTGCACCTGCACACACACACAAACATGGGGAAAAATATGTATGTTCATATAAACAGGGGATGTTGAATCTCCTCAGTTCAGGGGACTGACTAAAAAAAAAACAAGTTGACTCAGCGATGGTCGCACCTCGAGATCAATTGACTGGACAGTTGGTTTGTGTGTAAACTGATGCCAACACTGTGTGTTTAATTCCCAGACCAACTGTTAGGCTGTAACATGTTCTTAGTTAAAGAGAATTATTGCTTGTTAAATGCATCGTGAATGCTGCATCTAGATATTCAGCTTCCTTTCTTGCCCAATGTGCCAAACAATTCGATATTGAGAAGTCTCAATGTGGAATAACAGCAGGTACCTGGTAAATGCAGCTCACTGCTTGCTCTGATGTTGGGCACTGGGCATCAACATCTCAGGGCACACTCCATGGGCATGGCCATACCCACTCTACATCCAAAGATATTGTCATCCAACATATGACGGCCACTAAAAATCCTCTTGGCACATCTCTGACCTTTTTATGCTATTTTCTTATTCACTTGTGGGACATGGGTGTATCTGACTGTGCCAGCATTTATTGCCTGTCCCTAGTCACCCTTGAGAAGGTGGGGGTGAGCTGCCGTCTTGAACAGCTGCAGTCCATGTACTGTAGGTTCATCCACAATGCCATTAGGGGGGGATTTCTAGGACTTTGGCCCTGTGACACTGAAAGAACAGCGATAGACTTCCAAGTCAGGACCATGGTGAATGGCTTGTAGGGGATGGTGTTCTCATATATCTGCTGCCCTTGTCCTTCCAGATGGAAGTGGTCATGGGTTGGGGAGATGCTGTCTGAGGATTTTTGATGAAACTCCACAGTGCATCTGATAGATAATCAAGTCACCATAGTCTTACCAGACCGTAGGGCTGCTCTATCATTAGAGAGAGATGACTGATGGTGGTTTAACCTGAGGGTCACCAAGCCTCCGATGAGGGGAGAGGTAGTGTAGGAGAGTCCTTCCTGGCCACATCAGTTGGTGATGGTAATTGAACCCACGTTGCTGGCATCACACTTTTCCACGTATCAACCATCAAGCCAACTGACACGCTGCTACTACTGAGCGAGGCTGGTGGAGAGAGTGGGTGCTTGTGGATGTGATACCAACCTGTATTTCAATGTTGCCCCTCAGGATGCCCCGGTAACGCTGAGGACCATCTGTCCTCAGGGAAGTCCCAGCTTGTAGACTTACCAGGCCCTGTATCGCTGGGCTTCTCACTTGCTCTGATAGCATTCATTGACTCTGAATCCACCTGGATGTTCCTGGTACCTCTGCCTTGCGTTCCCTTTTAATGCTTTATCCCATCAGCCAGAACGATTATGCCCATGTTACCTTGGTCCTGTCTTGCTATTTAACACAAACACATTGGCTGGAGGCTCATCATGGTTATCAGCAGGCCATAGTCAAGGCTGCTACCCTTTGACCAGGGCTCTGTAGGGTAATAAAAAGAGTAGGATAACTAGAAGAGGGAAGTATTGTAGGAGACAGAAGTATGTGGCACAGTTGGTGCAGGTGGGGTGGTGCTCCAAGGCAGTAGGCAGGGCAGTGGGCACATAGGATCAGCGGTGTCAGAGGTTGGAGTGAGTGACAGCGAGTGAGGAAACATGCTTCAGGCTATTGTGAGCCTTGGTGGGAGGTGAGTGTTGTAGCAGAGATAGAGAGAGAGTGTGAGGTTGCAGAGAGAAGGTGCTAGTGGAGAGGAGAAGGTCCATGACCTTCCGAACTGACCATTCCTCCTGACAGATGGCTGAGACTGCACAAACCCAGGCAGCAACCTTGGGCCAGACTGGCATGGTCTGGTATCATGCCACCACTGCTGGTCCTGGGAAGAGAAATTCCTGCTTGTTCACCATCCCATCAACCTCCAGGGCACTGCCTGTAAAGCAGTTTATCAGTTTATATTTCCATTCTGCCATGTCATAGAGAGTCATAGAGTAGTCCAGCATGGATCAGGCCCTTTGGGCCAAACTGGTCCATGTTGACAATGGTGCCCATTCAAGCCAGTTCCAATTGCCCACATTTGGTCCATATCCCTCTAAACCCTTCCCATCCATGTACCTATCCAAATGTTTTTAACTTTTGTTATTGTATCTGCCTCAACCATTTCATCTGGCAGCTACTCTTTGCGTGAGGAAGTTGTCCTTCAAGTCCTTCTTAAATCTTTCCCCTCTCACCTTAAACCCATGCCCTCTAGTTTTCAATTCCCCATCCCTGGAAAAAAAGACTATCTACATTCACCCTATACCCCTCATGATCTTATACAGCTCAATATGGTCACCCCTCATTCTCCTATGTTCCAAGGAATAAAGTCCCATCCCGGCCGACCTTTCCCTATAACTCAGGCCTGGTTCATCCTGGCATCATCCTCATAAATCTTTTTTGCATGCTTTCCCCTTTAGTCATGTCTTTCCGATAACAAGGTGACTTAAACCACAGAGGAACCTCAATTATCCAGCATTCGATTATCCAAATTCGGATTATCCGAACAAGATCGCATTGTCATGATGCTTGGCTACACTATGTTATCCAGTATTGGATTATCCGGCATTCAATTAACTGAACAAAATAATCCCCACCATTGTCCTTCAGAAAGTCAAGGTTCCTTTGGATACACAATACTTCAGTGCGGCCTCACCAATGACTTATACAACTGCAACTTAACGCCTCAACTCCTATACTCAATGCCTCAACTGGTAAAGGCCAACATGCTAAATGCCTTCTTCACCACCCTGTCTATCTGTGACATTGCTTTCAATGAACCATATACTTGTACTCCTGGGTCCCTCTGTTACAGAAAACTCCTCAGAACCTTACCATTTACTGTATAAATTCTACCTTGGTTTGATTTTCCAAAGTGCAACACCTCACACTTATCTGGGGCATTTGTCAGGAACAATGTACTGCCAGTTCCAGACTGACCATGCTTGACCATATGTACAACAGGCTTTTAAAGATGGTGGTGTGGTGCAAGGGATGCTGGTCATTTGGTAGATATCTACTGAGTGGTGACTTCTCTGGTAACATTGGGATAGAATTGAGCATGAGAATGCCTTAGACTCGGGTAGGTAGTAATGAGACACATGACATGAAATCTCACCGGCTGCTTGGCAAGAAACCTAAAAATCTCCATACGATTCAGACTTAACCAAAGAGAAAAGGTCAGCCTCTTGCTGTTGCTGAGATAATATTTCAAGAAAAAAGCATACGGCAGGATTGGAAGATAGGAGATGAGCAGTTAACAGAAAGGAATATGTTTATCCACATTTTCAAGCTGATTTTAATTTCTCATGAACAATAATGCAACTTCGGTGCAGTGCTGAGGAGGTGCAGCACTGTCAGAGAAACTGCTCCTTGATACAGGCCTCATCTGTTCTCCCAGAAACATACGTGAAAAGTCTTCCAGCAGTATTCTGAAGAAGACTAGAGCCCCAGTTTAATGGCCAACATTTACCCCTCAACTAATTTCACTGAAACAGTTTATGAGACACTTGGCACAATGTCGTTCATGGAATCTTGCTGTGCACAAAATGGACGCTGCATTCCTTATACTTCAAAAATACATCTTTGAATTGGAAGGTGGTTTGGGACATCCTGAGGTCATAAAAGGCACTATAAATATGCACATATTTCTTTTTAAATTCCTGACAACAATTCAAAAGTGCTGTGAGCACTTAAACATTCTGAATGTATGAAAGTTGTCAGAGAAACATAATTTATTCGCGTCGTTACTGCAGCTCCAGGCAACACTGACTTTGAGGCCCTCCATAAAGAGGCAGGTGGTGGGAGACAGATTAAACATGGTGCTTGAGATTTACCCATTAATATCTAATTTGAGGGAGTTGAAATGATGTGTGATTGGAATTTCCACAACACTTGACAGATAAATGGCCTTTGGCTGTATTGTTAACAGGTCAGTCTAATTCCGGGCCTCCAGTGTCACAAGTTGGGTACATTGTGATCAACTAGGAGAAAGTGAGGACTGCAGATGATGGAGACCAGAGTTGAAAAATGTGGTGCTGGAAAAACACAGCAGGCCAGGCAACATCCGAGGAGCAGGAGAATATAACATTTTGGGCATAAGCCCTTCTTCAGGAATAAGGCTGGTGTGCCAAGTGGGTTGAGATAAAAGGTAGGGGGGAGGGAATTTGGGGGAGGGAATTTGGGAATACGATAGGTGGAAGGAGGTGAGGGTGAGGGTGATAGGCTGGAGAGGAGATGGGGCAGAGAGGTCGGGAAGAAGATGGCAGGTCAAGAGGGCAGTGCTGAATCCAAGGGTTAGGACTGAGATAAGGAGGGGGGAGGGGAAATGAGGAAGCTGGAGAAATCTACATTCATCCCGTGTGGTTGGAGGGTTCCTAGGCGCAAGATGAGGCACTCTTCCTCCAGGCGGCGTATAGCCAGGGTCTGGCCATGGAGGAGGCCAAGGACCTGCATGTCATTGGCGGACTGGGAGGGGGAGCTAAAGTGTTCAGCCACAGGGTGGTTGGGTTGGTTGGTGCGGGTGTCCCAGAGGTGTTCCCTGAAACGTTCTACAAGTAGGCGCCTGTCTCCCCAATGTAGAGGAGACCACATCGGGTGCAGCGAATGCAGTAAATGATGTGTGTGGAGGTGCAGGTGAATTTGCAACGGATATAGAAGGATCCATTGGGGCCCTGGAGGGAGGTGAGGGGGGAGGTGTGGACGCAAGTTTTGCACTTCTTGCGGTTGCAGGGGAAGGTGCCGGGAGTGGAGGTTGGGTTGGTGGGGGGTGTGGACCTGACGAGGGAGTCGCGGAGGGAGTGGTCTCTCCTGAATGCTGTGGGGTCTGTCCGGAGGTGGCGGAAATGACGGAGGATGATACGATGTATCCGGAGGTTGGAGGGATGGAAGGTGAGGACCAGTGGGGTTCTGTCCTGGTGGCGATTGGAGAGGCGGGGTTCAAGGGCGGAGGTGTGGGAAGTGGAGGAGATGCAGTGGAGAGCGTCGTCGACCACATCGGAGGGGAAATTGCGGTCTTTGAAGAAGGAGGCCATTTGAGTTGTTTGGTAGTGGAATTGGTCCTCCTAGTAGCAGATGCGGCGGAGGCGGAGGAATTGGGAATATGGAATGATGGTTTTACAGAGGGCAGGGTGGGAGGAGGTGTAGTCTAGGTAGCTGTGGGAGTCGGTCAGTTTGTAGTAAATATCTGTGTTGAGTCGGTCGCCCGAGATAGAAATGGAGAGGTCTAGGAAGGGGAGGGAGGAGTCTGATACAGTCCAGGTAAATTTGAGGTCGGGGTGGAAGGTGTTAGTAAAGTGGATGAACTGTTCAACCTCCTCGTGGGAGCACGAGGTAGCGCCAATACAATCATCGATGTAGCGGAGGAAAAGGTGGGGGGTGGTCCCAGTGTAGCTGCGGAAGATGGACTGTTCCACATATCCGACGAAGAGGCAGGCACAGCTGGGGCCCATGCAGGTGCCCATGGCTACTCCTTTGGTTTGGAGAGAATGGGAGGATTAGAAGGAGAAGTTGTTAAGAGTGAGGACCAGTTCAGTCAGTCAAAGGAGGGTGTCAGTGGAAGGGTACTGGTTGGGTCAGCATTGTGATCAAACCAAGGCCCTCAATTTTCACTCCAGGAAGGAAATCAGTTTGGGGGTGGGGTTGGGCAAACTCTCCCACTCTCTGCCTTCAAAATATTTAAAGACTCTGCATCTGCTGCCCTTTGAGGAAGGGAATTCTAAAGACTCACAACCATCTGAGGGGAAAAAAAAATTTCCTCATATCAGTCTGTAATGGGCAGCCCCATATTTTTAAACTGTGAAGACTATTTGTGTATTAAAGCATTGTGCTGTGCATCAGCCATTACCTGCTTATCTGAATGATTGTTGAGCACTTCTTTTGCTAAGACACGAAGTCTATCTGCATAACTCAGTTGGAAAGAATAGAGGAGCTAAGAGTGAAGGCTCAATGTTCTGTTTATCACATAGGACTGAAGTTCCAACAGGCTCAGTTTGGGAAATACATCAGTGTCACATCCTTGATGAAGCAGTTGGAAAGTGAGTCCCTCCAGCAAGGTGAGAAAAAAAGTAGACAAGCCCAAGTTGTGCAAAAATATGGAACAGACTGGTGGGAACTGACAGAAACAATGCCACGGCAATGACAGAGCATGTGTTTGTCAAACACACAAGCTACAAAGACTATTTGTTTCCATGGCAATATATCAACAATCTTTCTTCCCGACATCAATCCATACTGGAACATGCTGCCAAAAAGAAATAATCACAGCCCCAGCTCCTGAAACCTTTAGATTACTGCCACTTAAAAGTATTCATTATCAGAAACACTATTTTAACAATTCATGCCTGGTATAACTAACACAGTCCATGTAAATATTGGCAGGATGTAAAATCATACAGATGTGCAGCACAGAAACAGACCCTTCGGTCTAACTCATCCATGCTGACTAGATATCCTAAACTAATCTAGTTCCATTTTCCAGCATTTGGCCCATATTCCTCTAAACCCTTCATTTTCATGTACCCATCCAGATGCCTTTTAAATATTGTAATTGTACCAGCCTCCACCACTTCCTCTGGCAGCTCATTCCATACATGCACCACCCTCCACATGAAACATTTGTGCCTGAGGTCCCTTTTAAATCTTTCCCTCAAACCTACAGCAATGGGCTCCCTTACCTGGGAAAAACACCTTGACCATTCACCCTATCCATGTCCCTCATGATTTTATAAACCTCTATAAGGTCACCCCTCAGCCTCCGATGCTCCAGGGAAAACAGCCCCAGCCTATTCAGCCTCTCCCTACAGCTCAAATCCTCCAACTCTGGGAACATCCTTGTAAATCTTTTCTGAACCCTTTCACCTTTGTCAACATCTTTCCTATAGCAGGGAGATCAGGATTGAACACCGTATTCCAAAAGCTAACCCCTAACTATGTGAATATTAGTCTGTGTTGTTGACTCAACTGAAGCAAAGTCCACCTCAGAACTCTAATGTGCATCTGTATTAGTCTCTTAAACCAGATTGAAGCCAATTTGTAGCCAACGATCATTGAACACGGCTAATCATTTCATCCTTGATGGATCATCCTCCAACAACTGTGCAGGGGTTTCTAATTGTACCCCTCAGAATTTCATCAGAAAACATATTAAAAACAGCAGGAATTTCAAATGCATTCAATGTAAATGGAGTGCATACATTAGTCTTAGCAACCAGCAGTGGGACAGATTCCGGTTGATCTGTAATGACAAATCACAAATCAATTCTGTTTTGTAAATGTAGGATGCAGGTAATGTAAGCTACATATAAGCAACGCCTGATTATGCCTTTTTATTCTACTTGTCACTATTCATTGGTACTTTATCAAAAGATAGAAACATCATTATCAAGATCAGAACAACTGAAAATATTCCATATTTCTGGGTATTTGCATGGTTTGGAGAGAGAAGGGATTTGCTTCCACTCTTGCTACCTTGACCATTCTAGTTACCAATCATTGGTATTCTCATGCTCTGCATCCTCATTATGTTTTCAATTTCTTTTAACATGCCTCTTTGTGTCTTCTGTCCATATCCAGCCATTTAACCATTTTCAATTTCCCACATAAGCCTTTTACAGGGTGTTCCATTTTCTAAATAAAAACTGAAAGAAAGGTGGATGCTGTAAGTCAGAGACAAAAGTATGGTGGAAAAACTCAGCAGGTCTGGCAGCATCTGTGGCGAAAAATCAGAGTTAACGTTTCAGGGTGAGTGACCGTTCCTCAGTTTCCACCCGAAAGGTTCCCCATGGTGGGCTCCTTCAGAAGGTCAGGAGGAATGGGATACAGGGGAACTTAGCTGTCTGGATACAGAATTGGCTGGCCAACAGAAGACAGCGAATGGTAGTAGAAGGAAAATATTCTGCCTGGAAGTCTGTGGTGAGTGGTGTTCCACAGGGCTCTGTCCTTGGGCCTCTACTGTTTGTAATTTTTATTAATGACTTGGATGAGGGGATTGAAGGATGGGTCAGCAAGTTTGCAGACAACACAAAGGTTGGAGATGTCATTGACAGTATAGAGGGCTGTTGTAGGCTGCAGCGGGATATTGACAGGATGCAGAGATGGACTGAGAGCTGGCAGATGGAGTTCAACCTGGATAAATGTGAGGTGATCCATTTTGGAAGGTCGAATTTGAAAGCTGAGTACAGGATTAAGGATAGGATTCTTGGCAGTGTGGAGGAACAGAGGGATCTTGGTGTGCAAGTATATAGATCCCTTAAAATGGTCATCCAAGTGGATAGGGTTGTTAAGAAAGCATATGGTGTTTTGGCTTTCATTAACAAGGAGATTGAGTTTAAGAGTCCTGAGATCTTGTTGCAGTTCTATCAAACTTTGGTTAGACCGCACTTGGAATACTGCGTCCAGTTCCGGTCTCCCTATTATCGGAAAGTTGTGGATGCTTTGGAGAGGGTTCAGAGGAGGTTTACCAGGATGCTGCCTGGACTGGAGGGCTTATCTTATGAAGAGAGGTTGACTGAGCTTGGACTTTTTCATTGGAGAAAAGGAGGAGGAGAGGGGACGTAATTGAGGTATATAAGATAATGAGAGGCAAAGATAGAGTGGATAGCCAGAGACCATTTCCCAGGGCAGAAATGGCTAACACGAGGGGTCATAGTTTTAAGCTGGTTGGAGGAAAGTATAGAGGGGATGTCAGAGGCGGGTTCTTTACACAGAGAGTTGTGAGAGCATGGAATGCGTTGCCAGCAGCAGTTGGGGAAGCAAGGTCATTGGGGACATTTAAGAGACTCCTGGACATGCATATGGTCACAGAAATTTGAGGGTGCATACATGAGGATCAACGGTCGGCACAACATCGTAGGCTGAAGGGCCTGTTCTGTGCTCTGTTCTATGTTCTATGAAATGTTAACGCTGATTTCTCGTCACAGATGCTGCCAGACCTGTTCAGCTTTTCCAGCAATTTCTTTGTTCCATTTTCTAAGTTATATTTGTGTGGACTTTGTGTGTTTTTTTGGTTCTTTTCCCAACACCTTCCTTTCTCCTTCCCTCTCCTTTTTTCTCCAAATTCATTGGTAAATCTGAAATAAACTTGTCAGCTCTATCCTTACATTTCCAATTGACTAGGAGAAAGTGCAAAAATTGCAGATACTGGAGGTCAGAGCCGAGAGGGGGGGTGCTGGAAAGTTACAGCACCCCGCTCGCAATTTCCAATTGACTGAACATCCATAGCCTTTTGAGAGAAAGAATTTCCAATTTCTGATGTTGTGTTCTGGGAAAACGGTTCCTCCTGATTTCACTCAGAATGGTTCCACTCTAATTTTAAAATGTTGTTCTTCAGTTCTAAATTCATATCTGCACACTTGGAACTTTTTCTCATTTTTAACATCTCAGTCAGATTCCCCACTTTACTTTCTAAACTCAAAGAAATACAAGCCAATTTTACAAAACCCTGAGCAAATTACAAAATTTAAGCTCTGTAAACCCTGATATAATTCAGGTGTGTGTGCATTTTACAGGAATGTACACAATAAATTATCAATAAATTGATAACAAAAGCTGTTGTAACTAGCTTCTGAAATAAAAACAGGAAATACAGCCATGGGTCACATGTAAGGCCACGTTTTCATTGCTACTAATCCACCTTCTTATTTAGTCACACAAATACAAAATGATGGAGAAATTTAGCAGGCCTGGCAGTATCTGTGGAGAGAGAAGCAGAGTTAATGTTCTGAGTCTAGTGAGCCTTTGTCAGATCTGAAGATAGCTGGGGTAGGGTGGCACTTATGTTGCTGATGGGAGAGAGAGGAGAGAATAGTGGACATAGCGACTGAACCCATGTACATAAAGAGAGAGAGAGTGAGAGATAAAGGGGATGGGTAAACAAAGAGACAGATGATGTTAAACTGAGAGAGAGCGATCAGTGCTGAAATGTGCTACGAGAAGTTTAAATAACTGAAAATGGGTTGGGCTGTGCTGAGAGCAGCCCATACAGCACTGGACCCAAGGGTTTGGAGGAAAGTAATCAGCAAGGAGGAGATGTTCACATTCTGAAATTGTTAAACACAATGATGAGTGCTAAGGGCTGTAAGGTAATTGTTTGGTGAGGAGGGAGGAGGTAACCCAGTAGATATTACCCCTTCTACAATTGCATGGGATGCTACCATGAGGCTGTGCTGAGGTTTTGGGAGTGCAGGAGGAGTGGGCCAGGGTGTCCCAGGGGGATGGTCCATGCAAAATGCTGACAAGGGAGGAAAAGGGAATAGATGTGAAGTGTTGGCAACCCACTGGAGGTGGCAGAAATAGTGACATGTGATCTTTTGGATCCAGAGGCTGATGAGGTGGAAAGTGAAGACAAGGGAAACCCTGTGAGACTCAGTGGAGGAACAATATCTTCTGCCTGGGCACCTTATGGCCTTCAGGTCTCAATATTGAGTTTTACAATTTCAGAACATGCATACCTCTTTCTTTGTCTTTCTCCTATCCCACAACTCCAGATCCTTTCATGAAATGGTCTGCTTTCAACGCAATCAAACCACTTTCAAGTACTCATATGTCTCATTTTCCTCTGTCTATCTTCTCTTCTTCCTTAGCTTATGATCAACAATATCTTTGCCTGTCTACCCTTTACTCGCTGTCTCTCTGGGATCTGTCTCCACCTATCTGCTCACTCCTTTCCCACCCCACTCTATCATTAATAGAAATGCCACCACTTTTCAGCTGCTTTAAGTTGTGAAGATGGGTTGCTGGGTTTGCTTCTCTCTTTGCAGCTGCTTCCAGACCTGCTGAGTTTCCCCAGCAATTTTGTTTTTGTTTGCTTCAGATCTCTAGCATCTGCACCTCTTTGTTGTCTTTAAGTATGCAAGAGTGATATTCATAATCCACCTCCATTTACATCAAACATATGACAACTTCCCCACAGCATCCTAACTTGGGTTTAAGGGTGGCAAGTAACATTCATGCCACATAATTACCAGACAATGACCATCTCCAATAAGAGAAAATCTAATCACCACCTCTTTACTTTCAGTTACACTACTATCACTGAATCCCCTACGATCAACATCTTGGTGGATCCGCCGAACAGAAACTGAACTGGACTAAACAGATAAACATAGTGGTGACAAGAGCAAGCCAAAGGTTAGGAGTCCTGCAGTGAATAACTTACCTCTTGACTTCTCAATGTCTGTTCACCATCTACAAGGCACAAGCCAGGACTGAGATGGCATACTCTCCACGTGTCTGGTTGGGTACAGTTCCAACAACACTCAAGAAGCTCGCAGCATCCAGGACAAAGCAGCCTGCTTGATTGGCATTACATCCACAATGTCCACTCTCTCCACCACTGACGCTCAGTAGCAGCAGTGCATATCATCGACAAGATGCAATTCTACTTTGACAAGGCTCCTTTGACAGCACCTCCCAAACCCATCAGTCCTGACAGATGAGCAGCGCTTTGAAAGCTTGTGATTTCAAATAAACCTGTTAGACGATAAGCTGGTGTCATGTGATTTCTGACTTTGCCCACCCCAGTCCAGCACCAGCACCTCCACATCATGGCTATAACTCCACCAGAGAATCACATTACTGGAGAAGTAAAAGGTGATATCCTGCAGTGAATTCCAGAGTTGTGGAACCGTGGAGACATGAGGATGTTGTAATTAATGCAAACAATTGCTTAGGTTATCTCCAAACTAACCTGATCATTGCTTTCCTACTTAGTTTGAATTCATATCCCACAGTTGAGTTCACAAAAAAAAGACTCGAGACTTCCTTTTGGGGCGACAGGCAGCTGTGCTTTAGTTGCTATATTTGTGGCTGACTTTAGTCATTAGACTTTTAGGATTTGTGAACACCGCCAGATTTCATAAATCACAAAAAAAAACAATCATTACTGTCCATGTTAGCAAAGTCTGTGCAGGCATAAAACCATATTATATATAAAAAAAGCTGATTCAATGCAAATTACTTTATTACCAATTTCACTTATTTTGTTAACTAAATTCCAACCTGTCAAAACAATAAGTGACCTCGGTGTGTACACTGGCATGACTGATGTATCCTCACAGTAGTCAAGCAGTTCTTAATGGAATTTTTAAATACCCATTGCTGTCATCAGCTGCAAGGCTTCAAAATAGCCAGCGACTTATTCTGAAGTATTTGCATCACAGAGCAGTGTTTTTTTTTTAAATTTAATCCATGAAATAAAATGCAGTCCCACCAGGGGATTTCGTTTTTTGTTAGTATTGCTGTTAAGCGGGCTTGCAGCAAGCTGGTTTTGATCTGATTGTGCCTGTGAAAAGATAGATTTTAAGGTCACAAGAAATGGAATGCAGCACATTTGAAAATGGCAGGGCGACGGAGTGTTAAACCATTTTCCAAAGGAGATTAAAAAGTGGATGTAAGTCGTCCATCTGTCAATCTGTGAAAAAAAAGCTTGAGATTCAAGATTGCATACCAGGGGAAGAAAGCGAATCAGTGAACAGTTTGAGGGGCGGAGCATGCTTGAAGGACTGGACGGCCTACTCCTGCTCCAAGTTCTTCTGTTCTTAACTCTCTGATGTTTCAAGCCCATTTTAGGTACTTTTGACCATTCCTTTAGTGTCACTTGGTCAAATTCCCATCAGTTAACATCTAAGCAAGCAGCTCCAAAATTTAAACACAATCAACCTCATTTATTGAGCTCAAAATACACATTCATTTCTAGATTGGAAGCCATAGCATTGTTTCTTACAATATTGCAATCGCACTGAGTTGGACTTGCTCCAGAGCCGAGACAGACTTGCTGATGGATCTACATTCTGTACTGCAGAATTCCATTGTGATCACGAAAGAAATTTCCAGAGACATTAATAAATTAAAGTATTGCAGAGGGGTTTGGGAAGTCATTTTGGAACATGATGATTTAGTGGTAACTTAGCAGGGATTTACTTCTACCGAACAATACTTAATGATCTAGGTCTACAACTGATATGTACCAGTGCCAAATTGCTGTGACTGTTAGATGGGCAAAATCTAGGCTGAATCCCCGATGGAACAGAGATTATGGGGATTATTTATGCCTGCAGTATATACTTTATTTGTTCTTTATTATATAATGGTCAAACAGATTTTGTTAAGAAAAAACTACTATTTTCAAACAGTTCAGATGTTATTCTCCATTTCTTTAGCAGATGGGGCTTGAACCCAGGCCACCTGGCTCAGATATAGTAATATTACCACTGTCCCACAAGAGTAGTAACAATACCATCTATGCTGCAAAATTAATTGTGTTTTTATGGATTTTCACACAAAGTATAATAGAAACGATAAATTCTTGTGTCCCAATCCCTTCCCATCCAAAGCTGCAACATCTCTCTACCAACGCAAAGGAATCAGCTGTCAGGCCAAATCACATTTCCGGACTGATATCAATAGAGGGGGTTAAATGCAGATGAGATATATTTAACCATGACCAATTTGAATGGTACCACAAGCTCAAAGATCTGAATAATGCGGACCTGATAGCCTAGTGGCATTGTTGCTAGACTATTAATCTAGCGACTCAAGTAATACTCTGGGGACCTGGGTTCAAATCTTTGGATGGTTGACTTTGATTAAAATAAATCTGGAATTAAGAATCTAATAATGCTCATGAATCAATTGTTGTGGGGAAAAAACCATCTGCTTCACTATTATCCTTCCTGTCCCTGCTTTCTCCCCATTCCCTTCAGCCCTAAGAACTATATCTTACCTCCTTCTTGAAGACATTTGATGTTTTGACCTCAATTGCTTTCTATATCAGAAAATTCCATGGGGTCTCTGGGTGAAGAAATTTCTCCTCATCTCAGTCCTAAATGGGCTATCCCATATCCTTAGACTGTGACCTCTGGTTGGGGAGTCCCCAGTCATTGGGAACACCCTTCCTTCATTTATCCTGTCTATTCCTTTTAGACTTTAATGGGTTTCTGTTAAAAAACCCATATCCTTTTCATCTGTAGGAAATGCAGACTTAACTGTTCCAATCACTCTCCATATGTCAGTCCTGCCATCTCAGGAATCAGTCTGGTAAACCTTCATTACACTTCCTCCACTGCCACAACATCCTTCCTCAGATATGGAGCCCAACACAGTAGTCCTGGGATGGTCTCACCAAGACTCTGTATGATTGCAGCAAGACATCCCTGCTCCCGTACTTGAATTCTCTTGCTGTGAAGGCCAAGATACCACTGCCTTCTTCATCACTGGTATGCTTACTTTCAGCGACCAGTGTACAAAGACACCCAGGTCTCGTTGCACCTCCTCCTTTCCTAATCTATCACCATCCAGGTAATAATCTGCCTGATTTTGCTGCCAAAGTGAATAACCTTATAGTTATCCTTCATCTGCCACTTCATGCTCACTTAGCATATTTGTTGGAATTTTACTATTATTCACAAAACTCCGTGCATAACAATAAAGAAAACTAATCTGGTTTTCTATGAAAATACCAAAAATCATTTCTGGCTTATTCAACGATATGTAATTTTTGATTAAAAAATAGCATTGGACAACAATTCTATTAAAGAAGCCTGATTTTCATTCAACAAAAGCAACTAGCTCTACCCTCGCTATACATAACATTACAGCGCAGTACAGACCATTCGGCCCTCAATGTTGCACCAACCGGTGGAACTATTCAGAAGCCCATCTATCCTATACTATTCCATTTTCATCCATATGTTTATCCAATGATGATTTAAATACCCTTAAAGTTGGAGAGTCTACTACTGTTGCAGGCAATACATTCCAAGCCCCTACTCCTCTTTGAGTAAAGAAACTACCTCTGACATCTGTCCTATATCGATCACCCATCAATTTAAAGCTATGTCCCTCATGCTAGCCATCACCATCTGAGGAAAAATGCTCTCCCTGTCCACCCTATCTTATACTTCTCAATGAAGTGACTTCGGAACCTTCTTCTCTCCAATGAAAATAGCCTCAGTTCCCTCAACTTCTCCTCATAAGCCCTTCCCTCCATACCAGGCAACATCCTGGTAAATCTTCTCTGCACCCTTTCCAAAGCGTCCACATCCTTCTGATATTGCGGTGATCAGAACTGTACACAATACTCCAAATGCGGCCGCACCAGAGTTTTGTACAGCTGCAGCATGACCTCGTGGCTCCGAAATTCAATCTCTCTACCAATAAAGGCTAACACGCCACATGCCTTCTTAACAACCCTATCAATCTGGGTGGCAACTTTCAGGGATCTACGAACATGGACAGTGAGTTCCCTCTGCTCATCTACACTACTAAGAATCTTACCAATAGCCCAGTATTTTACATTCCTGTTACTCCTTCCAAAGTGAATCACCTCACACGTTTCCGCATATATTTTGCTGTAAGGGTAAGCGTTGTTGATGAATTAAAAGGCTCAGCCTGGTGTCTGGTCATTCCATCAACCTGTCCTAGCAGATAGTCATTCAATAGTCTTTAAGTGTGCCACTTCTTTTCATGTGCTGTAAATGATGTATATCAGCAACCTTGCCTTAGCTCCAAATGCCTCATGGGTTCAATGAAACAGCAAATCCATAAAAGTTGACTCTTTTAACATTTTAAAGATGACTTTAAATGTTGAGAGAGGGAGGAAAGGAAGTGGAAGGAATTGTGGTGGATGATGCTAGAGCATGAGACCAAACAGGCAGCTAAGGTCTTGGTCATCGAGAGAGGGCAATGGACCAGACTTAGAGAGAGTTTTAGCACAGATATTCCAATGGTTAACTAGTTGTGGACAACAGGAGTAGAGCAAGGCGATCATGCAGGATCTCAAATGCAGCGGAGTCCTTGGCAATTGTCCAGATAATTAAAGATTCCATTGGACAACTCCCTTGTATCTGGAAGCCTCTGAAAGAACCAATTAAAGGCAGAGAATTTGGAGGGTCCCACTGCGTTAATAATTACCCAGCAAATATTGTTCATCTAACCCCGGTTCACTATTAAAGTTACTCCCCATCTCCCCATCCCACTGTGCCCCACCCTCAACTACACCTCCACTAACCCTTGACACCACACAGTCCCTCAAAAACCACCCTCCTGACTTCATCCTCACCCCTCAATGCTCCCCATCCCCCCCAACATGGCACCTTGCTCCATCTCCAGTCTTGACCCTGCCACCCAGTCAGAATCTCCTCTTGCCATCCCGAACCCCCAAAATAGAATAATGTCCCCTCCACTTTGTTGTTAGCCTGAGCTCTTGAGATCCAAAACCATGCACAGCAATGGCCCTGACATCAGCCCCTTGCCTACCAGGCCTGACATCCCCCCAGCTCCTCCAGACTTGACACATCCCCTCTCTCACCAGACCCAACACACTCTTCATCTACTTAGCTGTGCCTCCCCCTCTCCAATAGCCTGGATCACAGATCTCACACGCTTTCCCATCACCACCCCCTGACACCCAATGGCTCCACTCCCGGGCCACTTCTCATCACAACATGGCCCCTTCCCACTGCATGCATCAACAGCCCCTCACCCCACCGCCTCTGTCCCTGTCACATCAATTGTCCCCTGACCTTTCCTGAGCACTCCATCACTTTCCATGAACTCTAAACTCTTAACCAAGTGCCACCTTAACCCCAGAATTAAGTCACATACTAACCATCCGCAAGAACTGTCAATGTGGCCGGTTGTGCTGTAGGACATTTAAAGCCTGGAACATGGCACACAGACTGCTAAGGGAGAATGGTTAAACCTACCCTGACTATCCCTCCCTTTGAGGGAACTGGTTTGATTTTGTGGACCCTCTGCATTTTTGCAAGAGAGAAGATCAGAATTCCCAGTTAGAGAAGTGGAGCTTAGTATAAATGGGCAAAACAGGATTGGAATAACAATCGAGTCATCAAATCAAGCAGAGGTACTGATCAGAAGTTATGCCCTTCAGCCCACCATATCTTCATTGGTCAAAAAGAGCAACCTAACTATTCGAACCCCATTTCCCAGCACTTGGCCCATAGTCTTGTAAGCCTTGTAACAAGTGTACATCTCAATATTTCTTCAATGTAATGAAAGTTTCTGCCTCTGCCACTCTAACAGGCAGTGAGTTCCAGATTCCTGCCATCCTCCGGGTGAAAAACCTTTTCTTCACATCTCCTCTAACCCTCCTTACCTTAAATCTATGCCTCACTGATCCTTGACCCTTCCATCAAGTGGAATAGCTTTTTCCCTATCTATTCCCCCTCAAAGGTTTGTGCATCTCAAATATGTCCCCTCTCCATCAGGCTGTGATTGCCACTTCTCTGAATGTACAGGCCAAAGAATTTGACTGGGAGTGGATTGTAGAGCTGGCAAGTCCATAAAGAGCCTCACATGAGGGAAGGTGCTATTCCCGTTCAGTTTGGCTACACGTGATGTCTACCCCAAACTACAAGGTGAATTAAGGCTCTCAGAAGCGGCCAAGCAAGAAATTCCGTTACCAGGGTAACTGTGTTTGGGAATAAATGTGATCTTGTTATTGTTACTAACATAACAGCAGCAAATAAAACAAGATGTTGCAGTATAGAATTGGTTGCAATCTTGCCTCTCTCTACCAACTGGTATGGACTGGTTGGACCGAAGACTCTGTTTCCATGTTATGTGACTCTATGACTCTATGTCTCTATAACTGGCATTCCTACTTGTTGTCACGAAGTGGTAGCTTATGCTGGCTACCCAGGGAATATTCATGGAGCCAGGAACAGGGGGGAAGCCATCCAGCTTTCAGCCTTGCGATTGTGGAGTTTCTCACTCCATTATTGAGCTTTAATATTGATCAGTTTGTCTTGATGTACATGCAGATGACTTCAGCACTTTGTGTACCTGACAGAGTGTCAACACCATGCAACAGACGAAATGAAACATGTAGGATACTGATTTCACAGAATCACTGAATTGTTACAGTAAAGATGGAGGCCGTTCAGCCCATCATGTCTGCACCAGCTTGTTAAACGGGTGTCATCACCGAGTGCCGATCTTCTGCCATTTACCCATTTCCCTGCACCCAATTTCATTCCAAATAACTTTCCAATCCTCCTCTTCAATTCTTCAATTGAACTCACCTCTATCACATTTCCAGTCAGCACACTCCAATCCGAACTACTCATTGAGTGAAACAATTATTTCTCACATTCACCCATGCTTCTTTTGCCCATCACTTTCATTCTGCCCTCTCATTTTTGTTCCCTTTACTGGAGGAACTGTTTTCCCCTGTCCACTCCTGACAGTCTCCTCATGATTTTGAGAACCTCTACTAGATCTCCCCCTCGCCTTCTTCTGTCCAAGGAGAACAGTGCCTGGAACCATTCTTATAAATCCTTTCTGTATTCTCCAAGATGGACGACCTGAATATGCTGGGGCTATTTTCCATGGAATAGCGGAGGCTGAATTTGCCATTTTTGCAATATTGCATTCAATATTCCCTGCTATAGGAAAGATGTTGTGAAAGTTGAAAGGCTTCAGAAAAAGTTTACAAGGATGTTGCCAGTGTTGGAGGATTTGAGCTAAAGCGAGAGGCTGAATAGGCTGGGGCTGTTTTCCCTGGAGTGTCAGAGGCTAAGGAGTGACCTTATAGAGGTTTATAAAATCATGAGGGGCATGGATAGGATAAATAGACAAAGTCTTTTCCCTGGGATCGGGGAGTCCAGAACTAGACGGCGTAGGTTTAGAGTGAGAGGAGAAAGATATTAAAGAGACCTAAGGGGCAAAGTTTTCATGCAAAAGATGGTGCATATATGGAATGCGCTGCCAGAGGGAGTGGTGGAGGCTATTATAATTGCAACGTTTAAAAGGTATCTGGATGGGTATATGAATAGGAGGGCTATGGGTCGGGTGCTGGCAAATGAGACTAGATTAAGTTGGGACATCTGGTTGGCATGGATGAGTTGGACCGAAGCGTCTGTTTCCATACTGTACATCTCTATGATGTTATGACTCCATATTTCTTGGTGCATTCACAGAGAGTCTCTGGGTCATGAAGTCTTTCCATTCTGGTTTCTGTTCACAGGTCTAACTGTGCACAAGTCAGAACACAATACAGGACAGTACAACACAGCTGTTTGTAAGTACAGTTTGTAAATAAAATTCCTGGTCTTTAAAATTATATCCCTGCAACAGATTGCATTCATAAGTACGGGCATTCTAATTCAGACGTTCATAAATTGATGACCTCCTGTCACTGGAAATGTGAGAATATCATTCCTAACTTGCTAAACAAGGGGATATAACAGCATTTCAATTATTTCTGTTGATTTTGCATTTAAAATATAGTGACATATTAAGGTCATCAAATGCAGAGTCATAGAGTTTTAAAGCACAGAAACAGACTCTTTAGTTCAGCTTGTTCATGCTGACCAGATATCCGAACCTAATCTAGTCCCATTTTCCAGCATTTGAGCCATTTCCCTCTAAACCCTTCCTATTCATATACACATCCACATACATTTTCAATGTTGTAATTGTACCAGCTTCCACCACTTCCTCTGGCAGCTCATTCCATGCACGTACATAGGTCCCTTTTAAATGTTTCTCCTCTCACTGTGAACCTAAGCCCTCTCGTTTTGGACTTTCCTACCTTGGGAAAAGACTTGGAGTATTCACCCTGTCTTTGCCCTCATGATTTTATAAACCTCTATAAGGTCACCCCTCAGCCTCCGACCCTCCAGGGAAAACAGCCCCAGCCTATTCAGCCTCTCCCTGTTGCTCAAATCCTCCAAACCTGACAACATCCTTGTCAATCTTTTCTGAACCCTTTCAAGTTTCACAGCCTCTTTCCTGTAGCAGGGAAACCAGGATTGAAAACAGTATTCCGAAAATGACAAACACTTCCAGTGACCATTCACAGAAGAACACAAATGAATGAGAATGCATTCATGTATGTTGAAATATGAAGCTTTATATTTCATTACAACTGTATTAAAGTTTACTTGTAGATTTGTACAGATTCTCATATACCAAGATGTAATGGCCTTCTCTGTTCTTTTCACATTCATTACTGTTACTTTGACAGACCAGACCACCACAGTAGCTGTTGTTTACAGTTTACCAGCCCATGGCTCCCCCAGTTCCTGTGCGAATTGCTGTTCAACGATTTGCTTTTTCATGTGCTCCCTGTTTTAATTGTTCCTGAATTCCTGAAAACTTGTAAATACTTCACTGACTTCCTGGTGAGTTAGCAGACAATAATCGGCTGTGTTTGGGAGGCTGCGTTTGAAAATGACTTATTGTTACGAGTACCTAACGGTTATCTCAGGAAGAGACAGCACAGTGAAAGCACTCTTACTTTTTGAAGATATTAGGAGGAAGGTAGAAAGGAGACATCAGAGGTAGGTTCTTTCCGCAGAGAATTGCGAATGCATGGAATGGGTTGCCAGTTGAGGTGGTGGAAGCAGAGTCATTGGGGACATTTAAGCGACTGCTGGACATGCACATGGATAGCAGTGAGTTGAGGGGTGCGTAGGTTAAGTTAATATATTTTACATTAGGATTAAGTCTCGGCACAACATCGTGGGCCTAAGGGCCTGTTCTGTGCTGTACTTTTCTAAGTTCTATCAACAAATGGCACACAGAGAATTACCAGCGACCTGTGCAGTAGGAGAGGAATGCTGTAAAAATGGGAGAGTCGATGGGGGTAGATGGGGTACGTACCAACCCTTTTCACATATGTGCTCCGAAAATTTAATTGGGAATATTTTTGACCATTTTTCCAAGAGACAAAATGCTTCTTGAGTTTAGAAAGCAGGGCACTGAGATCTTGCTGTCAAAATCATGATGAGAATAATGCCAGCAGTAAACACAAACGCTGCAGCAACAATACGTGGGGACAGGCTGATGGTAGAAATACACTTCGACATCCAAAGACTGCAGTGCAAGTTTAGCTAAAGACAGGAATTGCTGGAAAAGCTCAGCAGGTCTGGCAGTGTCAGTGGAGAGAAATCAGATTTCTCTCCATCGATGCTGCCAGACCTGCTGAGCTTTTCCAGCAATTTCTATTTTTGGCTCTGATTTACAGCATCTGCAGTTCTTTTGGTTTTTATTTGAGTGAGTTACGCTCTTAACTTCACTGAGTGGCATCTTGTTATCTTTCTCACCGTTAGAGCATGATGCATTGTTTGATGGCAGTGAATTTGCACAATAATAAAGAAAGAACTTACCCACTGTTTTGTTTTGTAGCTGAATCTGGAACTGTTTAGTCTCCCAAGGACATCTGACTCTGTCTAAAGTCTTTTAAGGCAAATACTCTGCACTTGCAACTAAGTTGGTAGACCCATTATTTCTTCACATGTGCTCCAGACCTTCTTCCCTAGAAGGACAAGAAAACAGCAGGTAAACCACAATCCTCAGGTTCCCTTCCAAGCCACTTAACCATTCTGACTTGGAAATATATTACTGTTCCCTCAGCGCCATTGGGTCAAAAGTCTAGGGTGCCCTCCCCATCAGCGTTGTGGGTCCACCCACAGCATGTGGACAGGCAGCTCACTACCACCTTCTGCAGGGGCAACTAGGGATGTGCAACAAATGGTGGCCGAGGCAGCAGAACCCATGTCACATGAGTGAATAAAAACAAATGAGATTACCGAGTAATGCCCTCTCAGGATCCTTTCTCATGGAACCCCTACATCATTCATCTCTCATCACTATTCATTGCCATTTCTGATGACCACACTAATCCCAGTCGTAGAAAATTAGTTACAGCGCAATGGCTCATTGGTCTAGAGATATGATTCTTGTATTGGGGGTTGTACATGGCAGGCATGCGAGAGGTCTTGGGTTCAAATTCTGCACAAGCCCCCACTGCCTGTTTAGATCAGCACGCTGGCTCAGTGGTTAGCACAGCTGCCTCGCAGCACCAGGGATCTGGGCTCAATTCCACCCTCGGGTGACTGTGTGTGGGGTTTGCACGTTCTCTCTGTGTCTGTATGGGTTTCCTCCGGGTGCTTCAGTTTCCTCCCACAGTCCAAAGCTGTGCAGGTTGGGGTGAATTGGCCATGCTAAATTGTCCATAGTGTCCAGGGATGTGCAGGCTAGGTGGGTTGGCCATGGGAAACGCAGGGTCACAGGGATGGGGTGGGTTTGGATGGGGTCCTCTTTGGGGTTGGTGTGGACTTGATGGGCTGAATGGCCTGCATCCCCATTGTAGGAATTCTATGATCTAATTCTTGTTACAAAAATCCCAAGTATTTTACTAACAATGTGAAAGTTGCCAACTATCGCAACCAACTTCTCTGAAACTAAAAGTAAACTTAACAGTATACAGTATCATTATTACTAATAACTAGAGGTTTTGGAATGTCAGAATTAAAATTTAAAACTCTCCTTGTACATTCTCTCTCTCTCTCTCTCTCTCTCTCTCTTTTGGTACCCGATTTTATATTTACTAAGTCTAATTTATCCAGAGGTCTCCAGGCTATGAATGGGTTTCATCCCTTGGTATATTCAGTTGATACAAATTCCACTGGCTGGCCACTCGCTGGGAGAAGAGATTTCTCCCCATCTCAGTTCTCAATGGCCTACTCTATATCCTTTGAGTGTGGCCAGATGTGTTCTCACTTCGAAGAAATATTGGAACATTTGGTTTTCGAACAATTTCCGTGGAGAACAGCACAGCAATTAGTTCCCATTCTCTTATCCAGGGTGTGATTGTAGGAATGAGGGATAGTGCTTTAGAAAAGGAGGTATCCTCGGAAGAATTGTAAACTGGAGGAGGACAGTGTAAAACTCTGCAAGGACGTTGACACATTGGTAGAATAGGTAGTTGGGTATAAATGATGGCCAATGCAGAAAAGTATGATACATCCTGGTTCACAGAGAATGGAAAGAGGATGCAAGAACAGAGAGACTTGGGTGTATGGGCGCACAAATTATTAAAGATGGCAGGACGGATGGAGAGCATTTTCAATCAAGCAGACAGCACCCTGGGCTTTATTAATAGTGGGATAGAAGACAGAAGTTATACGGAACTTGTATTGGGCATTAAATAAACATCAGCTGGATTAATGTGCACAGTTCTGGCTGCTTTCAAAAGGATGTGAATGCTTTATAGAGAGTGTGGAAGAGAATGGTTCTAGGATTGACAGACTTCGGTGATGAAGATCAATTGGAAAAGTTCAAGTTGTTTCTTTCAGCGAGAAGGCTAATACAAAGCTCAATTAAAGTTTTCAAAACCATGACAGGTATTGACAGAGTTGGCAGGGGGAACTGCTCCTGCTCATAAAAGGATCAAGAATGAAAAGGCACAGAGTGAAAAAGTCTTGCAAAAGCAGCAAACGTGATGTGAGGTAAAACTTTTTTTTATTACATGCCAAGTGATTCAGATCTGAAATGCTCTTCCCTGAAGCCTGGGTGAGGCAGGTTCAATCGAGGCATACAACAGGGAATTAAATAATTAAATAGAAATAATATGCAAAGGAATGGTACAAAGTCATAATGTTCATTACAGAATCCAGTGCACACAAAATGGGCTGAATGGCCTCCATCTGCACAGTAACACTTCTGTGATTGATACAAATCGTACTGATATGTTGTGACCACATCAAGTCACCTTCTTTATCTATGCTACAATGTCAACTTTTCACAAAAGCAATGTCATTTTCCATTCTGAGCCAGTAGTGATGTGTCCCAACAGTTATAGCTAATGTCCTTCTGTTCTAAAACCAAAATAAAAGACTTGCATTTATGAAGTGCCTTTCACAACCACAGGATGCCCAAAAGCACTTTACAATCATAGTGACTCTTGTAAAAGTTCAACAGCCAATTTCTACACAGCAAGCTCACACATACAGCAATGTGATATTGGTTAAACGATGTGGTTTTGTGATTTTATTTGAGTGACACACATTAACCTGGATACCAGGGAGAGCTCCACTGCTTTGAATCCCTGGAATGACTGGATTGCCTTACGAGGAAAGGATGGGCCTGTATTCTCTGAAGTTTAGAAGAGCCAGAGGTGACTTGGTTGAAACATTAGATCCTGAGGGGACTTACCGGGTCAATGTGGAAAGGATGTTTCCTCTTGTAGGAAATCTAGAACTTGGAATCACAGTTGAAAAGTAAGAGATTTTGATCGCCCTCTAAAGAAAGAGATGAGAGAACATTCTTTTCTCTCTCAGCAGATTATGAGTCTTTGGACTCCCCTTCCTCAAAACGCAGTGGATGCAGAATCATTAAATATTTTTTAAGGCAGAGGGAGAGTGATTTTTTTATGACCAAGGGGATGGAAGATTCTCGTGGATATGCAGGAATTCAGAGATGATGTTAAATCAGATCAGCCATGATCATATTGATAAGCAGAGCAGGTTTCAATAGGTCAAGTTCAGAAGATAGACAAATAGAATTAGAGTCTGCTCTACCATTCAGCCATGGCTGATACATTGTATCACTGTAAATCTTTGCTAAGAATTCTGTATTTTATGGTCCTGCTTGACAACCACCTGGTGGAGGAGCAGCGCTCCGAAAGCTAGTGCTTCCAAATAAACCTGTTGGACTGTAACCTGGTGTTGTGTGATTTTTAACTTTGTCCACCCCAGTCCAACACTGGCTCCTCCAAATCTTAAATATACTCAATGACGAGGCCTCCACAGCCCTCTGTGCAATGAGTCCCACAGATTCACCACCCTCTGGCTGAGTTGGAAAGAGTCATCCCTTCACTCTGAGGCTATGCCCTCAGGTCCCAGGCTCTCCTGCAATTTGAAACATCTTCCCCACGTCCACTCTATCCAGGCCTCTCAGTATTCTGTAAGTTTCAATTAGATTCCTCCTCATCCTCCTAAACTCCATCGAGTATACACCCAGAATCTTCCATAGCTCCTAATCTGCCAAGACCTTAATCACTGAGGTCATTCTTGTAACCTTCCTCTGGACCCCCTCCAACACCAACACATCCTTCTTCAGACATGGGGCCCAAAGCTACTCACAATATTCCAAATGCAGTCCGACCAGAGCCTTATACTGTCTTAGCACGACATGCCTGCTCTTGCATTCTAGCCATCATCAAATAAGTGCTAACATTGCATTTGTCTTCCTATCCAATATTGCGTGCAATTCTGGTCTCCTTCCTATCGGAAGGATGTGTGAAACTTGAAAGGGTTCAGAAAAGATTTACAAGGATGTTGCCAGGATTGGAGGATTTGAGCTACAGGGAGAGGCTAAATAGGCTGGGGCTGTTTTCCCTGGAGGGTTGGAGGCTGAGGGATGAACTTATAGAGGTTTATAAAATCATGAGGGGCATGGATATGATAAATAGACAAGGTCTTTTCCCTGGGGTCGGGGAGTCCAGGGCTAGAGGGCATAGGTTTAGGGTGAGAGGGGAAAGATATAAAAGAAACCTAAGAGGCAAAGTTTTCAAACAAACGTGTATGGAATGAGCTGCTAGAGGAAGTGGTGGAGGCTGGTACAATTGCAGCATTTAAAAGGCATCTGGATGGCTATATGAATAGGAAGGGTTTGGAGAGATTTGGGCCTGGTGCTGGCAAATGAGACTAGATTTGGTTGGGATGTCTGGTCAGCATGGATGAGTTGGACCGAATGGTCTGTTTCCTATGACTCTATAATAACTGAACCTGCATGTTAACTTTAAGACAATCCTGAAGTAGGGCTCCCAAGTCCCTTTGTGCTTCAGATCTCCGAAACCTTTGCCTGTTTAGAAAATAGTCCACACCTCGATAATTCCCATCAACGTGGCTGACTCTATTCCTTGGTCTTTTTTGAAATAGTGTAGTAGTACTGTGTATATCCCCCTGAGAGAGTGGAGTGATATTGTTTATATCCTCCTGAAAGAGTGGACGAGATTTCAGTTTTAATTTCTCCTGTGAAGGAGAACGTCTCTGACAGTAAACCCTCCTTCCATACTGCACTGGAATTCGTGCTGATGGTTCTAGAGTGTGACATTGAACCACACCTTCTGGCTGAGACAAAAATGCTCTGAGCCGAGCTCAAGTTGACATATGGATGCAAGAGAGGTCGTTTTGAGCTGATTTACTGGAAGAAAGGTGGCAAAACAATTTTGGCATCAAGTCTGATTTACTTTCAACTGATTTGATTAATTCTGTTTGTTTCTTTTTGTGCAGGTTAGATTAGAATTATCCTTTTAGGCATTCTGATCTCTTCAGCAGGCATTCAGTAAAAATAAATTCTTCAATATCTGTATAGAATTCCCAAACTGCTTCCATTCTGTTCCTTGAAGAGATTCATTAAACGCATCTTCAAACTGTGCTGTCAAATGGGCCACAAAAGAAATACATATAGGTGCAAGATTTACTGCTATTGTCAACTTGACTCTCAATTGATTTAGGCCACTACAATCTAGATTTGTTCTAATTGAAATGACTGTGATTTTCTAATTTTCAATAGGTTATTCTTTTATTGTTGTTTTGCATCAATCATTGCATTTCATCTGTTCAAAACAAAATCTTCAAGATAGTTTTCACACCTTACCTTTCCAACAGCTACTGCTGCAATTACATTTATTACACAATAAATAGATGGTTAAATTTTCTTGGGTGTATAGAACTCGAAAATTGTTGAAAAACTGACAGGCTGTTGAAGCTTTTCATCTTGCGCTCTGCAGAACAGAATCACAGAAATACCAAACCTCAAAGGGAACAATCACTCAGAGGGTGGTGCGTGTATGGAATGAGCTGCCAGAGGATGTGGTGGAGGCTGGTACAATTGCAACATTTAAAAGGCATTGGATGAGTATATGAATAGGAAGGGTTTGGAGGGATATAGGCCAGGTGCTGGCAGCTGGGACCAGATTGGGTTGGGAATATCTGGTCGGCATGGACGGGTTGGACCGAAGGGTATGTTTTCATGCTGTACATCTCTATGACTCTATAAGAGAGTGCTGGTTGTTAATGAGTGGCATTGCTATGGAAAATTCATGGAGGCTGAATATTACTGAGGCAAGTTGCCATCAGTTGGTGTCTCACCACCTGACCTGGAACAGTCTCATCTAGCCACTCATGTAGAAGCATGAGAATGGAGCAAGATGATCACAATGTTGAGATGGGTCTTGGTGTACTTTTTACCTGACTCTGCCAACGGCCACATTATTCAAATAAGATTCCACCATTCGTACTTTTATATTCAACTCTTCCTAAATAAATGATAGCTTCCCATCAATTTGCTTGATTAAATGTTTTACCTTACGGGAAGCAATGGCCTAGTAGTATTTCACTGGCCTGTTAACCCAGAGACCCAGGTAATGTTCGGGGGACCAGGCTTCGAATCCCACCAGGGCGGGTGGTGGAATTTGGATTCAATAAATACCTTGAATTAAAAGTCGAATGATGACTGTATAGCCATTGTCAATTGTCAGGAAAAGCCATCTGGTTTACTAATGTCCTTCAGGGAAGAAAACTGCCATCCTTACCTGGTCTGGCCTACATGTGACTCCAGGTCCACAGCAATGCAGTTGACTCTTTACTGCTCTCTGGACAATTAGGGATGGGCAATAAATGCTGACCCAGCCAGTGAATGAGCAAAAAAAGGTTTCCTGAATCATGTCTGAGCATCCTGACATCCCTCTGCACCTTAGAATCCTGCATTCATTCTTCATTTCAGTGGCATTCTGCTTTCTCATGCTTCCTGCCAAAAACACCAACTTTCCATTTTCTTACATTTTACTCCATCTGCCAGATTTAGCCCCATTCACCACAGCTGGTCATGGCGTTTAGTGACTAGTTGGTGTTCATGGATGTGTATTGCTAGTTGTCTGCCTGTTTGTCCTATATAGTGCTTCATGAAGTTTTTGCATGGAATCCTATAAATTACATTAGTATTGCACATGATGGGTATCGGGTCTGTTGTCCTGGTGAGTTGTTGTCTGAATGTGGCTGTCAGTTTATGGGCTGTCATGGATCCCAGTGGTTGGAGAAGTCTGGCTGTCTGTTCCAAAATGTTTTTTTATGTACAGTAGCATGGCTAGTGAGCTAGGTCGTGGCATGTCTGCATTGCGGTGTCTGTCTGTTATGCATCTGCGGATGAAGTTGCAGGAATATCTGTTCTTGGCGAAGATTCTTTAGAGGTGTTCTTCCCTTTGTAGGTCGGGATTGCTGCAGTGTGTTGTAGCCTTTTTGACTAAAGTCCTCATGCAGCTTCTCTTATATGTGTTCGGGTGGTTGCTGTGTAATTCAGGACGTGGTCGGTGTGTGGGGCTTTCCTATACACATTTGTGGTGCATATAACACATCTGTATTATTTCTACCATCACTTCCAGGAATGGGAGTTGTTTGTTGGCTTCCTCTTCTTTTGTAAATCTGATCTCTGAGAGCATGGTGTTGATAATCTGATGTGCCTTCTCAAATTCTGTTATCTTAATGATAACAAAAGGGTCATTTACGTAGCTGATCCAGAGTTTGGGTTGGATTTGTGGGAGGGCTGTTTGTTTTAATCTTTGTATTACTGTTTTACACAGTACATTTGGATCGGCTCTGGCTTGGAGGGCCGAAGGGCCTGTTCCTGGGCTGAAAATTTAGTCCTCTGCTTCTGCTATGAGCCCTTAGATGGCTGAACCCATAGGTGCCCCATTGGTCTGTTCATATATTTGGTTTTGGAATGTGAAGTGTATCGTCAAGCACAGGTCTAGTAGTTTGAGCTTGTAGTCTTTGTTGACAGGTTCCCCGTCATGTTGTCTATTCTGCCTGTGCAGGAAGGTGGCTATTGTCTCTCTGGTTAGAATTTTGTGAACTGAAATGAACAGTGCCGTTACATCAGACGAGACCATTGTTTTAGCTTTGTCTGTGTTTATGTTTTTGATGTTGTCTCCGAATTCCTGTGATGATTATATGGAGTGTTTGGATCCACTAATAAGACGTTTTAGTTTTTGTTGAAGTTCTTTTGCCAGTTTATGCAATGCAATGGGAGTGACACAATGGGTCTAAGTGCTATGTCTTGTTTGTGTAACTTGGGTAATCTGTAAAATGTTGGAGTGTTGTTGCTCCCTGGTTTTATCCTTTGTAGGTCAATCCTGATTATTAGTCTGTCTTTTGAATTAGAGGTGCTAGTGTTGGACTGGGGTGTACAAAGTTAAAAATCACACAACACCAGGTTATAGTCCAACAGGTTTAATTGGAAGCACTAGCTTTAGGAGCGCTGCTCCATCAGGTGGTTGTGGAGTATAAGATTGTAAGATGCAGAATTTAGAGCAAAGGTTTCCAGTGTGATGTAACTGAAATTATATATTGAAAAAGACCTGGATTGTTTGTTAAGTCTCTCATCTTTTAGAATGACCATGTTGGCTTCAGTTCTTTCATATGTAAATCCCAGAACTTTTTTTTAAAAGTTACATTCTCAAGTGAACTTTAACAATAGGTGCCACGTCGACCCAGGTAATGCATTGAAGGTGTGAGCTTCCCTGTCAGGCAGCTGTGCCCCTATATTCAGACTGATGCTATTTCTAAAAAAGGGATTTGCAGAATCTTACATTTGCAGAATCTGTGAGAAGGTGCATATGTGAGTGTGAGTGTGGGTGTGTATGCGTGAGTGTATGAGAGAGAGCTTGTGTATGAGAGAGGGTCTGCGTGTGTGTATTTCCACACAGCTCTGTGTGTGTATAATGCAGTGGGGTCACCTGTCGTGTGACATGAACCCAAGGTCCCGGTTGAGGTCATCCCCATGGGTACCGTTTTTGGCTATCAGCCTCTGTTGGTCACTTTTCGTTGTTGCCTGTCCCGAAGTCCGCCTTGGAGGACAGTTACTCAAAGGTCTGAGGTCGAATGTCACGGACTGCTGAAGTGTTCCCTGACTGAGAGGGAACACTCCTGTCTGTTGATTGTTGTGCGGTGTCCATTCATCTGTTGCCATAGCCTCTGCTTGGTCTCATCAACATACCAGTACTTCCCGGGAGCCGAAAAACGATGCCATGTTCTCCTCACCTTTAAACAACCTCAAACAGATCATTGTTCGCAGCAAACTGCGAACAGGGCATCGTTGCCTGCAGTGTATGAATTAGACAACATTCGCCAAGTCACATGAGTACCTGCCGTGTACATGGTGGGAGACGTCCACACGTGTAATGGTGGTATCCATGTCAATACTCTAACATGTCTTGCAGCATCTACCGTGACAAGGCTGTGTGCTGTTGTCCTGAAAGCCGGGCAGTTTGCTGCGAACAATGATCTGTTTGAGGTTGTTTAAAGGTGAGAAGAACATGGCATCGTTTTTCGGCTCCTGGGAAGTACCGGACAATGAAGGGTACCTTGTCGGTTGCAGCTCGTGTGTCTCCTGGGGAGATCATTACGATTTCTCGCTGTGGTATGTCGGAACTGGCAGTCAATGAGTTGAGTATCGTACCCTATTCTTATGAGGGCATCCATGAGTACTTCCAAGTGCCTGTCATGTTCCTCCACATTAGAATAGATCCTGTGTATGCATTGTGCTTTCCATAGGGGAGTTTTTGAAGGTTTTGTACTGTGTCGTTTATTCTATTGCTTAGTGGTGGGGAGGGGGGGGTGCTTAGTGGTGGGGGGGAGGGGGGGGTGTTGACACTCCCTCTGTAGGTAGGTGTCAGTATCTGCAAGTAGTTTCTCTGCTTTCTGAATATACTCGGTCTTGTCCATGACAACCTTCATTCTACCCATGTCCGCTGGTACTACAATTACGTTCTTGTCATTTTTGAGTGTTTGTAGGGATTCTCTCTCTTTGGTGTTGAGGTTGTTCATTTGTCTTTTCTTTGTTAGTAACAGTACAATGGTTTGTCTGACTGCTTCCCGTGTCTCTTCAGTTAGTCTGAAGTTCTGAGCGTACATTCTGTTGCAGCAAGGAAGTCTTTTCAAAGTACTCATTTATGTGTTATCTCTGTTTTTTGACAGCCAGCCAATCCTCTAACCATGCAAATATGTTGCCCCCACTCATACCAGGAACTTTTATCAATCACAATAATCTTTGATGGGGCATTTTATCAAAAAGCTCCTGTAAGTACACTTACAGTACATTTACAGGGTCCCCTTTATCTATAACTTGTTACTGTCCTTCAAAGAACTTCAAGACATTGGTTAAACATGATATCCCTTTTGCAAAACCCTTTTTGAAATCGCAAGGTGTGCAGGGTGTTCTAGCTAGGTGGATAAATAACTGGTTCAACGACAGGAGACAGAGAGTAGTAGTTGAAGGGAGTTTCTCGATATGGAGAAAGGTGACCAGTGGTGTTCCACAGGGGTCAGTGTTGGGGCCATTGTTGTTTATAATATACATAAATGATCTGGAAGAGCGCATTTTTCGTATGATCAGTAAGTTTGCAGATGACACGAAGATTGGTGGAGTA